>NC_139217.1:201977319-202482319 GCF_055691185.1 Crinia signifera
TAAGAGAAAGAGAAAGAGAAAGAGAAAGAGAAAGAGAGAGAGAGAGAGAGAGAGAGAGAGAGAGAGAGAGAGAGAGAGAGAGAGAGAGAGAGAGAGAGAGAGAGAGAGAGAGAGAATGCACTCATAGGAGGCCCTATTCAATGAGCGGGAGAGGGAGTTAAGTGGCAGGGATCGCAGAAAACAAGCGATCCTCGCTGTTTAACCCCCACGCCAGACACTCACCGTATTCAATGCCGCAGGGAAATCCTCACTGCCAGAGGACAGCGAGGATTCCCCCAAACAGCGAGGCTTGCGACTAATGCAGGGAGCCCGCTGCATTTAGCCGCGAGGCTCGCTGTTACAGTGGCCGCATAAGCCATTTCCCCCTCGCTCCAAAAATGAAACAGCGTATGCAGAGGGCTCAGTTGAAAACTGACCCTGCGAGTGGCGACAGCGGGCCCGCAGCATTGAATACACCCCATTGTCTACTTTTAAGTAGAATGAAAGTGTTACTTGGCACTTCAACTCCTAAAACAAGACAAAAATAGCGGAGCATGAGCCGGTGTTAATGGAATATACTTTTTTTTCTACATTTTGTTAGGGACAAAGTACTGCTCTTGCTAAAGAAAATGTTACTGGCGTAGAGCAAACACGATTTTCAAAAAATACAATGCATGATCACTATATGCAGGATTTTGCCCCTTCATGCGATACTTTTACCACGGGGGGGGGGGGGGGGGCACTGTCCCTTATAATCCAATGGGTGAGGTTATGTTACCTCAAAGCAATCAAAATGTTTCCTAGTAATGTTAGCAATTGAAAGTCATATAAGTAATTAAAACTGGTGTTCATATAGACTACAAAACTTTCATACAGAAAGGGACAATTTTATTTTATATATAGCGCAAGTGCCACAATTATTCCAATATAGGCCAATAGAATTATTTTTTACACAAAATGTACTGCTACATAATAAACAAACAAAAAAAGAGTAAGGCTATCTCTATTAATGTAAAACCGTAGAACTCGTTATCGCGTGTTGCTGGCAAATACTGTGCAAAGTGTTAAACATGCAGCTGGTAAAGCTTTTAAGAAAAGCAGAGGACTTTAGCGAGCAGACTGAAGTTAGAGGTGAACTTACATGGCTGTTGAGCAAGCTGCTTTTGTGAGAGGTGATGCCTTCATTTTTTTGGAGATTTTCAATCGCCATTTCAAGCTACAGAGAAAAGCATGCAAAAAACAGAGGAGATGTCAGACTTAAAGCCACGATTATCTGGCTTCCGAAAAGTGAACGTGTTGAAAAAGCTTTGTTGGATCTGCAACATGCAACGTAGAGATTTAGAAGACCTTAACAATGATTACTCTGAAAGTAGCAGCAAAACGCATGATATACACATACACACTGTTAGGACACAAAGGCCACCAAATATGTTAGCAAAGTCCTGTAATTGTAACTACAAAAATGAATAGATAGCAATACTTGGCCACAGCCCTAGTATTCCATAAATGGAATTGTCCAACAGTTACATTTTAATGAAGTTAAAAGAATATTTTTGTTGTATGCCCCCTGAAAGGAGTCTGCAATAGGTCAAAAATTAAGATAAAAAAAGTGCACTCCTATATAAGGAACATGGTCTTCAGAGGTACTGACCATTCATAAACAGAGAACAGTGAGAATAAATACTAGGGTGGCCAATCCCGGGATCGGGATCGGCGGGATCCCGGGATTTGGCCCCCAAAACGCCGGGATTTCAATCCCGGGATTGGAATTTCCAATCCCGGGATTTCGGGATTAAACTGCGCATGCGCAGTTTAATGCCGGGCAGCGTCTGAGCACTCAGACGCTGCCCGGCTTCTCCCATACCCCGCAGTGCGCAGCGTGACGAGGTCACGCTGCGAGGTCACGCTGCGCAGGGCACAGCCGCACATCCACGGCTGCCCGCCCGCCCAGCGCTCCCGGCCAAATGCCCGCCCACCAACCCAGCGCTGACGGACGGCCAAATGCACTCACGGCCGGCAAAGCGCTCACCGGCGCCCAGCGCTCCCTGCCACCCGCCCACCCACCCAGCGCTCGGGCGCCCAGGGTGTGAGGGAACACGCGAGAACATGTCCGAGGTGATTGCAGGTATTTACCGGATTCCCAGCAGTCAGGGGGACTCTAGTACTGTATCTCTCTCCTCCTCTGTGTGCTCCCCATGTGCCCCCACAATTAGGGAAGCCAATCCCGGGATCCCGGGAATCCCGGGATTGAGCATTTTTCAATCCCGAATCCCGGGATTGAAAAAATGCCCCGGGATTGGCATCCCTAATAAATACCCAATCTGACGTGAGCAAGCCTTTAACATTTAGATTATTGTGATGATAAAACAGAACACTGACTGTCATGGATGGCTTGCCATAAAACGCATCTCTGAAAGATACCAGTTAGGGTAATTATGGTATCTGGAAGGATCTTTACTACAAAGGTTTCACATACGGTCAATGTCTAGGAGTATTTTTCACATACGGTCAATGTCTAGGAGTATTTTGACTTTAAGTCCATACATGATACATTATATGACTTAAGTACCAGTTTGACTGATTAATATAAACCAATATTTTAGGAACACCATTTTTTATTTAAGTGCAGTACATTTTGTTCCAATAGACAGCTATATCACTACGCCAGATAGACATGTACAAGATACGCACCGTGGCAGGGGAGGAACGGGAAGTGTGAGATAAAGTATGGCGGGAGTTGTCCAGCCCACCATGGATCAGGTATGCTCCAGAACTAGAGATGATTTGGCTCCCACTCACATCCATAGTGATGCCCACCATACTGTGGGAGGGAATGGCAGTTGGAGTGGAGACCACAGTTGTCACCTGTGCACCTCCGCCCTGAGAATCAAAATATGAAGCACCGCTACTGGGAGCATATATCTGGGCTTCAGCATTGTAGGAATAAGCAGTTCGGCTGTGGATAGAAGATACAAAAAAATAATAATAATACTTAAATAAATAATTGTGAGCCTTGATAAATACTTTAGCTAAAAATGTGAAGCATAATTGGATTGATTTAAAAATATGATAGAGGCTTACAATGTGGTAAACATGCAGCAACATGAACTCAGAGCGGGCTGAAGTAGGGGCTAAATCCATTGTAGCATATTTTGTAATGTACTTCTATTGATATGACACTTTGCAATTTATTGGATTCATACTTTTAAAATGACCTCAGTAAATCAATACCATGCCTGTGCAGTGTTCTGAGATACGTTGCATTTGATTGTCCCTTATGAGCTACAGTACTTCAAGTATTACATAAGGAAACCACTGTCTGACTTCTATGTACCTTTCATCAGAATGCTGTGCTGCCACCTTCTCAATTGACTTTCAGCCTTTTGTGGCCATACACTGCTGCGATACATCACAGTACAGTGCATAGCCAGCTTAACTCAAAATCAGGCCAAGGACAACAGTGTGATACTAAAGTGGTACTGGCTTCCTCCCAACTCTGAGTGTGGCCCATGGGCCATTTAAGAGTTACATTTTCAGAATAAATTTATAGTTTGAACTGTATTAATTCACCTTTATTTTCTCTATCACATTTAAAAAGAATTATTGGGTGAACAAACATTCGCTGTGGCATCAGAGGGGAGGGCAGCATTGGGGGGGGGGGGGGGGGGGGGGGTGCTGCCCTGTTTGATTTAGAAGCAAAATCAAATAAATCAGAAATGTGTCCAAATCATACAGTGTGTACGCCCCTTTAGACAATTTATATAATTGCCCACGCTTTAGCCACTGTCCCCCCCACAAACCTATTGTTGACATTTATACAGATAAAACGGTAAACAGGTACTTGCAATAACATACTATTTGCTACAAAATATAGCCTGCTCCAACACCTTACACAATTCAGGAGCAGATGAAGTCTGTTTGGCTATGTGTATTTGCCAAGTTAAAACAATTTAATTCTGGTTAGTGTGCCACCTATAAATGATATAGATAATCCTTGCAACAGTCACTACATTGCACATAATAGGAGTCATTAGTGTACATGTTTGCATCCCATCTCTGTGCTCGTTTCCCATTTGCTTACATTATAGGAGAGCTTTGCCTGCAAGACAAACAAACCTCAACCCTTTCCGTGCCAATGTTGCTGTGAGAGATGGTCGAAATATCCGCTAAAAATACCAGGGTTTAGTTGAGGAATATGAAATCACTTCGGTTACTGCTGGCAAATGAACTGAAGTCAATTAAGTAAATTTAGTCTGACCTATCCAGTGGTATGCCTGCGCACCTGTGACCGTAGAGAACATGTATGTAATGCAGGGGCACAGCTTGGGGATGCTTTACAGCAGTCTTTAGGAGATAAATATACAGATAATACAGCTGACAGAGCTACATATAACTTACATGGCGCCATTGGTGTACACCGTGTCCCCTTCCACATACTGCACTTGGGCTGGGTAGACATGTTGGACAGCTTGAACCTGTAAAAATAAAAAATAAAATTAACCACCTGTGGAAGTATATGGTGTTCATTGGTTATTGGATTTGCCCAAGCAGTCGCTGTTTCTGCAAAAGCATATATTTACAGACTACCTGCAGGACAAAAAGCTTTTGCTGCTGCGAAGTAAAGATTATGTTAAAGTAGAATGATAAACTATGGAGTATAAGTTACATAAACCTATTCCCTCTGACACCTGAGTTCTTTGCAGTCTTTCTAGTTTCTTGTGGAGAAGGAAATAGACCATAGTAGTACATTAACAATAAGCTCCCTTGTAGTAGCAGGATTTGTGGCAATACATACCGATAACAAGCATGCAGTAGGTCGGTAACCATGCAGTGGGACAGTAGCTGTAATGTTAGAAGCAGCATGTATCTCCTTGGGGCACATAGCGCGTACAGCAGCTTGTTAGTGGCCAACACCTTCAATAAAATCTTAACACTGCTAATTCTATACTTTATTAGGAAACAAAGATATTATAGGCCTTCAAAATAGTAAACTTGTCCCAATGTCAACAATGTCACTAAACTGCCCTTTTTGATGTGTAAGTGGGAGGAATGAATGGCGTAAAATTCACCTGGCTAAACTAGTCACTTCAGAACTGGGTTCTCGTGTTTTGGACTTTTAATTAGAACCAGGGCTGTAGAATCTGAACCAAACCTTGGACCATTTTATTAATAGTGAAGTTTGAGTATATATATGTATATATTGAAAACCCAAAAGATACAGCTATAGTTGTGGTTATTATTTATTTCTTACACTGTGACTATGAAGGAAATTTCCCGGATTGGTGGGATCCTGGGATTCTGGCCCAAAAACACCAGAAGCAATCATGATTGCAGTGCCCAGAGAGGTCACGCTGCACAGGTCCCAAGTCAACCCGCCCTTACACTTTTTGGTGAGCCGTGGTAAGTTCTGGATGGATACACTGCTGAATAGATCCACCTCTCCCAGGGACCAGTGCGCAGCAGTATCCGGGCAGGAGTGCCCAGGGCTCCTCTGCATGCTGCTGGGCTCTAAAGAAGGTTAACCGTTACCTGGGAATATCACTACCACAGAATGCAGCAAATGGCAATTTCAGCTATATTATAGAGAAGTATGTTCGGGAGGCAGGGTGGGTATACTGCACACTTTGTTTAAACACACCTAGCGCATAGCGTCATATAGCTGCTGTGATTCTAAGCATTACTACCTCAGTGTCTTGGGTTCAAATATCACCATGGCTCTAACTGTGCAGGTGTTCATCAATCGCTCAGGAGGTGATGAAAAGAATTCCCTATAGACTTATGCAAGTATCTGAAAAAATCCTTTTTTTTTTTTCAAGTCGCAATAAAATACTTTTCTGTGCGAAAAAATGGGTTATCACGGCTAATTGAATTGCATCCTTATTTGAACTTCTGATCATCTTTGTTCCAGTTCATATTAGAGCTTTCACATTAAAGTTAGTTTGTTTAAACCTTGCCCTCTTTTTTTTTTTTTTAATAATGGATTCCACCTCTCTAAAAATAGAGAATGACAAACTGCATTCACCTGCTAAACCACAGTAACGGAAGAACAGGGAGGTCAACTTGTAGCCCTGCAAGTAGTTAGAGACAAGCAAGCAATGTAACCTGAAATATTAACAACATTTTCATATTAAAAATGTGCACAAACTGTATAACACATCTGTGGGGAAACCTTGTGCTGCAAACACAAGAAAATCTTCACCTCAGCTTTTGATTTTTAGGTATTTAAGGGTTTTTTTTATATAATATTTTTGGTAGATTGTAAAACTTTACACAATTATTACTTTTATTTTTTATGCAGAGTGTACCATGCATTGTACAGCAAACAAGCAATAACAGCCAAATCCTATATCACCATCAAGTAGCTTTTATTCTGTACAGTTAGAGGACATTAAGCAAAAAAACTATTAAAACATGTGAAGAATGAGGGAAGCGTGCCAGCCGTATTTCAGGGACTTGTAGACAAACAGGTAGGCAGTAGGGTGATTAGTAGCAGCCAGACTTCGTGCTTAGCCCTTCTGGACCGTTTACCTGCTGCTGTATCTGGTGAGCTCTGGGCACAGAGACACCCTGACCATGTGCTCCTTTGGGAGCAGAGCCAGACGATTGAGACAAACTCCTCTGGAAGGAAAAGGTAATTACGAGGCGTAGAAAATCCTGCTCACAAATCATTACATTTCACTTTCATCAATTAAATATCCTCAATGCTGATCAATATTGACCATTGGGTCAATTGCTTACCATATTTGTATGCATCCTTACATCATAAATCAAATTTGTGACTATAGCAGATAACATTTTCAGTAACATGAAAGCTGTCGGAAGATGGATGACATAAGCTGGAGTCTAATGAAAACCTGTCCAGCAAACATAGCTATACAGATGTGTCCTCACACACATAGCCTTAACCCACCATGTGTGCGAGATTCCTGCAGTGAGCATAGTAACGTCATTTCAACCCGATTTCGCATCTAAAGCCCCCACACACTATGAGACTTCTCCAAGGAGAAAAGACAAATACAAGCCCCCTTGAAGCGCCCAGCAGCAGGATCACATAAGATACATCATACAGTATCCTTCTGCATATGATGTATGATATGCGATCCCATATTTTGACTACAGAGAAGTTAACTGCTTCCAATGTTGCACTGCAATCCAACAATTAGCGCAAACAGTAGCAGGGATGTTGGCGTGCCAAGAATGGCTGTTTGGCGTGGCTGCAGCAACAGTGATGAGGACACATCTGTACTACCATGTACAACCAAGTGATTCACTTTAATACCCAGGTAGCGTATATGTAAATATTAATTTCTGTTGTAAGCACCAAATTTATACAGGCATGAACCAAATGGTTTAAGGTAACTTGAACAACTCCAGGCAAATTTTATCCAATTAGGTCTTCATAATGTAAAATAAGTTACTGCACTCCTTTTTTAATATACACATTGTTGTCATACTGCTTTTTACACAGTATCCAATGAAGTTTAATAGCAGATGTACTGCTAACATAAACTGCTCGACTAACCAGGCATAAAAAGGGATATTCAGCTTGTGATCACCATTACCTGTTGGGAAGCCGGTACAGGCTGAACTACCGGAGCTTGCGCTGATGCTGATGTCCGTAACGCGACAGAGGTCGCAGAATCCGAGCCACTATCTGAACTTTGCATGCTGCTATCTAAAAGAAAACATGAAACCTGAAGATTAAAAATCATGGCAAAAAAATAATTTCATAGATAACACTAACTTATTTTAAGATCAGGAAAGAAACCCCCCCCCCCCATCCCCCTGAAATAAGGTGGCACACATTAAGCATTTCCTGAATAGACATTTCTAGACCATAGCCATCTGCCACATTCAGAAGTTTTCAAAATGTTCACAGTGTGAAGGTAGACACTGAAATTTTGAGCTAAGCCTAGCTGACTTTTATGGACTGTTTATTTTTCCGGTCTAAACGAGATGTTTAGATGCCCCAGTCAGTATTCAATTGTTGTTTGGGTACCCATGCATAGTGCCCAAAAATAGGGCTGCATAATATGGCCAAACTCTGGATCAATTCCTGTTTTGGGCACTCAAACTCCACGTGCAGAAGCCAGCAGCTAGCTGGCTTCTTCATGTGGCAAGAATTATATGGTTATGTTCTGCGTGTTGAATCACTGACAGTAGGCCATCCATAAAAGACACATTCACGGTCACGCTAGGCCACACCCCCAACACGTTTCATCAATAGGATTTGATCAGAGGGCTCAAACAAAACAACAACAAAAAACACACATTGGGGTGTTGCCTAGTGTGGTTGAATGCGTGAGGAGACCAGGAGAGTGTAACCGGCTCCAAATGCTAGGTTCACAGCACCGGTATTTTAGGCTTCATTATTGCGGTGAGATGAACCTTTTGTCCTGTATAACAGGATTTTAATAAAATACTTGCACTATGGAGCGCTTCATCTCATTTTTCTAGATGTACTTGCCTGTGGAATTCAGAACGGCTGTATATTTTACCTGAAGCCCCAAAAATAGAATCATAATCATCTTGAGTAGGGAAACAGACAAATTGACCAGAGTGTAAAAAAAAAAAAGGCCCTGATCCTGAAAGCTTACAGTCTAGTCAGGTAACGATATGAAGCAGAGTGCCGGTATGGTTGAGGGCAAACTAGATCTGGACACACACCGGGCGATATGCTGCCACGTGATATGGCTGCTGCCACGGTCGCTTGCGGTGACACTAGGTTTGAGGTGCTGCACATCAAATCTAACTACATTGCTAACAATGCCATGGATAATACAGGATGGAACAATAATCTTCGGTCTTTCACTAAGAACGCTCCAGTGTGTACGGGTGACCTGGGCTGATGGGGAGATCGGAACAACTACCCTTCAATACAGTGTGTACACAGCTTAAGGGCAAGAAAAAATTAGGCTTTCAAAATTATATATATATATATATATATTATACACACACACACACACATAGAATAGTTTAAAACTATTGAATATGTTTTACATTCAGAACATTAGAAAATAGATGTGTTTTTCCTTTAGGAGTATGAAAGGCCATCATATAAATTCAGATTTTTTTTTTTTTTAATAGGATAAATAAAAATATTAACACTCAATACTGATTTCTATACTTAATCTAGTGAATGGTAACTACGGTCAGTCAACTTTTTTTTCAATTTTTTTTTTTTTTATAAAATTTGTGTAAAATCACCAACAATCACCATATGAGTTATATGTGAGACTCAATACAACACCATGGGTGTGGGGGTCGGGTGACAGGGGAGGGGAAATGTAGTGTGCCTGAAATCATTGAGGCATGACATAACTGGAGGCATTGCTGGAGTTCGAGAATGATAAAAGAAAAATTGCAGCAACTGAGGGAGTTGCAGACAATATGCCAATACTGCATACAAGGAAATATCAGAAAACCGTTCCAAGGGAGGTATTTAAAAAAATAAAATAAAAAAATCATATTGTATGACTTGCAACCGTTTGAAGCAGCCCATTTGTCATCAAGCCCAGTTGATAATACAAGGTATACAGTGAGAGGATAATATAACAGAAATTGCTACACTTCCTCAGGAAATTCTTTAGTGAGCGATAAAATTAAGTGTGAAACATATGTAAACAAGCACTGAACAAAAATAAAAGTTTTAGCATTTGTTGTATCAAAGTTTAGTTAAACAAACATTACTTCTGTAAAGGTGTGTACACACGGCAGATACTGCCGTGAGATGCGAGTCCCGACGCGATCAGATCGCATCGGGACACGCATCTCCCGGCATGCCAGAGGGGCACAATTTACACTATATAGTGCAGATCTGCACTATATAGTGTTGCCTGCCCTCTCTGGCTGCCGATATGCGCTCACACGGGAGCGCATATCGGCAGCGCATCGGGCTCGCAAGCCCTAAAATAGCATGCGATTTGGCTTCCGATGTTCCCTATATCGGGAACATCGGAAGCCAAATCTAACCATGTGTACACACGATAACAGATAACTTGTTCACAAGGGAACATCTTTAAGTTTGGCATAAGACACACTTCTACCCTGATAAAATGTCTACAATGTGGGTTTATAGTCTATCATTAACCCCTAATTTTGGAGATTTCACATAACATCTAGGAGGGCAACATTTGAATGCATAATTCTTAAGATGGCATTTCAAAGGTCAGAGAAAAGTAATAGCCAATCAGCTGCTACCAAACATCGCAGCGTGTCCTGTCCAGCAGCACCCTCTGTGGCCACACTGAGCGGTGTGGCTGGCTCCTGCAGAACAGGATCCAACCAACGCCTGACTGCATTTCATGTGTAGCACTGTGAGAACACCTACATTGAAATGTAGGTGTTCACATTGAATATAGCAGTGGTAGCCAACTCCAGTCCTCGAGAGCTAACAACAGTTCACATTTTCCAGACAACCTAGCTGCTGCAAAGGTGCACTCATTACTCTGACACTGGCTACCCCAGGAATATAGATTATAAGCAGGGCCCTCCTACCTCTATGTCAGAATATGCTGCGCTATATGAGAAACTGTAAATAAAAGGAATAAATAGCAGTTGTTCCACCGTCCGTGCCAACCATAGCATGCTGCAGAAGGACCCAACGGCTGCGGCCGCACCGCTAATATGTGGTCAGCCGCATAGGAGCCTGTTTGCAGGCGGCGCAGCGGGTTCCGCTATGTGTGGTCACAGCCCTGCATTTACAGGCTGCGTTTGAAAAACAACAGTTAGGAACTCATTGGTTGCTTCATTAGCGCTTTCTTTTTTCTCCAAGCTTTGATAAATAACCCCTTAGTTGTCTTATATCAGCTATTAAATGACAACAATGGCAGAAATTCAGGTTTCATATACCTTATCACTATAAAAACCACAAACTTTACTGCAATGCTATAAATACTGAACAGTTCAGAAGTGTCAGAATGGATTTTATGTATCAACAAAATCCAGATACATTTATGCTTGCGCTCTTAAGATAACTATGAAACAAAATATAACATGTATAAATAATTCTATGTGTAAACAGAGAGCAACGCAGAGATTTCAGTGAGAGCGTAGGTCAAACTATGTTTAATCAGCAGAAAAACAGATGCAGATGTTCCATGCGTAAAGCACAGGCTGCCATGCTTGGCTCTGTTTGCTCTCCTACGGATTGTTACTCTGCAAACAACGGTTGCTAGGAGCAACTGCAGTCCACTCCCGTATCCACGAGTCAGTTGCTTGGCAACCAAGAGATTACATCCCAAACTAAACAATACACTGCTTCACTCCCCCCTCCACCCTCCTCTACTGTATGCTGCTCTGCTGTCTACCATTAACCAGGCAATGTGTCATCTATTATACTAGACTGAGCGAAATGGGGGAAAAGGAGGGGTGGACAAGAGATGGTTTTAGATCCCGACTCACTGCTAGGACAGCGTTTCTTAGATTTTAAATAAAAAATAATGGGCTACAGAATCAGCAACATAAAAACATATCTAGAGAAGATTATAAACTATAGAACTACAGATTACATAATACATACACAAATGGATATGGGGAAATATTTATATAAAATTAAACATACTTTTCATAAACTTCTAAAAGGATCATTTACTCTAAGCAAGGTGAAACATCAGGTAACAACAATTACACTGATTTAAAAAGCTTTTTTTTTAATGATGCAATTGGCTGGTACTTACTCTTCAAAACATAAATAAAATAAAAATGTTACACCATCCTATAACCCTAAGAGGCTGGTCAGGTGCTATTAACATACAGTGGCACAAAAAAACTTGGAACTGGGCACATAAAGTTCAGGCAGTCTGATAGATAAGGACACCTGAAATCAGTCATCGTAACTTGACAGACACCTGTTACAAGCATAGGAATGAGTGCATGAACTCCATTTAGTAGAATGGATATTATTTTAGCAATAGCTAACAGATCTGTATGTAGCAAACAAGTGACTGATTCTTTAAAATAAAAATAAATAAAAATGTTATACACACACACACACACAAATGTGGCACTCAGGACAACGTGTAAATAATCATGATGGCAAAGACTTAAGTCCGTGCCATCGTGATTATTTACAAGTTCTCCTGAGTGCCACACTTGCTTGTGCTGAATACTCTTTCTGGATGTGAGGGCACCAGACCCAGTTACTTTGGACTTACAGTATTATACATACATACACACCTATCTATTTTTTATATAAATTCTAGAACACTTTAAAGTGATCATGTAAGTGACTATATGGGACTCACATTCAAACCAGGTCGTAGTGGTCCCTCTACATTTATTGTAATTCTAATTTGTCGCCCTCACTAGGGGTTGTCGTTAAGACCCATAATAATCAGACACTGTGCAGCATTAAAGAATTCAAAGAATGTGTTCTCATAGGAGTGGAGAAAGGAAAATGGGGGAACAAAAAACCCTTCCCGAGCAAGACAAGTTGAAACATGCTGGTAAGAGGTAAGGATTAACCTTAACTCCTTAAAAACCAGAGACAAGTGGAAATCATCACAAATGTAATGTAGGGTAAATTATTATAGGATTCCTAAAGCGCCGCTTACAGATTTCTGCACACTTGTTAACAGGACATTTTTAGGACATAACGAAAATATCCAAACGTATGCACCATGGGAGACCTATAGAATTGTTTGATACAGGTTTTGAGTTTGTATCAGTTTGGATCCCATGAACACCGATCATAGCTCTGACTCACAAAACCGTCACCTGTCCATAACTTGTACATTAGAGGCGGGGCTAACCAAAGACAGCAGCAATGTTGAGAAGTGGATATCTTTGTCATATTTGCTAGTTGGTAAAACTGTTGGTCACTCTTTTCTAGATAGTCCCTCTCCCTTTCATGCACCTGTTGCTGCTTATAAAATGTACAGAGAAAGTAACAACTTATGTATTAGACCTTTACAGCCAAATATTGAGGAAAGCCCTCTAGTCCTACATAACTAACGTAGAGGACATTTCAATTCAGAATATCAGAGATGTGCAACTGTGCATTTATATATGACATGTAAAACTTAAGGGGGGGGGGGGGGGGGGGAATACACTTCCCGAACGGTCTAATGAATGAAATGAAAGCAGGCAGAGATAGGCCACCTCTTCCATATACAATGGACACGGCAGTGCAGTGGCAGCCAGGGCCGGATTAAGGGCCTTGTGTTCCTGGAGCTGGACAGATTCAACTGCCTATTATGAGAAGTGGGGGAGGTGAGGCCAGGCCAATGTCATGTAGAACCCATACACTATAAGCACCAGTGTCCTCCTAAAAAAATAAGTACAAAAATTGCATAAGTGTAAAATAGGAATGTCATTTTATTAATAATGAATTATAGACATCCATGCGGCTAGATGATCTGGTGATCATCATGCTGTCATTATGATAGGCCAGTTTTTATGTGGATACCTGGTGCTGTAGCTCCATCCGTCCCAAAAAGGTAATCTGGCCCCAGTGGCAGGGCCATGGCACCTTAGCAAGGTGTGCATTTCATAAGCATCCAGTTATGTGTTCCGGAGATGGCATCTGTTACCCAAGCAGGTGGAATATGGAATTTGAAGCACTTTAAATTGCAGGGGGGGGGGACTGAAAAGACAACATCACATAACTGTGAGAGGGAAGAGCAGAACAGTTTTAAATAATGCACAATGTAAGGCTCTGTTACAATTAATATTTCATGTATGGGTGGATGTCATAATGCTTGTGGCCGGCGGGGGAATACCATGTAGTCACATCTGTCACAAGAGCATGCTAGTGAATAAAAAGTTCAATGATATGGAGTTTGCACCTCTAAAGAATGGGCCGACAATCTAGTAAGTCATGCCATATGATCTGGCCCTATAATTAATTGCATCAGCATGCTGGTTGAATCTGATCTAGACCTAAAATGAAACACCTATCTAAATAAAAAGATCTAAATACATTTGTGCTGAAACTTCCAATGTTTGCCAGCTCCACTAGCTTTGCCCCCCCCCCCAAAAGAAGGGGGGGGGTGGGGGACCAAAATGATCGTCTTTGCTTATACATAAAAATATACTAGCCCTCCTCTTTGGATGGTGAGAGACTTCCAAATAAATATGGAAGCCAGCTATAGTCAACTAGAGCACTGTTCCAACATCACTGCCTAATATTACATGCCAGGATTGGTATTTTAATGCAACATTCTTGCCACCTGTTGACAAGGCAGCCGGGGAGGAAAGGGTCCTCACGAACAATGTTGATATTAGACTGCTATTTAAAGCTTCCTTCGCTCCTAACTGCCCCATTTCCCAGAGGGCTCATCATACTCCATGAACACCACTTCTAAGATGTGGCTCTTCATAGAATATAAAATTTAGTCAATCACAGCATTCACTGCAATGTTAACTTATCCCAGGTCATTTCACATTAGGATTTACTTTGCCTTCATGTAACCCATTTCCTTTGTAATGAGGAACAGATCAGTGACTCAGCTGTATGAGCTAAATCTATTGTTGTCCAGAGCATAGTGGGGTCACAAACAAGTATTTGGGAACCACCCTTTTTTATTATTAACATTCTAGAAAAGCACTAAAAATTGTACACCACATTATTCTACACAGTAATTAAGGTTGAAAAAAGACGTTAGTCCATCGAGTTCAACCTATCTGACTTGTAACTACCGACTTTAGTAAGTCATATTCCCTTAGTGGCCAAAAATGCATCCAGTTTTGATTTAAATTCATTAACAGTAGTTGCTGTAATCACCCCCACCGGCAATGAGTGCCAGAATTTTACTGCTCTAATGGTAAAGAATCCTCTTCTTAATTCAATACATGCCTGTGTGTCCTAAGTATAGGCCTGATAGTGAACAAATCATCTCCCAGTTCCATATGATTCCCAATTCTGTATTTGAACATACTAATCATATCACCCCTCAACCTCCATTTCTCCCGTGACAACATATTCAGCCTGGTTAACCTATCTTTGTATTCTAGTGACTAGCTTAGTCGCCAGGGGCGTAACTAGATATTCATAGGCCATATCGCAAAAGTTTGTAAGGGCCCCCTATTTAGCAACTGATGGTGATAAATATACGTAAAACATATATTACTACAAAAGCAAAGAGGGGACCCCTTCAGCTCTAGACCCCATAGCAGCTGCACCCCTTGCACCTATGGTAGTTACGCCCTTGTTAGTCGCCCTTCTCTGTATCTGTTCCAATTCATTTATGTCCTTTTTAAGGTGCGCTGCCCAGCACTGAACTCTATATTCTGCCTTTGGCTTGTTTCTCCAATTTATGTATGGCAGTGGTTCCCAAACTGTTTAGAATCGCAGCACCCTAGAGTATTAGATTTTGTTTTTTTAATTGCAATCCTAGGCCAAAAAGGTCTTAAGAAAAATTATAAAATTAAGCAAATTGTGTTTATAGGTCATCCATAGGTTCAGTTATGTGGTGAGGAACAGGATTTGATTTGTCCACATAGCTTTTGATTTTGTCTGTTACTTGATCATAAATTATTTTTTAATTGGTCCTGGACCACCAATTAAGGGCACCCCAGCAACTCCTGAGGCACTCCTGGGTGCCATGGCACAGTTTGGGAACCACTGATGTATGGCATAGTTCTAGTTGAAAAACAGCCCAGCTCCTACTACATGGACGAGACACAGAGGGGTAACCCATCAATAATACCATTGATGGTTAACCTCAATGGTATTAAACCACCCTATTGTTTCCCTACTTGTTGTCATACATACTTTATTAACTGGGCTCTGAGCTAATCAAAGCCTGGGGGTAGGGCTTAGCGGGTATCGCAGAGCTATGCCATTGTGTGGTTCCGTACCATCGATGGTGAAAAATATTTGGTTCTCCCCAATCAATGGTAAAACTATACATTGATTATACACCATTAGTGATTTTTAATAATCAATTATTTTTAATTGATGACCTTTCTACAGTCATATTTTCAGTACAGTGAAGTGAATGCAGCAAGAGGAGCTATTCATTCATATATCTATGTAAAATATATTCATATACAGTATATTGAAGAAATATCAATGTATTGTGGCCAACTGACAAATCTGACGCAAGTTTTGACAAAGCTTGAGTGCAGATGCAATCTAAAGCTGTGTACACACGGAGCAACATATTGTTCAGCAATCATATTGCTCAGTGTCCCATTTTCATCAGCAAGCAGAGATGGTCGCTGATGAAAATGACACACTGCTGGGAGAAAAGGTAGGGGAAGTTGCTGGTCGGAGGAGCATGCTCCTCCGACCAGCTACCATTAGGTGACTGAAAACAGGAGCGCGCACCTGGCGATTTATCCGGCTTCCGTGGTTGCCACAAAATAAAGCAACTTTGTGCTCGACATAGCAATTGGTCCAAAAGAACAGAAGTTACCTAGCACATTAATAACACGTATCTGGAAACAGTATGAACTAGTTACCAGAACGTAAACTATAGTTGCACAGTGTAAAGTTTAAATATTTGTTTTAAAAGATTGCAGGACTGTCCCTTTAAACAGACAGGGGAGTCAGATTTAAAAATATGCTCGCCTCTATGCCAGGCAAAAAATTCCACAGTCGGATTTAGAAGTTAAACGTGTTTGGGGGGGGTTGAAGTGATGCCGAATCCAACTGTGTTCCTCTAACCAGTAGGTGTCTCTGCACAGCAAGGTTCACGGGAAGTCCCCTTGTGTTTAGTGTGGGAACCAAGGAGACCGAAAGTTAAATATGAAAACATACTGATGCCGCTGTATTTTAAATAGCGCCTGGAGGCATTAGGATACAGGTGGCACGGAGGTGGTTTATAGCTTGTAACTTTGGGGAAAATACAAATATCTGAGTATGGTCTTAACCCTTTTGCTTGCACAAAAAAGCTGCAATAAGATACAATATAATGAGTTTAGAAAAAAAAGAATGTTAGGTTTGTGTAACAGCAATCTAAACATAGCTGGATAAAGCACATACATATTCATAAATAACAGTTGAGTGTCAGAAATCCTCTAATCAGTCATTAATTACAGTACATATACGTTCCAGTAATACATCTCAGCCTGCAGGTC
Organism: Crinia signifera; assembly: GCF_055691185.1. Lineage (NCBI taxonomy): Eukaryota > Metazoa > Chordata > Amphibia > Anura > Myobatrachidae > Crinia > Crinia signifera. The sequence continues at coordinate 201,994,324 of NC_139217.1, forward strand.
ATGCGAGTCAGATCTGCAGATCATGCAAGCCTAGATAGTCTCAGCGAACGTCACCACAACACATCTCAGGTTCACTGGACATATCCAGACGTCTTACTCTAAAGCAAAATGTACCAGCGCTTTATTTTCTTCTAGCACTGTCTGTTATTTCCAGAGTTGGACACACCAAACCAATTTCATATTCATTAGTCCCTCTGAAAGGTAATGATGGGACATATGGTTAAATATGTCCACAGCTGTTTCTGACAATAAAGCCTTGCCAGGCCAACCAGTGATAGACCTGGGCTGCCTGCTGAAATGACACAAAGGTCTTATTACAGAGCTGCAAATAGATATATGCTGTTCAAGGCGCAGACGGCATTCAGGAGGTTCGGCGCGCCTGTATGTGCATGCATTTAACTGCAATGTGTGAGTGTATTGCACTGTGCAGATATGAAAAGTTATTATGCTTTGCTTCTACCAGTAAAAAAAAAGGGGGGGGGGGGGATTGGGTATCATAGCTTGGAAAGAGAGCAATTGTGAGAGATAAAGTATCAATTAATTGGCTCCTGTCATTTTTCAAAAAATAGGGTTATGTGTATTACACATGTGGTTCATAGGGTCGACCCCAAATGGAGATAATTGACACGGAAACGGTTGACAGTATTTCACTTTTTTTGTCCTTTTTTAAAGTTTTATTGTGTAGACCCCAATTAGTGTTCCACTTTTCTTGCCATGCTTCAGGCTGCACTTGGCCCACTTTAAAAAAAAAAAAAAAAAAACGACAACTTTTACCTTTACACATACTGACCCAGAGTCCAAATCCCATGTATTATACACCTACATTTCATGTGGGTATAAAGCTTCCTCTTCACTGAGGTGAAGCAGTTACCAGAGAGATTTACCATCTCATGCTACAGCAGGGGAGTAGAAACCCCCCCCCCCTCTCTGGCGATTTCTGTCACATAAGCCTAGGGCCAATGCGCCAAGTCTCACCAGACATGCGCAAGATCTCCCATGCTGCCTTAAGCAGGCACCCAGAAACAGAGTTGTCCCTGCAGCAGTGCATGGGCATACCTCCCAACAGTCCTGATTACCGCGGGATCGTGTCAGTTTTCAGGGACATTCCCGCTTCCCTCCCGCGGCAGGCAGTAAGAGGGGGCTGTTGGTAGTCCCACTGTCGGCTGCTGAGCAGCAGGGAATAAACGCTGCGCGCATGCGTCTATTCCCGCAGCCAGGTGGCTTGGGGTATGTCTAGAGACTCATAGAGCCTCTGGGTCATGCCCAATAGCGTCAAAATGGGGGCGTGGCCTTGTAGGGAGCCGTGAGTATAGGCCACGCCCCCACAAAATTTTCACCGCGCCTCCGTGTCCCTCCTTCATCTCCCTACAAGTTGGGAGGTATGCATGGGTGCTACTGACCGTTCATATACTGCCTGCCGTATCCAAAGTCTAGCTGTGCTGGTAATACTGATAGTGGCACATACCACCCGTCATTTGCTGGTAATTACAGTATAACATGCACCAATACCACTTTTACCTCATGATGACTATTCTTACATCTACAGTCTGTAAAATGCAAAGTAGAAGCTGATTAGCTTGTACTTTCTCTCACAATGTTATCTCTATCAGCTATTTTCTAAATATCTCCCTTAAATTACAAGTAAAATTAAACTTAAAAAACAAAAATAATTAAATCCTGTGTGCAACATTTACATATGTGCTATAAAAACAATATACTAATTAATTGAAGGGCCCACTAATTTAAATTTACACTGAAATGTAAGCATACGCATCAATATAAATTATGCAGTGAAACGGTGGCTGAAGAGCTGATGGAATCAAGGAGGAAAGCATGTATTTTTTATTTGGAATAGATGCGCCACTAAAGGACCAAACGGTGCGACTTTGAGATGAAGGTTTTACCTTTGAGCTGCTTTCAGCTTGAAAGTCGCCAAGTGTGTATGGGGCAGCGATGAGTGGTGAGCGCTAATGTGCACTCCCACATAAATCGCTGGCCCGGCCGCTTATCTGTTAGTATTACCTGCAGATGAGCGATGGGATGGACGTCTTTCTATAGTCCTGCTATGGAAAGCCGTCGCCCATGGGGAAACTCGCTAAGTGTATGCACGGAGCATTTTTCAGCCCAGTGCTTTTCCCCATCATCGTTCTCCATACACGCTGGGCAAAAACGTTGCCACTCATCCCAGAAAACATAAAACTTTAAAGAAAAAAAAAAAAGTTGGAACTTGTGTACATCACTGAGGAAAGTGATAACAATCGATACACACTCACCACTTTCCTGAAGAAAAACAATCCTGTCATTGATTAGGACAGAGGGCCACATGCATTAAGCCTTGAATAGTTATAAAGGGTAGAGTTCTAAAGTACCAGCTAATCAACTCATAACTTCAATATTCTAGGCAGGGTTTGATAAAAGTGACAGGAGTTAGTAGGTTCGTCGTTTCTCTCTCCACTTTTTTACTTTTCAAGGCTTAGTACATCTGGCCCTGAATGTTACAGATTTGCATTTTACAAATATACAAAAATATATAAACATAACAGCACATACGCTGCCATACTGGCATTAGAGGCCTTTTTTTTACCCAAGGCCTGTTTTCAAATAAATCTGTAAACAGCAGTTTCTTCTCATTTTATGTATCAGAGCTATGTAGTATTGGCCTGAGATGTCAGAGAAATCGCCTGCAAAAGAGCAACTAATGGGGTCTATGATATGACTCCTATGTAGCAAACGCAGTCAAGTTAAGCTTTTTTAGGGTTTAGCCACTTACATTTACACCATCCATAGAGCACGTAATTGGCATGCTCTCTAATCTGAAACTGTGCACATGCTCAATGTCTCCTGGAGAAGTCTTTCAGAAGTGCAATATTCCTCCATGTGGCCAAGGATGTCAATTGTAGGGACAGCAGTTACTACTACTGATACCCCGTTCTCACTGCAGCAAAAACCTGGGTTTTTGCCAGGGCAAGCAGTAGTTTCCTGTGTTGTGTCTTGGCCGTGAGCGATATTCCTGAGTGTAATGCCCTTGCAATTGCACACGGTTTATTCCTGGAAATTACACGTGTGTCCACCAGTGTGAACAGTCGCGACCCAGGTTTTACACATAGGATGTGAAAAAGCAAGCTGATTAGGAAACGAGATCAGGTGACATGTGGAGCTGATGTCTGAGAGAGGGGACGAGGAAATCAAGAAGCAAGTGCCTGGCACGGTCAAGCATTCGACAGTGTACTACAACATATCAAAAATACTGTCTGCCCACGGCATCCATAAAACGCAGAAACAGGTTGCGAAAACATAGTTTTTTGGAGTTTGGCCCTCCTTAAATCCTAAATCTAATTGGGGAGGAGAGGGATCTTTAGGTCTCTGGAAACTGATGGTGAGGGGATGCACAGTGTCAGATTCCGGGAGAAGCATCTCTAGAAGTGTGAAACACTTGAATGCAGGTAGAATCTCTTTTGTGGGGCTTGGTGTTATAGCTACTGCTGTCCCTGTGAGCTTGCTTTGTACATAGAAGGGGAAACCTGGTTTAAAATGAAATCTTAATCGAAGCAATGCATAGGCCTCCAAGTTCATAAGTCTGCTAAACGTGATCATTTTGTACTTTTTATAGGAGATCTAGAAGAGATGCTTTTTGTGCGTTTACCCAGTTACATATCTATCTAACAATTTTCTGCTGTAACTGAATTCCTCAATTGGGACAAAGGGTGAGCTGGTAATGGAGTATGTGACTACTAAACTAAACCCACAAATCTCACGCAATAAAATAAGTCCTGGCTGCAGTTACTATAGCAACAGTCTAGGAACAATGCCAGCTGAGTTCATTTTGAATCATTCAGTGCCAAAAGTATAAAAATGACCACTGTTAATAAGTTTCGGTAACATAGGAATAATTATTCTAGATAATTGGAAGGATTTTAGTGCAACAAACTCATTACCAATCTGTAGTGACATAGGAGCTAGGAGATGACACCATGGACTAAAGTCGCCGTAGAAACGACACAGCATTAAAGAAGATTTCAACATACTATGACTGTTTTTGGTTAGATGGACCCCAAAGTAGTAACCACAATGCTTGATCGTTAAAAATGTAACCTATGTAGATTTTTATCTTCCATTTACAATATAATTTAATAGGACTTTACTAGACAATTTACTAAAGTTTAAAAATAATTAAAATAGGTGATATTGCCCATAGCAACCAATCAGATTCTGGCTTTCATTTCCTCAGATGAAATAGAGACAATCTGATTGGTTCCTATGTGCCTCATCACCTCATTTAATTTTTAGAAGCTTCAGTAAATGTACACCAAAGAATCAATGCTAAACACAATATTCTTGCAGTGCATGTCTCATGAACTAGACAAGAGCAAACCCAACTACGGAGTACACTGGAGTATACAAAGGGAATGCTTAAAAACAGAAGACGTTTAAAATATTTTCTTTAAATGATTTTATGTTTATTGGTTTGAAAAATACACGATTCTGTTTTATACCGTCTCCCTTCTGCATTTTCACCACAGCTTTTATATTACGAAGGCTGAGTTGTTTATGATCACTGCCCTCAGATATGGCACAAAATTAGCTGAGCTGTATGGTAACCAAGGGTGATGAAAATAAACAATCTGGCAGATAAAGGCCACTGCAGAGCAAAAATGTATAAAAGAAAAAAGTTAAAAGGTGTATATTTAAAAATAAAAACAATAAAGGCAACAATTTCAAGTGTATACTGTAACTAGTCAGATCTTTAATGGCACCAAAACCATTTCTTGAACAAGCCTCTTTGCCAGCAAAATGAGTCAGTGCTGAATAGCTTTGTCAGTGTTTGCTCCCAGGTGACTGGGACAGGTGTATGGGGAAAGAGCATCTGCTCATTTACATAACTGGGGAAAACCTGCCTTTTACACCATTCTCTCTGCCAGGCAAATTGTGTGTTATAGTAAAATGTAAAATGCTTCATACTTTCTACACATAGCTGCAAGTGTCATAAAGCTGTGGTTAGACAGAATGTAATAAACAGTATATATACTGTATATCCTACATACTAAAAGTATGAATTCTGAAATACAGCTTAAATGTTAGGTAGTGTAACTCAAAACTGGGGTAAGATGCATTATATATTTAAAAAAAAATAGATTTTGTTTGCGTGCTTACATGTTTCTCCATATTACACTAGGTTACAGAATTGCATGTTTTGTAAACTGCAAGTGCATTTGCTAAATCAAGAGAGGAGAAGCAGACTACTTAGGATACCTACTTGTTACTATAGAAACCACTAAACTTTAGCACCAAAAAAAAAAAAAAAAAGGGAAGATATTTTGAAGCTCTCAGTTCAACTGCTGGAAATCGAAATATATCCCCTAAATGACAAGGCACCAGGCAGCGGATGGATGTAAAAAAATAAAATGTTCCTGGACCTATATTGGCCTGGCCTGATATCTATCTATCTATATATAGTGCAAGTTCCTTCCTTCCTCCCTCCTCAGCATCATGAAGAGGTCTTATCTGCACTCGCCGGTGTAAAACTACTTCTTTCACCACTATTATCCCTATGTAGTTCTTTCTGCCTAGCTCCCCGGTGTCCCATCCCCAGTGTAGGCCTGGCAGTGCGGGTGAGCTGTTCACCTGGGTCTGTCTCCCCGTGCGGTTAGCTGCGTGATGATATGAGGGTTGTGGCCCCGCGGTCCCGGGCTGTTCCTCCGGCCACTGCTGATCGTGTGTCTCCGGTTGGCAAGTAACAGTCTCCACGGCTACAGTCACTATGGCGCCGGGGGTCTCAAGGCAACTGTTGCTATCCTCTCCCTCTGACGTCAACACCGGCAGCTCCACGCCCCGCTCTCCCTCCTGCTGCATACTCAGTGGCTGCGGCCGTCTGACGTCGGGTCCTTCGTCGTATGGCCTAGCCCAGTGGGCGTGTCTCCAGCCACTGCCCCCGCCTTTCGTATCAGTTTCCTTGACAAGGAAGAGGGAGGGGTCAGAGCTTTGGCGCCGGCAGTGGCGGGAGGAGGTGATTGGCTAGGGGTGGGGGAAGGGCAGCTACCGGGGCAACCACCAAACTCCGGGAAAGTGGGAGCGCGGAATTCTTTAAAGGGCCCGCGCCATTTTACTTGGCGTGAGTCTCGTGGATGGAGCATGTTGTTCCTCTCTTACTGGCGCCGGTCACGGAGGGATGACGACGACGACGTTGTTATTTCTGCAAGGAAAAGTACTTGTGCCCGAGGCCTTAAGTAGATCGTTAGCTCTCTGTTATCGCAGCGGATGTTTCCTACCTACTGTATGTCATGTATAATCCTAGGGCGCGCTATACACAAAGGCAGGAATCCCCACCCACGGGCCTGCAGGCGCACTAGCATTGGTAAAAACCATGCATGCTGGTCACTTTTAGGGGTCATGTTCTTAGCCTTGGGGGGAGAGAGAGAGAGAGAGAACGTAAAGCAAGATCAATCTCCTAACTGCCATGTTACAGGCTGGGTTTGGAAAATGACGTTCTGAAGCAGTTTTATGTTTAATACAGGGGGTGCCATGTTCTGAGCCTATTGAGACCCTCACCTGCAATTAGGGATGGCCATCAATGATTTGAAATCATTGATGGTTTATGGCCGATGTCGAATACCTTTACCATCGATGTGGGAGAACCAGATGGTTTCCCTACATCGATGGCAAATGAGAACCAATGTTTCCTTTTTTTCCCCAAGGTGCAGGGATCTGTCCGGGAAGTTTAAGGGAAATCGGGTAAGCTGCATTTAGGGCTTATTTCAGATCTGATTGCAAAGGACCTATTTTTTCTCGAATGGACAAAACCATGTCCACTGCAGGTGGGGCAAAGGTAATGTGCAGAGAGTTAAGGGGGCCTGTACACGGGGAGATTTTACTGAGTGATGCTAGACACAGCACTATGTGCTGAGCTATCTGTCAGGGCCCATGTTCTCTGGTGAGAACACTGGTCCTGACTAGCGATTAAGTAGATTTATCCAGCATGCTGGAAATTAATCACTGGGCGATAGCATCGCAGAGGGCAGCGCATCACTATGGCCCCCTACACAGCGATGTAGGGGCATTTTTTAAGCAATCTAGTCAGATCACTTACAAAATGCCCTGAAATCGCTCCATTACAATTGGGTGGGATGTGTTGATATTGAAATCTACAGTGAAAAAATAAAGCAGGCAATATTTATCCTGCACAGAAACAAAATAACTCTCCCAAATCGATCTCTCTGCACATTACATCTACCCCACCTGCAGTTTAACATGGCTTTGTCCATTTGAGAATGAAAAGGTGCTTTGTGATCAGATCTGAATTGGGCCCTTGATACCTGTTGCTAGCAGTGCAATTTTTTTTTTTTGCTGGCCAAGGCATAGGGCAGTGCAGTAGTCCAGGCCTGATGGTACAAAAGCAAGTATGACTTTAGGTGGATCTGAAGAAATAGATTATGGAAGAAAGAATGAGGGTTTGATTGTGTCTGATATCTGGGGTGACATTTAATGGGATGTGATTTCTAGTAAGGTTCTGAAATCGCACATCGCGTTTTCTGAAATCAGGATTGTTTTGAAAAAATCGACTATTTAATGGAATGCGGGTCAAAAACTGCATCAAAGAGCTGGTCCTGGTTTCAAAAAATCACGGGAAAAACCAATTAGGGTTCCTCTTGATTTTTTCAAACCAGCACCAGGCTCAAGGGCTGGTCCTGGTTCCAAAAATACGGGGGACAAAATGAGTAGGGGTCCCCCATATTATCTGTACCTGGGGGCATTCTGGGTCCAGCCCAGGTAGGAGTCCTGGGTCACTCAATCTGGGATATTAGCAAGGAAGCGTTTCCATTAGCAAAAACAAAAAGGGGCGATGTGCATCCCCGCGAAATAGTCTGGGATATATATACAGTGAATGGAGGCAGTGATGGCCATTTAGAAAAGGGGGGACAGGCTGAGGGACATACAGTGAATGGGGGCAGAGTTGGGTACATAGTGATGGGGGACATACAGTGAAGGAGGGTCAGGCTTGGAGACATACAATAATTGGAGGCACTGATGGACATTAAGAGAAGGGGGGCAGGCTGTGGGACAGAGTGAATGGGTGCAGAGTGGGGAACATACAGTGAAGGAGGGGCAGACTGGGGGAAATACAGTGGTGAGGGACATACAGTGAATGGGGCAGAGTGGGGTACATAGTGAATGGGGGTCATACAGTGAAGGAGGGTCAGGCTTGGGGACATACAATGAATGGAGGCACTGATGGACATTAAGAGAAGGGGGGCAGGCTGTTCCCCACTAAGCACCCATTCACCCTGTCCCCCATACAGTGAAAGAGGGGCAGACTGGGGGGACATAGAGTGAATGGGGGCAGAGTGGGGGACCATTCTGATGTGATTAATGATTCAAAGAATGGTCGGCCCCCACACATTTACACCACCAAATCTGGCCCTCGTGGCAAAAAGTTTGGGCACCCCTGATCTAGAAGAAGGAATGCTGCAAAATTATATATATATATATATATATATATATATATATATATATATATATATATTATAGGAATGTTGTGATAAACCACACCCACTTACTGTTGTCAGCCACTGAGTGCCCGGTCCAGATATGGTAATGTAATATATGTAGAACTGAAGACCAGCAACATCAGGTTTAGTATGAGAAAAATATCTTTAGTAAGGCATATAAAGTGCAGAGTGACAATGTACAAAAAGAGGAGTCCATTCAAATAAATTCAATAATCCCAATAAACTGGATATACTTATACGACGACCTTATTCATGTGCTGCACATGACTAAGGTGCTCATTGGCACCGAAACAGCCGTCGTACAATGACCTTTGTGGAGGAGGACCATGATCGCTAAGTCTATCCAGTGTATTGGGATTATTGAACTTATTTGAATGGACTCCTCTTTTTGTACATTGTCACTCTGCACTTTATATGCCTTACTAAAGATATTTCTTCTACGATCCCCATGGCAGCCATACTTAGGGATATTTCCCCTTTCCTCCGCTTAGACAGGGTGATTTTTTTCCATATAGGCTCCGCCCACCTCAGGTACATAAGCCTTCCCCTTCCCTTCCTCTATGTCTTTTTTCCTGTCTCCTTTGAGTTTAGACAGGGCAGGGTGTTATTTTATTTTTGCAAAGGCTCACCTAAGCAGGGGGGAAGAAGAAGATGCAGGGAGACCTGTGTCAGCTCGACCCTGCACTTATGGATATACGCGGCGTATAAGGAGAAGTCACCTGTCAGCGGCGATGTCTCCCCGTCTGTCAGGGTAAGGTCTGGTTCTGCAGGACGGCGTGTCACATCCCCGTTCTAGCGGCCAGCTCCACACAGCTTCTGGCGCGTCTCCTCTGTCTCAGCGCACAGGAGCACAGCGGTACATGCCGGCAGCGTTACACGCCGGAGCGCGTGTACCGGAAGTATGGTTTCTGTTGTTGCGCCCAGAGGGCGGCTCAATGAGGGGCATTCTAACAGGTCTAGTGACCTGTGCTACAGAGTACTTCCGGGTATACAGCTGGGGATAAAAATCAGGCAGCCCATGCTGGTTTATTCAGTTGTTTGGTGGTTTCAGTATACTGGAGTGTCTGCTGTTGCCGCGCATCATGGATCCTTCCCCCCATAAGACTGATACTGCTCTAGCGAGGTGAGCCTGCAGTTTGTTTTTTTGTGCGTTAGGAATATATTTTATTTTTAGTTAGTAATAGATATATATATATATATTGCAGTGTGCCTTCTTCTCCAAGCAAGAAATGTTCTTCCAAGAAGAAGCATACTACAATCAATTGTGTCACCTGTGATAAAGTATTACCTGGTTCCTATAAAGGCAACAAATGTGGAGAATGTACTAAAACTCTGACACAAGACAATCAATCAGAAATGTTATCTCAGTTGATGGATTGGATGAAGAAATCCTTTGTGACTAAAGAGGAGCTTACTCAGTTACAGTCTTCTAAGAGATCTAGGTCTCAAACAAGTTTAGATTATGATAATAGATCTGAAGATAAACAAGAGGAGGTCTATGTTTCTTCAGGTGAAGAATCTGGGGAAATTAAAGAAGAGAGCTCTTTTAATTTGGAGTTAGTTCAAAGCGTGTTAAAATATATACATAAAGCTATTGACTATAAGGAGCCTGATAAACCTGTGGATAGTCAGGATATTCTGTTTGAAGACCGTACTAAGGCTGGCAGATTCTTTCCATTTCATCGGGTGATGAAGGAGCTGATTGCTAAAGAATGGTTGTCAGTGGATAAGAGATTGGGTAAGATACCCAGGATTGAGAAAATGTATCCATTTAAAGATGAGCAGCTATTAAGTTGGTGCGAGGTACCTAAAGTAGATGCTGCGGTGGCGGAAGTTACCTCTAAGACCACGATTCCTTTAGAGGATGGTGCTTCCTTTAAGGATACCATGGAGAAAAGAATTGAGAATTCATTGAAGAAAACACACATGGCATCATCCATTTCTATGAGGGCAGGCATAGCAGTGGCGTCGTCAGCTAGAGCGCTCAGATTATGGAGTACTGAAATGCACAAGGATATAGAAGAGAAAATATCTAGGCAATACTTGTTGAAAAATCTGGAGATTATGCAAAAGACTATACAATATATATGTGAGGCTTCTCTAGATATAGTGGCTTTTTCTGCTAAATCCGTAGGAGCAGGGGTAGTGGCAAGAAGAGCTCTCTGGTTGAAGAATTGGAATGCGGATGCAAATTCAAAGAATCGACTAGCGTCACTACCCTTTGAGGGAAATTTTTTGTTCGGGGCGAAATTGGATGCTATGATCCAAAGAATAACTGGAGGAAAATCCGTTCGCCTGCCCCAGGATAAGAAAAATAAATTTCCCATTCCTACTTCGTCTAGACAGCAATTCAGAGACGCCAGAAGTTACCGACCGGGGCGACAGTATAATAGAAGAGGAGGTGCTCTGTCACGTAGTTCCTTTCGAGGTGCGAACAGAGGAAATCCAAGGCAATGACTATCGTCAATCAGGTCAGGTGGGGGCGAGACTCTTAGAATTCGCAAGCATTTGGGAAGAGTCTATCCACGACAAGTGGGTGATCACAGTCGTGAAACAAGGTTATCATTTAGAATTCCAAAGTTATCAACCAGCAAACAAGTTTATGAAGTCTCGTCCTCCGGAAAACAGGATGGAGAGAGTAGCTCTAACAAAGATAGTGGACCAATTGATGCAATCCAGAGCAATAGAAGCGGTACCAAGAGCAAACTGGAAGAAAGGGTTTTACTCAAATCTCTTCTTAGTAAAAAAGCATTCAGGCGATTTCAGATCTATCCTAGACCCGAGAAGACTAAATATGTATCTGAAAAAGACAAGATTCAAGATGGAAACTCTAACATCCATACTGGCAGGGATCAAGAAGAACGATTTCTTAGTCTCCCTGGACTTAAAAGACGCCTACTACCATGTACCCATATATCAGTCAGACCGAAGGTTCCTCAGATTCTACCTGTTGGGTCATCATTTTCAATTCAGATGCCTCCCCTTTGGCCTCACTTCGTCGCCCAGAGTGTTCACAAAGATGCTGATTGTCCTGGTAGCACAATTGAGACTAAAAGGAATACAGATATGGCCCTATCTGGACGATCTTTTGATTGCAGGAGGTTCTGTCAATCAGACAAGACAAAGTTTGGCGATAGTGATACAATACCTGGAGAAACATGGCTGGGTTATAAACATCAGGAAGAGTCAACTACAGCCATCACAGAAAATACAGTTCCTCGGAGTATTAATCGATACTGCTCAATTTCGAATCTCACTGTCCAAAGAAAGGTGTGTAAAGATACAAACCTTGGCGGCAGAACTTCGGCACAAGAAATCGATCAACCTAGGCCTAGGCCTTCAATTGTTGGGAATGATGACCTCGGCGATAGGAACAGTGCCTTGGGCACAATGGAACATGCGTCCTCTTCAGTGGAAGCTCCTGCCGTATGTGAGGTTGTCAAAGAACAACCAAGAAAGAATTGTCTTGGGAAGGGAGGTAAAAGACTCTCTAAAATGGTGGACACAAGATCTAGAACTCAAGTCAACAGACCTTCAACTACCTCGGTTCATCAATCTTACTACAGATGCAAGTCTGGTGGGCTGGGGAGCGCATATTGCGGAACACAACATTCAAGGAAGATGGTCTCAAGAAGAATCAGAGCTGACATCAAACGTGAGAGAAGCCCTAGCAGTATGGCGAGCTATCTGTCAGTTCAAGTCCCTGATAGAAGGCAAGCATCTCAAAATCTTCTCGGACAATATATCGGTGGTAGCACATCTCAATCATCAAGGGGGTACGAGAAGCAGAGACTTGATGGACATCATGCAAAAGATAGTACCTTGGGCGAGAAAGAACTTGATATCCCTGTCAGCACTGTATGTGCCAGGGAAGGAGAATATAGTGGCAGACTATCTAAGCAGGAAGGAAGTTCTACCTGGAGAATGGGCGCTGAAAACTTCAGTCTTTCAGAAGGTCGTAAAGAGGTTTGGGAAGCCAGATATAGACCTTATGGCCTCTCAGATGAATCACAAGGTAGAGAGATTTTACTCAAGGTTCTATCTGCCAACAGCAACAGATGCGTTCTCAGTCAAATGGGATTGTCAACTGGGCTATGTATTCCCACCGGTCCAGATGATAGGTCGAGTACTGAAGAAGGTGCAGGAAGACGGAGTGTCAGTAATAGCAATATTACCATTTTGGCCGAGAAGACCTTGGTTTCCTGCAATACTCAAACTGGCGATACAAGAATCTATGATTCTCCCAATATCTTCGGATCTCTTGAGTCAGGGACCTTTACATCATCCCAATCCAGGGATATTCTGTCTCAGGGCTTGGAAGCTGAGAGGCAATTCCTGATGCAAAATGGCATGTCTGAGCAAGTTGCTGAGGTTCTATTGAAGGCCAGAAAAGAAGTCTCTTCCTTGGCCTATTATAGGGTGTGGCGTAGATTTCTGCTATGGAAGAATGACTCCACTCTCATTTCACAGACTGCTACAGCGAGGATCCTGCAGTTCCTATATGAGGGGTTCCAGATGGGCCTAGCAGTATCCACATTGAAGTGTCAAATATCAGCCTTGAGTGTATTGCTAGATCGCAAGTTGGCAAAAGAAGAGATAGTGATCAGATTCTGTAGGGCCATAAAGAAGATGCGGCCTCCCAGAAAATCTATGGTAGTACCTTGGGATCTCAACATTGTACTAAATGCCCTCATGCAAGCACCGTTTGAACCCTTGTCACAAGCAGAGCTTAAATATCTGTCCTGGAAAGTCGTTTTCCTGGTAGCGATAACATCGGCCAGAAGGATTAGTGAAATCCAAGCCTTATGGGCAGAAGAACCTTATCTGAGTATGTTTCCAAATAAGGTGGTGTTAAGAACACATCCAGACTTTCTTCCAAAAGTTGTATCCAGATTCCATTTGAATCAAGAGATTATACTACCAACATTCTATGATGATCCTACTAATCCTGAGGAGGAAGAATTACATTCTTTAGATTTAGTACGAGCTATTTCGCTTTATCTACTAAGAGTTGAAGAAATTAGAAAAACAAAACATTTGTTTATTGTTACGGAAGGAACAAACAAGGGGTTTGTGCCTTCTAAACAAACCTTGGCAAGGTGGATTCGAAGTCTCATCATCTTTGCCTACGAACAAGAAGGAAGAACTGTTCCACAGATCGTAAGAGCACACTCGACAAGAGCGATGGCTGCCTCATGGGCTAGGAAGGCTCAAGCTTCCCTCTCCGACATCTGTCAAGCCGCGACTTGGTCGTCTGTGCATACCTTTACTAGGCATTATGCCTTACACATTCCTTCCGCCCACTTTGGGGGAAATGTACTGAAAAGTGCCTTAAATAAATAATATTGCATTGATATGGTCTCCCGCCCTTTTTTGCTTTGGTATGTCCCTAAGTATGGCTGCCATGGGGATCGTAGAAGAAAACATCGAATTATACTCACCGATAATTCCTTTTCTTCTTAGAGATCCCATGGCAGCCACAAAAAAGATCCCTCCCTATGTTCTGGATGATTTATTTCCAAGTGAGTAGGAGACATTCAAAAGACATAGAGGAAGGGAAGGGGAAGGCTTATGTACCTGAGGTGGGCGGAGCCTATATGGAAAAAAATCACCCTGTCTAAGCGGAGGAAAGGGGAAATATCCCTAAGTATGGCTGCCATGGGATCTCTAAGAAGAAAAGGAATTATCGGTGAGTATAATTCGATGTTTTTTCTCATACTAAACATGATGTTGCTGGTCTTCAGTTCTGCGCATATATATATATATATATATATATATATATATATATATATATATATATATATATATATATATATATATATAATCATAATGTTAACATTGTTTTTTCAACCCCCATCCCCTTTTTAGCAGCTTTATTTAAGGTTAACACTACCAAAAACTTTATATTTTTAATATAAAAAAGTTAAATATTTTAAAAATATGAAAATGATTCCTGTGTCATGGAAATTAGTCACCCCATATATAATAATTTTTTCACCTCCGTCTGTTATTCACCACCTCTGACTATGATGCATGCACATAGACCCCCACAGCGAGTAACTAGGGCTACATTTTTAATCACTGGGGTGCTCATTCCCTCAATGACAGGCAGGAGTGGACACTGCGTTTCATGGGCGGGCCCCGGCGAATGCAGGCGTGCGAGTTTGTGCTCAGGGCAGGCGGATGATGTCTCTTGACGACTTTGATATGGTTATCTGATGGTAATGTATGGTAAATTTTAGTTTGTGTGTATTAATATTATATATTTATATTAAATTATTTGTTTTAAAAAAATATACAATGATTCAGTATTCAGATTTAATCACCAACATTTTATTGACAGGAAAAATCAATGAAATACAATTCATCGCAAGTGTGACAAATAATAAAACTGGTTGATCGAGATTAAACAATAATAATTTACTGTACATTGTATGTGATCAGTATAACAAATTAGAGCACAACAGTAAATCCATATAACAATATTCAACAAACATTTCAGAATGGAGGGTCATTACTTAAATATTCTGTGAGGCAGGGCGATGTAATGGGGGGGGGGGGGCGGCAATGGTTTTTGTAATGCGGGGGGGCTCACCTGCTCCTTTTTGCTGTCTCCAGATAGGGGAACGGCAGCTGGGAGCCCGCTGCCGCCACACATGAAGGCCCATGGGAAGTGCTGTCGCGCATGCGCAGCAGCCCTCCCGTGGCCATTTTGGATGTGGGCAAAGTGCCGCGGCCCAGCCAGCCCAGGGGGGAGCGCGGCCGACCCATTTTTAAGGAGTTTTGGGCCGCCTCCGGCCGGGCCAATCTGCCCCTGCTGTGAGGTACCAAGTGATATTGGAGAAAGAATTCCGGTACTTCTGTAGTTTCACGGCGCCAGCATTGCGCCGTGCTACTTCCGGGTTCTACGCTCGCCATGAAATATGTCAAAAAAAGTAACAACTCCATGCCAACATGGATAATTCATACCCCCACTATTCATGTTGGCATGGAGTTGATTTTAAATAGCGTGGGGAGCCACCGAGCCCGCAGCGTGGGCGAGCGAAGCGAGCCCCGTAAGGGGACTCAGACGCACGGCGCCATGCTGGCGCCGTGAAACTACAGAAGTACCAGAGTTCCTAAGGGCAGCTTTCAGGAGTAGGGATAGGGTGTGGATGTATGGCAGCCAAGTATCAAAGAACTTAGCTGTCAATTTTTCTTTTTGGATGGAGGTTTCCGACCAGGCCATCATGAACAGGTGAGTTATTCTAGGGAAAGCCAAAGACATTGAGGAGGGGGTTGGGGAGATCTATTCTGACAATATGTTTTTTTATATATTTGATGCCAGCTTAAGAAGCAGTAGTCGGGTACTTGGGGAAAAACGTTTATGATCTGAGGAGGAATATTGTCCCCAAAACACCCAAGATTTGGAAATGGCGTAGTCTATATTAAGGTTCGATTTAACATATTCCTGAAATTCAGACCAAATAGACTGTACAATGGTACAGGACCGCATACAGTATACCAGGTCCGCGCCACTGCACTTGGTACTGCACTTGTAGCAGTTAGCATCGGGGGCTCCTCCAGTGAGGAATGTAAGTTTTGGGGTAAAGTAGGATCTATGCAAAAGCTTTTGGTGCATCTCCATATAGGAGATAGATACTAGGCTTTTATTTAATGACTGGTATGCTGTCAGCATGGTTTTCATGGTCAGTTCAGGAAAATCATTTTGCCACTTCAAAAAAAACCTTCAGAGGTTGATCTAACGTTATCTCTTTACCTGCACGTATACAAATTGTGGTATCTGAAGTTGAGGATATTTATCTTTTAAACCCGTATAAGTCAGGATGGTCAGGGAATCTACCTTTAGAAAATTCGCAACATACTTGAGGCCTCCGACATTCCAGGATCTAAAAACATTTGTAAGCTGGCTGGGTATGAAACGGGTTGCCCCATAGGGGAAGAAAAATAGATGTATATTTGAAAGTGTGGACTGCAGACCTAACCAATCGCCATGCAAGTAGTATTGAGGAGGACGTTACTCTTACTGCTTTTGGGAGAGCCCGGGGGGGGTCTTATGTAAAAATGCTACTAGATGTACGGCAGGAACGAAACACTGTTCCTCAGAAAAATTTGCATAAGTGTTAGTACTAGATATCCAGTCTATCGCAATGCGATAGTTAGCTGCTATAGCATAGGTCTGAGGCACGGCAAGTTAAGGCCTCCCAGTTCCCCTGTCACGCTAGCAGTAGCACCAGCTGGAGTGTAACGGAGGCTAGGTGCCTTGATGTAAGGTTTTTGCCTAGACGACAGAAGGGAGGGATGCAATTGGATAAAAGAAAACCAGTTTTAATAAAGATACTGCGATACAGTAGATGAACTGTGGCACAAAGGTAATACTGAAGATATGAAAATAACCAGAGTCAATGATATATAAAACTTATTGTAAAGTTCGTAGTGGATGGATAACGAGGTTGAAAACTGAAGATGACTTGAAGTGTAGATTTGAAGAATAAATGTAAACTTGAATAGTTGATTTGAAGGATTTACTTGAAGAGATGATTGAATTGAAGATTGAATGGTTGAACGATTGGAAGATTGGATGGTTGATGGAAGTATTGCAGCAGGCCTGAGTAGCTGTGACCAGGGAGAGTTGCAGTGGAAGTAACAGTCAGGTGAGGAAAGGGTGATCCCCTTTGGGGGGCTAACCTTGTCCGGACCGTAGAGGCGGCAGCAGGGTTCTGCAGGTGGATGGTCTTCACAGCAGGCGAGCAGGATTGGATTCAGTCTGGAGATAGCTGACAGGCAGCAGCGCTTTCAGCAGGAGTGGGAGTCAGATGCCTAGGGAAAGGACATCATTGTACTGACTGACTGACTGGCCCAGCTGGTCAGTATTTAAAAGGAGAGCTGCACTGTAATTGGCTGAAGGTAATTGATAGTGCAGCCTGGTTGGAGAAACCAAAAAGATGGCCGCCGACAGGGAAGGCGACAGGTTTCAGAACCAGGAAGTGTGTGCAGTACACTCCAGGCAGCGTGTCCAGCAAGGCCCAGGCAGAGTTCCCAGCATCATGGCGCCTCAGTGTGGGAGGCATGGGTGGCAGACATGGTGGTCGTGACATCCCTTTTCTGCTGCATTTTAAATAATGATATTCACGGGCGCTTTCCAGACCACAGGAATTTAGAAAGTTTCTTGTTATGTTTTGCAATATCTCCTTTAGGAGGGATGATAGGCAGCATTTGCAGTGTGTACAAGAATCAGGGAAAGATGATCATTTTGTATAAATAACATCTGCCTATGTAGGACAAAGGTAAATGAGCCCATTTGGTGAAGTCAGCTGTGGTTTTGGACCATAATGGGCCGAAGTTCCGGGTATAAAATTGGGAGGGGGGTGTGTTGGGATTTTAATGCCTAGGTATGTGATTCCATGTCTGGGAGCCCATTTGAAAGAAAGAGTTGCCCCAACCCGATTTTGCCTCTGGGAAAAAGGTCAACGCCTCGGAATTTAGTAATTTATTTTAAAACCTCCCACTTTTTCAAATTCGATAATATAGGAAGTATAGCAGGAACAGCTTGTTTTGGATTGGATATGTAGAGCAAACGGTCGTCTGCAAAAGCCGACACCTTGAGTTCAGTGTGTGCTAGCTGAATTCCCTTTCAACTCTTGTTGAGCAAGAAGTGCCTTAAAAGTGGGTCTAGTGCCATGTTAAACAGCAAGGGGGACAGTGGGCAGTCCTGATGGGTGCCCCTGATTAACTGAAAGAAAGCGGAGTTTGAGTTATTTATAGTGAGGAATGTGGAAGGGACATGATACAGGGTCTTGAAAAACATGAATAAACTCAGGACTGAAGTTCTGGGTCTGAAGTAGGGCAGCTAGATATTGCCAGGATACTCTATGGAAGGCTTTCGCAGCTAAGGACAACCGTTTGCCTGGACTGAGTGAGGTGGGTTTTATACATGGCCGCTATCAATGACCTAACATTATGCACTGAGTGCCGGTTCCTGAGGAATCCTGTCTGCTGGGGTAACAGGAGGGAGGGGAGAATTGATTAAAGGTGGGAAGCAATGCGTTTAATAAAAATCTTTAGATCCTGTTTACGAAGAGAAATGGGCCTGTAGGATAACACTAGGTTAGGGTCCTTATTGGGTTTGGGTATAACAATTATTCGGGCCTCATTAAAGTAGGCAGAGGAGGGTTGGCCCATGATAATTGAGTTGTATAGTCAGACCAAGTGAGGGGTTACCTGAGGAGCAAGTAATTTGTAATAAGAGGCTGAAAGACCATCTGCGCCCAGAGTCTTATGCAGGGGTAATGATTTGATAATGTTTTCAACTTCACCCCCAGTGATGGGTGACATTAAAAATTCCCTATGTTCGGAAGAGAGCTGGGGTAATTGGGCTTGCTGTAAGAAGTGTGATATATTAATAGGATGTGTTGGGTGGGGCTTGGTATAGGGATTCAAAATAAGGCAAGAAGGCCATGGTAATCTGGTCTTCGTCAGTGGCAATGTCACCGGTGTCCGTTTTTATTGAAGAGAAAGGTTTATGGCCCATGGCCGCTTTAACCAGATTTGCCAGCAGTTTACCTGGGCAATTGCCCCACCTAAAATATTTAGTTTTCCAAAATTGAAGGTTCATGTTAGCCCGTTCCGTTACTATGACATCATAGCCTGATTTAGCGTTCTTATATAAGGAGCGGGTCAGGTCAGAGGGAGAGGCCAGCAATCGGGAGTAGGTAGAGGAGACCTCTGCGGAGGCCTCAATGAGCTTGAGTTGATACTTTTTCTTTTGGGAATAGACATAGGCTAAAATGTGTCCTTTAGGACTGGCTTGGAGGCCTGCCAAAATAGATTAATATACTCGTTATGGATACTATGGTCAGTGACATAGTTAAGGAATGTTTGTGTTAAATGATTTTTGAAATCTAGGGAATTATTAAGATGGTCCGGAAAGCGCCAGTTAAAAGACTGTTTAATAGAAGGATCCAAGCTCAGTTTCGAAATAATAGGGCCATGGTCAGATATGAGGATGTCTGAAATGGCAGAGTCCTCAACTCTTTGAAGTAAGGAGTCATCCAGAAGCCAATAATCTAGCCTAGAGAAGGAGCAGTGAGGATGGGAGAAAAAGGTGGGTACTTGTGTAATATCTGGGATCCCGATTTTTTCATCGGGTCCAAAAAATCGGGTCGATCGCATCGCATGTGACCAAATCGCATGCGATCGACACTATTTTTTCATTGGATCCAATGTTAAATGGTCCCTGACACCCGATTTTACATTGGGTCCAATGTTAAATGCCCCTCAGACCCCATTTTTCATTGTAAAAGCACCCTGATGGTTAATTATGTGAAATGCCCCAACATTGTTAATGCCACGCCGTGATCAACGCCAACCCGAAGCGTGGGCGAGCGACGGTGGTACGCGTCCTCCGACCTTTTCATACCCTCACTATCCACGTTCGCATGGAGTTGATTTTATATAGTGTGGTAAGCGCAGCGAGCCACCAAGCCCGAAGCGTGGCGAGCGCACGTGGAATTCGAGCCCGAAGCGTGGCGAGCGCACACGGAATACATGTTAAGTAATCCGCGTCCCCTCGCGGGGCTCGCCACGCTTCAGGCTCGTATGTTGCGTCCCCTCACGGGGCTCGCCACGCTTCGGGCTCGGTGGCTCGCTGCGCTCGCCACACTATATATACTCAACTCCATGCGAACGTGGATAGTGGGGGTATGAAAAGGTTGGAGGACGCGTACCGCCGCCCCTCGCGGGCTGGCTGCGCTCGCCACGTTTCCGGTTGGCGTTGATCGCGGCGTGGCGTTAACAATGGGGCCATTTCACATAATTAACCATCAGGGTGCTTATACAATTAAAAATGGGGTCTGGGGGGCATTTAACATTGGACCCAATGTAAATAGGGTCTCTGGGACCATTTAACATTGGATCCAATGTAAAAATCGGGTCCATCGCATCTGATTGTATGCCTTAAGTTAAGGCATACAATCAAAATCGGGCGCCCAGATATTTCACAAGTACCAAAAGGTGTATTCTCTAGCCACAGGGTTTAAAAAGCGCCAGGGAAGGGCATCAACCAATAGAGAAAGGGTCGGGGGATATGTCTATTTCCAGTGGGTCTATCTGGGTGGGTCGTAATATCTAGCTGAGGGTCCAGAATTGCATTAAAGTCGCCACCTATTAGTAAAGTGCCCTCCGCCCACCCCTGCAAATTGGTGTAAATGTCTGAGAAAAAGCCCGCATTGTGACCTGTAAGGGCATAAATACAAGCTAACTTGTATAGTTTGCCCTCAATAGAGGCTTTCAGGAAAAGGAACCTCCCATCTGGATCAGACCATTCCGAAAATATGGAGTAATTGAGGGTTTTTCAAAAAAGTATCAGATCTCCCCTAGAGAAAAGCAGCCAACTTACATTCTCCAATCCACTTGTCTCTGAGGGTATTTGGGTCAGAGTCTTGCTCGTGAGTCTCTTGGAGAAAGGTAATGTCTGGACGAAATTTGCGTAAGTGAGACAGAACCTTTTTCCTTTTGAGAGGGGTGGTAAGGCCCTCCACGTTCCAGAAAACCATTTTAGCTGTTTTAAATTATTCTCAATGACAAAATTGTTGAAATGATGATTGAGTACAGTAACCAATATGCTAATCAGGATAATGTTCAACTATAACTTAAGCCATATGAGTATTTTCATTTTTAGTGGTTACCACAAACTTTCTCAATGGAAACTGTATTGGTCATATGAAGCTACATCAGAGATTTCATTTGTAAAGCAGGTGGAATGGGATCCATTGGATAGACAGCAACTAGGTCTACAAGTATTAGGTCGACACCACTAAGTCAACATGCAAGAAGGTCTACACGGGTTAGGTCGACAGGGTCATTAGGTTGACACAAGCATTAGGTCGACATGGGGAAGGTCAACAGCTAAAGGTCAACGTTGGGTTTTCCATGTTTTTTTACACTAATGTCAACACAGTCGACATGGACACTGAAACGTAGCTCGAGTCACATGGCTCGCTATGCTCGGCACACTATTCTTCCACCATGCCCTAGTGGATGGTAGGGCATGAAATACTGCCTGTTGGCACTTGTCGGTTCTAAAAAAAGTGAAAAAACCCATGTTGACCTTTTGACTGTCGACATTCCCCATGTCGTGACCGTATCCCAAGCAGATTCTTCTGAGATAAAGATTTGAATCAATCAAACAATTTGGATAAAGCTGATACATTTGACTGTAGGAAGCAGCTTAGGCTTCAAGCATGTTAGCTTTTTAATTTAAACACTATGGGGATTATTATGGTTGATTCGCAAGGCCCACAACAGAACCAATACCTAAATAAAACACACACACCATAATAAAGTATATCTTTAATACATACTACATACACACATACCTACTTTCCTATAGGATCCACTGTAGGCCTGTGCTCTTCTCCAGTAGAAGCTTTAGGGATACCTGTTAAAATAAAACATACTCAGCATCCCATCCGGTCCTCTTTAATTCTCTAAAAAACTAATTATATATTGTATTTCTGGTCCCTCTGGTGGTTGAGGTCGGTATTAATCTAAATCAGTTGTATAAACAGTATGCAGATAAAGTTTGATTATAAGAAGCAGGGAAACCAAACTGAATGGATACATGCTTCTTGTTTATTATAAATATGACATAGATGTGGCACAAGTGGGTGGCATAAAAATATGTAAGGGTTGATTTTAAGTTGGTTGCAGCTACAGATGCTTTTCCATCTGACGGTGGCTACCTGCTTACTAATTATGGTAGTGAGTGATTCCTCCAATATATACTAAACATCCATGTGACTGCTTGTGGAAGCCTATCCCATCCACTGTTCTTATATTCCACGAGGCAGCCGTCAACAATAGTTTTTGGACTGTGGCCCTTATTCAGATCTGATTGCAGTACAAATTTGTTCTCAAAATGGGCAAAACCATGTGCACTGTAAGGATGGCCATCGGTGCAGCCGCCATCGATTGCAATTCTGCACCCAGCCATCGATAGTAACTATGTGATGGATAACCATCGATAGTTTTAGCTATCTATGGATAGCCATAACCTTTGACTGAATAGCCAGAGGACCAATCAAAATGTGGAGGCAGGGCTTCCGGGTGTCGGGGAACGGAGCTATGCTCTGTGTTCCAGTACCTTGAAGAAAAAAAAAAGAAACATCGTTTCAACTATGCCATCGATGTAGGGAAACCATCTGGTTCTCCCCCATCGATGTCAAAAGTATTCGACATCGGCAAAAATCATCAATGATTTTGAATCATTGATGGTCGATGGCCACCCCTAGTGCACTGCAGGTGGGGAAAATTTAACATATAGATGCTGGCCACACATCAGACCAACTTTCATTCAACCATCCAAGTAGTTGGTTGGATGGAATCAAAATCTGGATGGGAGCAAATGTAAAAAAATCTGGAAACGGACAAAACTTGTCACTCAGACAAAGTAATGTATCTTTTCTTTCGGTAAGGGAAAAGGGGAGGAGGGATGAGTTCCGCACTGATTTCCTTTTGGTTCGCCTCTTATAGGCTGTATCTGCTTTCTCTGTTATTCTTTTAATTTAACTATTTCCTTCAAAAAGAAAGAAGAGATGTGGTGCTACCCTTCTCCAAATATTAGATATACACACATACATTATTTTTACACTGCAATTTAGATTTCAGTTTCAACACACCCCTCCAGTGGTGTAGCTTGGTTTGGGGTGCACCCCCGCAGTTAATGGGGGGACGACGCCTCCCCCCCCCTCCCCGCTGGCCTCCCCCTTCACCCAACGCCGCAGGCTTACCTGTCTGCGCGTTCTGGCTCCCCTCCTGTCTTCAATTAATAATTCTATGCAGACGGACCACGATAAAATGCCCGCCCCCATACCGCAGACAGTTTCAGAGAACTGTCTGCTTTATGGGGCGGCCATTTTATCGTGGTCCGTCTCCATAGAATTGGTTGAAGCGCAGACAGGTAAGCCTGCGGGGGATGGGGGGCGGGGGCATTACTATAGCACCACAGCCCCCTGGCGCCCCCACATGCACAGCGCCCCCCGCGACCGCGGGGGCTGCGGTGCTATAGTTACGCCCCTGCACCCCTCCCAACTTTAATGCTGTGCACACACGGTGAGATTTGACATTAGATTTTGACTATAAAGTCAAAATTGCATGCAGATCGTATACAGATCGCACAGGTTCTTTACTTTGCGATCCCGAAGCACGCTCCCAGGACAGCACAAATCAAACCCAGATAGACAGGGCAGCGATAGACAGGGCAGCAATGACTATATAGTTCAAATCGAATGTAGATTGCATGAATTGTATGTAAATTGTTAGCAAAGATGTGCATAGACATCGAAACTTAAGTCAAATAGCAAGGGAATCTCAATGTGTGTACACACCATAACTCTCTCTGCACATGTTACATCTGCCCCACCTGCAGTACACATGGGCCCTTATTCTAGTTGATTTGGACGGATGCGTATTTCGAACAGGAACTGAGTGTTCTTAGCCTCGCCTAGCATAAGGAACGCTCACACCGTCCAAATGCGCTAAGACGCACGAGCGTACGGACCGCGAGTGGATGTTTCATGTGAACACCTCCTCCATCTGTGGGAACCTCCCCCAACCTCCGAGGGTCGCCGACCATCGAATAATGGGCCGTGCGGTCAGACAGCACAGAGTGCTCCAGACCACTCTGACATTTCTCCGTATGAAAGCAGGGATATGGGCGGGCAGCTGGCATCCGGCTATGTCAGTTGTCCGCCCCCCCCCACACGTGCATCACTACCGCATTACCATACGTACGCCCAGTGTTTTCATAGGGACGCCCATGAAACACGGGGCGTAAGCATATGGCAATGAGCCCAAACAGCCCTTCATGCCCCTCTCCACCCCCTGCTCGGATGGTTCCGTAAGATCGTTTTCTGGCCAGACCTCACTCCGTGTTCGGACGTGTGATGCGTTCGTACATGCGCAGATACACCTCTGCACATGCGCAAATACCAATCATCGGCCATTCGACCGCACACGGAACAGTCCGACTCAATCAGAATAAGGGCCATGGTTTTGCCCATTTTGAGAACAAATCTAAATAAGGGCCTGTGTGCTAAAGATTAGCCTGAAACAGATGTCACATCTCATGCCAACAACACTCCTATGAGATGGATCTGTTCTGTGGATCATATGGTCGCCTCACAGTTACCGCGTAGAAATCCTCATTTCCCTATTGTAGAGGCCTGTGAAAGACAGATTAATCTGTATGCATCCCTCCCAACTTTAGGAGGTTGCAAGTCAGGACCTGTGCGGCTACAAACAGGGTGGGACCTTAGGTGGTGGGGGTCAAGCTTTGAGTAGACGGGCAAGGCCTCACAGAATGACCCTCTGTTATTGTAATTTTTGAGTCATGCCGAATGCTTGCTGAGTGGATGGGCAGCCCTCTGCCCCCCTCCACCAACAGGACACTGTAACCCGCAGGTGGGACAGCAAGACCAAATAGTGAGACTGTCCCACTAGCAAACTCTTTGCAATCATTTAAGTCTGATTTGCCATAAGCGCAGTCCCTGATTTATTTATTGACACCAAAAAAAAACAGTTACAATATACATGCAGGCTTTTCTGTTTTTGTGGGACTGTGGTGCTATGCGTGAAGTGCATATGGGCTGCGTATTGTGGATTATTCCGGGCACAAAGTGTAAGATAATGGGGGTAATTCAGACTGATCACAAGGCCGTGAATGTGCATGGCTGCTGATTATCAATACACTGCGCATGCGTACCACCCTGTAGTATGCATGCGGGAGGCTGTGCTGCAATGAAAATGTATAGATAGGTGGGATTCTTATTGCGCAGATAGCAGGGGCGAATAAGAGCTAGGAGGAAACACCAAACCTCTTTTTACAGAATCTTCCGATTCCATAAGATGAGTAACCTAGCTCACTTTTTAATCTTTATACCCACTCTGTAATATATGATCCATTTGACTTCATTCCAGTGGATATCTGGCTTTATTATATTGGATAAAGAGTTCGGGAATCTTTGTGATACGCTACATTCAAGTTGCTAAAGAGTGAGTACCCTGGAAAGGGGGAATCCCCGATTTTACTGATAATCTTGGTGGATACCAAGTTACCGTGTTCACATAATCTGTTTGATATTTGTTGATGCGCTGTATTCAAGTTAATAAGAGTGAGTACCCTGAAAGGGGGAAGCCCCGACCATACTGATACATTTTGGTGATTACCAAACTATCAGTTTCTTATAAACGGTTATATATTTTTCTGACACGTGTATATATCAGAATCACACGAGGGCGGAGAATCTACAAAAATACCGCAAGAGGCTCGCACTAGATACATCCCCAATAAGAGGGAAGTAATGTTATTTTTAGTGCTCTACTGAGGTGAAGGGCTTCCTCTCTCTGCATGTGCTGCAATGAAAGCCTGCTACTTTTTCTATTTGCACCCTGGCCCTTATTCCAGGCAGATGTAAAATGTGCAGAGAGAGTTAGATTTGTGTGGGTTATTTTGTTTCTGTGCAGGGTAAATACTGGCTGCATTATTTTTACACTGCAATTTAGATTTCAGTTTCAACAAACCCCATCCAAATCTAACTCTCTCTGCACATGTTACATCTGCCCCACCTGCAGTGCACATGGTTTTGCCCATTTTGAGAACAAAATTGTACTGCGATCAGATCTGAATAAGGGCCAGTGCGCATAAGGAGATTGACAGGAAGCAGGTGTCTGGGGTGGAAACCATCCGTTTAGAGGGAGTGCTAAGAAAAATGCAGGCATGACTGGAAAAACACTGGGAGTGTCCAGGCAAATGCTAGTATGTGAGGTCAGCTTTAGGCCAGATATGCCTTTTTTCCATCATAGCCTGCGATGACTGGTGCCCAGTGTAAAAGGCACACTTTGGGGGTATTCAATCTCGGTCGAAAGCATCTAAACTGTCGTTTCGAGTTGTTTATGATTTTAAGATTCATCTCGACAGACAAGAGTCCCGTGTATTCAAACTTTGAAACTGTCGATACACCTCCTGAGGATTTTGGACCAATGAGGCTAAAAGTAGGTGTTCCAAACATGCCTTCCTGTCTCAATAGTTTGTATATAAACCGCCTGCACCACATGGTTCAGTGTCATTTTGTATTACTGCAGAGCTGTGACTAATCAGAATCAGCTTTATTTGGCTAGGTATACTTGCATATACTAGGAATTCATTTTGGATTTCTGTGCAACAGCCAGGAAGGTAACAAGTAAACATTAACAGTACAGATTTATATAACACTTACAGATATGTACCCTGGGAAGGGTGACAGACATGGACATGGGGATACACGGGGAACACTAGGCAGCCATCAGTGGTGTTACTTGGTCACTGCAACAGCCAGATAGGTAAAAAAAATAAACAGCACAGGTAAGGACATGACAGGGCAGACAGCGCGAACATAAAAAGTTGGCTGAGTGACACAGATCCTAGGCAGTCATTGGTGGCGCCACCTTGTTTGTTGCTACTCAGGGCAGCAGTAGAAGGGCTTAACACGCCATCTCCCCTTCAGCACCCACAGGAATCAGCCAGCATGGATTAATCCTGAGGCTGTCCTGCAGTGGGGCTAGGAGGGGCTAGCATGTCAGAGGACCTAGTTGGAGCCATGGCCGGAGGGAGAGCCAGCCTGTGCGTGTGTGTGTGGGGGGGGGGGGGGGGAGTCATTGAAGCCTAGGGGTTGGAGTTGGGCCCTCTGTGGGCTGAAGTCCGCCGCTGCTGCCACCCCTTGATACTGGAGCATTACCTCCTCCTTGGGGCTTCTCCAGGGGTGGGGGGCACCTGAAGCAGGAGCTGAAACAGGACCAGTACCAGGACTTCTATTTCAGGTGGGCTATTTTTTTCCTCCTTTTCTTGGATTGGAGTGTTTGGCTTGTCTTTTGTTTTTATTCCCAGTGTTGGCCCCAGAAGTGCCTTTAAACATGTGCAGATGGCTGCTGCAGCCCCTGGGGGATGGGGGGGGGGCATTTTGGGGGTTTATGTTAGGGATCCCTCTCCGGGGGAATGCAGAAAGAAGCCAACAAATATCTATAGGGAAATGCAAGCAAAATCTGGCATTACCAACTGCAGTGGAGCCCTGAGCTTAGGGTCTGATTCCAACCTGATCGCTGGGCTATGAATGTTCGAAGCCCAGTGATCAGGTAAACACTGGCAAATGCATTTGCAGCCTTGCACACAGGGGGAAACCATTCGCAATCACTCACCATCAAATGCTTTCCCCCATGTTCATCATCACATGTACGCAGATGATACTCAGCTCCAGCTATCCTCCCCTGATCTATCACCATCTGTATTGGGCCTTGTCACTGAATGCCTTTATGCCATTTCATCTAGGATGTCATCTCGCCACCTCAAACTGAATCTCTCAAAAACAGAATTAATTATATTCCCACCAACCACTGTTGAGAAAATCACAATCAATTCTACCCCACAAGTTCACGGCCTAGCTGTCATCCTTGACTCTGAAATGTGCTTTGTTCCCCACATTCAATCAATCAGTCTCAAAATCATGTTACATGCATCTAAAACACATATTCAAAATTCATCCGTATCTTATACAAGACACTACTAATACTCTAATCCATGCTCTCGGCATCTCTCACATTGATTATTGCAATAGTCTTCTACAATCTATCATGAATGCACTGAAAACTAATCTTCTCTCCCAACTTGTCCTCTTCGTTCTCCACAAAATCTATGTCTCTCATCCACACGCATTACCTGCTCACATTTCCGATTGCAGGTCTTTAGGCTGCTCCCACTCTGGGGAATGCTCTCCCATACATAATAAGACTCTTCTCCAAACCTTCAAGCGTTCCCTGAAAACTGTGGCACAGTGAGCAGACCCTTGAGCGGAGTATACTGGCAACAAGACTCTTCCTCCACTTGGCTACAAAACCAAAAAAGTTTGGACTTCAACCATCTTCTTTACAGCTACAAATCATCTTTTCTACCATCCTGGGAAGCCCCATAAGGTCCGTGATCATCCTCCAGTGGCCCCCTACCATCATTGCACAACCGCATCATAGTGGGGACTCTGGACCCCAGCTGGAAATATCCCAACAAAAATATTGGTGAGACATATAAAGCTGTATTCCAGTCATTCAGCCAAACTAGAGGACTTAATTCCCACCAGAAAACTCCCCTTGGGCTCACAAAAGGTGCTCCTTAGAATTCACTTGTTTTATTTGACTTTACTGTTTTAATTTGTATTTATTAATAAATTGTTATATTATTGCAGGCAATCCCAATTCATTATTTATGGTTTAAATATATTAGCGCTGCTCATTGTATATATTGTGACTTCCCTGAAAACTCACCTCTTCAGACAAGTTTATCAAATACCAGAACCAGCCACATTACCTTTATAAACCTGTCCCATCCAATTACATCCTTACTTTACAGCACAAACATATCACTTATCTGCTCTCTTATGTTTCCTCCTGACCTGTGGCTTACTTTGCATGGTCACCATATCATTCAGCCAACCAAGAACCTTTGTAATCTGGTGGACCATTATGCAATACAGTATTCCTATCTTTGTGTATCAATGCATTTTTCCCTATAGATTGTAATATTCCGAGTAGGGCCCTCCTAACATTTGACTGTCTGTAACTAGCCACTTTGTTTTATCCTTATTTTTGATTATAAAGTACAATTTAATCTGCTGCACTGTATATCAAACGGTTAATAAATATTTAATAATGTTTGCAACACAGAGTAAGCCTAGAATTACTTGATACTGCGATGGCCGTGGGGGGGCGTACACAGCGGCACCTTTACTGGGTATGGGGGGGGGGTAATTAAAAGGTACACAGCGGCACCTGTAAGTAATGGGGGTAAAGTAGCAGTTAAATAATGCCATCTATAGGGGGGGGGGGGGGGGGTGCCTGTCCTGCTCTCCTGTGCTCTCTCTCCCCTCTTTCTTCCCTGCTCTCTCTCTAAGCCCAGATTCTCACTCCACCTGTCTCTCTGCCCCTAGACTTAGTCCTCTCTCCTCCCCACGCTTCCTCCCTCTCTCTTTCCTCCATCTCCTCTCTCTCTCTCTCTGTCTCTCTCTATCTCTCTCTCTGGCAGTCTCCAACCCATCTCACTTACCTGTGCTCTCTCTTTCTCTAACCCTGTCTCATCCCTGACAGTCTTTCTCCCCAACTCTGCCTGGCACTGTTTCTCTCTCGACACCCTCTCTCACTCTTTCTTCTGATGCCCCTCCCCCCATGGGCATTGTAGTGACAAAGGGGGGGGGGGGTCCAAGATTTTGCTATGGGCCCACATCATTCTAGTTACGCCTCTGGTAGGATGTATTAAAGTTTTATTTGTCTTAGGTGTCTGTGTTTTATTGCACTATTTGTTTTGTTGTAGAGCTCCAAGTACCAGTGGGCCCTTTAATTCTCCCCATGCTGGGACTTGTGGTTCTCCAAATACCTGCATGTGGGGCAGGCTTGCTGGGACTTGAAGTTTTACAACAATTATTTCATCCATTTTTCCACAAAACATAAGCCCGGGGAATTTCTGAAGGGGGGGCTTTATTGGGGGGTTCCCACTCCCCCATGGTCCCAGCCTGGGTTTACCAGTCAGGAGGGTATTATGCTTTGGCTGGGGGAACTTTCACCCAGCTGTAGCATTACCAGAGCCAGCCTTAGGCATAGGCAAACTAGGCAATTGCCTAGGGCATTTGGAATGCCTAGGGGCATCAGCAGCTTCTGCTGATTAAAATGATATGCAGCATGCCTATATTCTGTGTGTGAGTGAGGCTGTATCTGCATATGAAATAGTGTATTCCTCGAAATCACTGTAACATAGCATTCCATATGCAGGTACAGACACAGTCGCACACAGAATATAGGCATGCCACATATCATTTTAATCATTGGAAGCTCCTTGAGTGTGCTGGTCACATAACAATGCAAATATAAGATGAATTTTCAGCAAAAAAGGCACCCAACGTTAGCAGAACTGGCCAGGCGCTGCATGGCCTATTGAGGCAAGATGTATGAGGAAACATCTGTATCCAAGCAGAGGCAGAGGTCACAGTGTTAGCGGCTGTGCGAGTGCTGTCTGCGGGGGGGTTGGTTGTGCAATAGTGTTCGGCATATGTGTAAGGGGAATTATATGTGTCATGTATAAATGCATTAATAATGTGCGACATATGTGTAACATGCATTATGTGTGTCATATGTATAAGGGCATTAATAATGTGCAACATATGTGTAATGGGAATTATGTGTGTCATGTGTATAAGGGCATTACTAATGTGCAACATACAGTATGTTTAAGGGGCATTATGTGTGTCATTATGTGTATGAAGGGCATTAAAAAAAAAGGTTGGCATAATGTATAAGGGGCATTATGGTTCTAAGGACATTAATAATGTGTAAGGGGCATTACTGTGTGGTATTATCAGGGGTGCCGAGAGAAAGGGTAGGGGGTACAAATTACCCAGGCCATAGTCTGATGGAAGGGCCCAGTGGGGGCCCCGGGCCCCCTCCCCTTAAGTGACAGCAGCAGCTGCAGCTCTTCTCCTCTGCCCAGCTCACACTGCTTTGTGCTGGGTTGCAGTGTGGCCATGGAGGTGCTTAAAATACAATATTTTCTCAGGATTTTTTCTAAGGGTATAAAAATTTGAATAATGTGAGGCGTAATGAATATAAGGTAAAGTGGTACTACTGTGTGATGTAACGTGAATAAGGGACACCATTGCATAATATAATGTGAATAAAGTTGCACTACTGTGTAGCATAATTTGAATTGGGGGTACTATTGTGTGGTCATGCCCCTTCCCAGCAAGAACACACCCCTGTTTGGGCTGCGCACCGAATGGGTGCACTGTTTCTATTTAAACTATTGCTGGTAGGAGCACCAAA
Source organism: Crinia signifera (assembly GCF_055691185.1). Classification (NCBI taxonomy): domain Eukaryota; kingdom Metazoa; phylum Chordata; class Amphibia; order Anura; family Myobatrachidae; genus Crinia; species Crinia signifera. The sequence continues at coordinate 202,025,718 of NC_139217.1, forward strand.
ATGATGACTGCTATGATGAGGGTTGATGGTGCTGGGAAAGGGGAGCAGGGTCAGAGGTGGAACTAGTGGCGGTGCTAGGGGGCACCAGCCAAAATATTGCCTAGGGCGTCATTTGGGCTAGGGCTGGCTCTGAGCATTACCCTACTGGCTCTTTGTGCCCGGTGTCGGTTGTCAAAATACAGGGTATCCCTAATCATTTTGTCCCCCCATATTTTGGGAACCAGGACTGGCCCATGAGCCAGGTGCTGGTTTTAGAAATACAGGGGTACCCCATTTTTTTTACCCCTTGAATTTCTAAAACCAAGACTGGTTCAATGAGCCTGTGGCTGGTGATAACCGTGGGGTGGACCCCACACCATTCTATGATTTATTTGTTCTTTTTTTTTTTTTACACAGGGCAGCATTGCACGGATCTGACTGATCTGTGCAATGCTGACACTTCATACTTATATGGCGGCCATACATATACCCGCCAAATACGTATACGAATGGATACAAATATGAACGGGTACAAACAGCTACGACATCGGAAAATATGAATGAAGAGAATACGACAGCTATGGAAATTTTTTGTATTCTCTATTCGTATTTTCAGGTTCGTATACGGCCAGTTCGTACCAATCTGTATGGGGATCGGCTGTCTAGGGTAGGGATGGCCATCAGTGCAGTCGCCATCGATGGTTGCCATTAATGGTGATTCTGCATCCAGACATCGATAGTTAAAAACTATGTGATGGGCAGCCATCGATAATTTTAGTTATCGCTGGTTAGCCATTCTCTCTGACTGACTGGCCCAAAGGCTAATCAGAATGTGGGGATGGAGCTTCTGGGTTGTCAGAGGGTGGATCTATGCACCTTGAAGAAAAAAAATAAACATTGTTTTTACTATGCCATCGATGTAGGGAAACCATCTCGTTCTCCCCCATTGATGGCAAAAGTATTGGACATCGGCCATAAACCATTGATGATTTAGAATCATCAATGGTCGATGGCCATCCCTAATATAAGGCCGGCTTAGTCAATATACCCCAGAGTCTATTTGTAGCTAGTGTATTTTTTCCAATTTTTGGGGGGGGAATACAGTTGTCTAATTTCTACCATTGAATCAGGCCCATAGTTTTTGTGTTTGTGATACTGTGATAGCATATTGTGATTCCCTTTTTAAGTATAATATGAGTAGACAGAACAGCATGTTAGAATATGTTACAGTCAGGTAAGCACACGGAACGTAGAACACGGGAATGCTTTAATAATAGCTGACAGCTAGGGCCTGAGAGAAACACTGCCTTCAGCAGCATCGGTCAGCTCCGGAATGCAGCTCATGTGTAAGGAGAGCAAACAATAAAATGAACTCCATACTAAAGAAGATTAAAACAAAGATGGAATGGGCAAATAAATATTTTTCAGAAATAAAAAAATAAAATGAATTTAACAGAGAGCGCATATGACACATTATTTAAACAGAGTACACAGTTTATTTAAATATATTACAAATAGAAATACATTAAATTAAGCACAATAAAATTATACTGCTTAAAATAGAGGCCTAATATAAAATGAAATTAAAAAAATCATGTTGAAAAACATTGGGATCGTCACCAGAATTTGTTACATTTATTTTAGCCCAGGTTTTTAAATCTGACTCACAATTAGAAGTACATTTCAGCTGTCACATTCCTTCAGGATAGGGTTGCCACCTTACTCATTATCGATTCCTGGAGATTTCCCCCTCCACAATCATAATGCGTGCGTCAAAGGTGCGCGCGCTCCCGAAAAAGTAGGCGTGGTCACATAAATGGGCGTGGTCAATTTTAGAATGGTCGTGGTCTCTAATACCTAAAATCTAAAAGAAGCTTTTTGGCCATTACACGCACACACATTATATATATATACAAATAGTGCTTTATCTTTTTTTTATTTTTCAGCACAATAAAATATCCGACAGGTACACTTCAGAATGGCATCACGTACCGCAATAAACGGTTAGGCACAACCGCGGGTGATAAACAGCATAAATCAAAGCTGACAAGCAGCAGAATAGCAGGATGACTGGATACAAGTGCTCTCACCACTCTCTCCAACACGGAGTTCAGACCGAAGCCAGGCCACGCCCCTACGCGTTTCGTCACGAGGACTTCGTCAGAGGGCTGGTCCTGGCGTCGGTCAGCACCCCCTTTGTAGCCTGGAACCAATTAACAATGTTACAGCTGAAATCAATTAACAATGCTTATGCAGTTTCTCTGGGTCTTTACAGGTGCCTTTTGCAGCCGGACAATATACTAAAACAAATACACTTTAATGAGACATTCCAATAAACTATTTCAGTCTAAAACATCTTCACAATACATATAGGCAATATAAAAACACAACAACAATAAAATAGATTTTCTTGACTTAAAGCTAACAAGTTCAATAGCTTTGAAGGTGGAAACTAGCACTTTTTTTAAACCTGTGGACAGCAATAGCTATCTAGACTTTAAGAGCTGTCATTATAATAAATGGAAGGTGAATTTGCCTTATTCACAACTTTACAGGTTACGTAGAAACTGCAGCAGTTTAAACATGTTTTTGGAACAATCTGAAGTATACATACAACGCTTCAGAGACAAAGGGTATCCAGAATCCATCATCAGTAATGCTATGGAAAGAGCGAGAAATCTAGAGAGAGATAAACTCATAGAGTACAAAGTTCCAAGCAGTAATGATGATGGAAATGCCCCATTTTGCCCATTTGTGACACAGTTTAATACTGAAAATAAAACCATACGCAAAACTTTGAATAAATACTGGCATTTAATCCGCATGGATCCTATATTAAAAGAAAAAGTAACAATCCATCCGGAATTGGTGTTTAGACGGTCTAATACTTTGAAAAACAAGCTGTCTCCCAGTATGTTACCTTTGGTAACGACTACTACGACTGGTATTTTTAATTGTGCAAAACCACAAGGTTTTTACAGCTGTGGTAAATGTAAAATGTGCACTTATGCGCAATCAGGGTTGAAATCCTTTGCCGATAAAAACGGAAGAAAAATCGAAGTAAAGGGTTTCATAAACTGCAACACTACCTATGTCATTTATTTATTAAAATGTAAATGTGGCAAGATGTATATAGGTAAGACAAAGAGATGTTTGAAAGTCAGAATCCTAGTGCACTATAGGAATATAAAGAATAATGTTGAAAACCATAGTGTGCCTAGGCATTTCAAAATCTGTCAGAATAGCAACCCTGTTGGTATGACTTTTTATGGATTAGAACTGGGGTAGCCAACCCTAGTCCTCGAGAGCTACCAACAGTGCATGTTTTGCAGGTCTCCTCACAGAATCACAAGTGAGCTAATTATCTCCATCTGTGTATCTTTTAAAATGTGTCAGTGATTAATGAGTGCAGCTGTGCAGCAGCTAGGTTGTCTGGAAAATGTGAACTGTTGGTAGCTCTCGAGGGCTAGGGTTGGCTACCACTGGATTAGAACATGTCACGCTAGATGTCAGAAGAGGTAATCGTGATATCATGCTGGCAAAGAGAGAATCCTATTGGATTGTGACACTGAACACCTTGTGTCCAATAGGTCTTAATGAAGGGGTAGAAATAACACCTTTCTTAAAAAAGTAAATACCCCTTTAAGAACCTAATTATGACCAAATAAGAAACTGACATGAAATGTAATCCTTTATTTGCAAATAACACTCTGTTTCTGCTGCTTTTCTACAATCAATGCTGCTATTTTTTATAAGAATTTTTTATGATGATTTTTATGATGGTTTTTAGAACTAATTTATGTATATCAGAAATAATTTTTGCCCTCCAGTACCAATTAAATGAAGAATTTGGACGCCGCCTTTTACATATGATGATGAGGTTTTTAAAAGAGAATATATGTATTTATGTGTATCCTTGTATTTGCTACTTCAATTTCTCCACTTTTATATTTATATTTTTATATATTTCTACTTTTGCATTTTTGTATTTTTGTATTTTTCATATTTATCTGTGTTATCTATGTCTGAGCATATATCTCCTTGCATATATCTAATGTATATATTCAAAGTGTTCCTCTTAGTGCCTCCAAAGCCCGAGTTTTAAAGATCCAGCTTCGTTTACATAAAAGACGTCTCAAGTTGTCGACACGGCTGTGTCAACAATCGATCTCCACCACCATTGTGTGGATTTTATTGTTGTTGTGTTTTTATATTGCCTATATGTATTGTGAAGATGTTTTAGACTGAAATAGTTTATTGGAATGTCTCATTAAAGTGTATTTGTTTTAGTATATTGTCCGGCTGCAAAAGGCACCTGTAAAGACCCAGAAAAACTGCATAAGCATTGTTAATTGATTTCAGCTGTAACATTGTTAATTGGTTCCAGGCTACAAAGGGGGTGCTGACCGACGCCAGGACCAGCCCTCTGACGAAGTCCTCGTGACGAAACGCGTAGGGGCGTGGCCTGGCGTCGGTCTGAACTCCGTGTTGGAGAGAGTGGTGAGAGCACTTGTATCCAGTCATCCTGCTATTCTGCTGCTTGTCAGCTTTGATTTATGCTGTTTATCACCCGCGGTTGTGCCTAACTGTTTATTGCGGTACGTGATGCCATTCTGAAGTGTACCTGTCGGATATTTTATTGTGCTGAAAAATAAAAAAAAGATAAAGCACTATTTGGAGCGCTCCTCTTTTCTTCTCTTAGAAAATCCACTACCTGAGAATCCAGGTGCCCGCAAGGGTAATTTGAGGAAGCTGCCGGTCTCATATGATCTGAAGTGCTGTGATATTCTGTGTGGAAGAAGCCAGTTTCATTCCTGCTATTTAAAAAGAACAAGGACTTGCGCGCTAATTGGACATATATATATATATATATATATATATATAGAACTCCGGAAGGGCCGTCACTCTGGGCTTACATCAGCTGAACATAATACCTTGCCCCGGTGCCAACTTGCAGAGGGCAGCAACGTCGCACTGCCCACAGGATATATAGAAGAAATGACTGGGCACTCGAGGACTCGCAGGTGCAGGTAAAACAAGACCAATTTATTCCATAGTAGGTCTTACAGGTGTCATCAACGTTTCGGGGGCCGTACCCCCGTCGTCAGGACCAAGTGCAGACAGTGTGAAGTACAAAGTAAAGTGCAAGTGCATCAGTATTTAAAGTACATATTAGCAAATCAGCGCTCACTTACCTCCTCCCTGTAGCCGTCCACCACGCACATCCACGGGCTGGTTTCCGGGATTCTACGCGCATCAGTGACGTCACCACGTCCGGCGGCGTCCAGCTGGGCGCACATCGTCACGGCCGTCATCCCGCGGTCACGTGGGGAGGCTGTAGAGGAGATCGCAGCCCAAGTTTACAAAAAAGTAAACAAACTTACGTGCAACACAAGTTATAATCTAATATATGGCATCCATGTCTAAACAAAACCTTTAAGAGGATGCTGGTGAACAAAACTAAAAAACTAAAAAACGAGTGAACCAAACAATTATAACTTAAATGGTGACATCTAGTGGTAAAAAAGGAGAAGACATATAAGATAAAACAGACATTTAAAAATGATTTGTACATCATAGTATATAAGTGTCCAGCCCCGTTTTTAAGCCGAGCTGGACACAGACAAGCATAATATCTTTGCTGAATGGGGTGCGAACCCTCTGGTGTGTGTGACAGAAAACCATACAATGTGAGACTGTCACAAGCTGCTATAGAACTAATGCAAGTATCTGCCAAAAGTGAGAGACTCTATCTACGGACAGTAGGTAAAATAAAAGAAACATCTAGAGTTCTACACGCGGACTCATGTGTAAGGCAGAAATATCCCAATAAGGGGTGATGCTGCCAACATCACAGTTTGCACCAGGCTAGAAAAGCCAAAGAATATGTCAGCAGACTGTTAGCATATGTATTGATGTCCTAGTGTATGACTAGGTCCCTAAACTCACAGGAAGCTGGTTACTTCCAGAGGAGAGACTACACATAAAACTAGGATAGGAAGTAAAGGGGGCGGATGCATGTGTTAGTATGTGCCCAAGAAAATTTAAAGGAAGTTATGGAGGCCAAGTGTGTCATTAAGGCCTCTAGGGTGTAGTGTGTCCATTTTAAAAATCCATTTGGACTCAAGCTGCAGAAGCTGTTTAGACCGGTTGCCACCCCGTATGCGTGCCGGTACATGGTCTATGATTTTATATTTGAGCATTGCCATGCTGTGCTTGGCCTTGGCAAAATGCCTAGCCACTGGTTGTTCTCCTGTGCCGGATGCCAAGGCCGCCCGTATGGCACAACGATGTTGTGCCATGCGTGTCTTGAAGGCACAATCGGTCTTGCCGATATAATGAAGTCCACAAGGACAGTAAATGACATATATGACGAACATAGTCGTACACGTGAGGGGCCATCTGATTTTAAATTTTTTACCCGAATAGGGATGTGCAACCTCAGTGCTAGCTGTCATAAAGCTGCACGTAGTGCAGCCTAGGCACCGGTAACAGCCCACTCTGGTGGGTCTGGTCTGTCTAGACGGAATGTCAAAGTTGGTGATTTCGGTCTTGACCAATAGGTCCTTCAAGTTGGGGCCGCGCTTGTAACTCGGCATCAGCTTGGTATCTCTGAACACCGATAAGTCGGGATCTGAGCGAACAATTTCCCACCAGTTTTTTACTTTACTGGTGGTCATACGGCTGGTGGAGCTAAAGTCATTAACCCATGGAATACATGGCTTCCTGACTTTAGGTCTTGCTCCTGCAATGAGCGTGGAACGTTCGCACGACAGGGCCCTGGCCTTGGCCTTAAGTAGGTCCTGCCTGGGGTAGCCCCTGTCCTCAAACTTCCGCTGCATGATGTCCAATTGGTGGTGGGTTTCGGGGACAGTGTCTGTTATCCTACATACTCTTAAAAACTGAGAGTATGGAAGGCTCTCCACCGTATTACGTGGATGTGAGCTGTTGTGTCTCAAGATTGTATTACGGTCAGTTGGTTTGACGTATAATGAAGTGTGCAGCTGGCCTGCCGTGATGGAGATGAGGATGTCAAGGAATGCAATCTCAGAAGTGCTGGTGGTCAGTGTCAGCTTGACTGGGTGTGCTGATGCATTTTGTGTGTCAACCAAGTCGCATAAGGGCTGAATGGGCCCATTCCACATAATGTACAAGTCATCAATATACCGCACATATACCTTGACATACGGCTCGACCACGGGGTTATACAAAATAAGCTCCTGCTCAAGCTGCCACATGTAGGCATTTGCAAAGGACGGGGCCACCGCGGAACCCATGGCACACCCCGTCCTTTGCAAATAGTACCCACCATCAAAATAAAAATAGTTATGAGACAACGTATACTCCAATAACTTGGTGTAGAACACAACAGCTGGTCCCAGATATGCAGAATTGCCCTGTATCAAGTTAACCACAGCTTGGATACCATCACTGTGAGGAATGCAGGTATACAGGCTGGCAACATCCAGTGTTGCCAGCACTGTATCATCCTGCACCGAAGTGATGGAAAGAAATTTTTGCAATAGGGACGTGGAATCCCTCAGGTAGGTGGGCAAAAGCTGTATGCACGGCTGGAGGAATGTATCAAGGTAGATAGCTATAGGCTCGCACAGCGACCCCCTCGCAGAGATGATGGGTCTGCCAGGGGGCCGCTGGGCATCCTTATGTATTTTAGGGATGGTGTAGAAGATGGGAGTGACCGGAAATTGTGTACCCAACTTCTTGCCCACCACCTCTGAGATGACCCCTTCCCTGACTGCTGTACTCAGCAGTGTATCAAGGACATTCTTAAATCTGATCATGGGATCACCCCGTAATTTTTCATAAGTTTGGGTGTCCTGAAGCAACCTGTAACAGTCGCTTCTGTAATGACTGGTGTCCATAACCACCACCGCTCCCCCCTTATCCGCTCCCCGTATTATGATGTCAGTCCTCTGGCTCAAGGCTTTAAGTGCTGACCGTTCAGCCTGTGTGAGATTGGAATGTACCTGAGGGAGGGGATGCGGAAGAGCAGAGTCCATGAGGCGATGAAACGTCTTGATGGAAACGTTAGACGATAGGGGATCAAATTTAGATCTCTGTCCCAAATTTCTAATCGCCATGGGAAGTGCTTCCTCTGGTTGTGATATCTGTTGTTTTGAAAAAAATTCCTTCAATTTCAGATTCCTCTAAAACTTGAAGGAGTCAACTTTCCAGTTGAATTTATCAGGCCCTCGGGCGGGCACAAATGACAAACCTTTACTTAATATCCCCATCTCAGCTGACGTCAGGGGAGTCGATGACAAATTAAAGATTAGGTCCGCTGGCCCCTGGGCGGCTTCTTTTTTGTACTTTTGGCGTCGGTTTTGGCCACCTCTTCTTGTGGATTTTTTAGGCCGGTCCTGCCGCCGGTCCTGGTATTGACCCCTAAAGGGCTGGGACCGCGGTTAGATTGTGGCCTGTTTCTCTGGATGGAATCTGTGTCGCTACCCGAGGTACTGGACTCTTGGAAACGATGGCGTGGTGTAAAGCGCCCACCAGTCCTGGTGCGAGTGAATGGTCTAGAGGAGCTGCCAAGCCAGGGGTATACAGCGTGTTGCTCGTAATCAAGTTGGACTTTTCTGAGCTTCTCTTTCTTGAAACGCAATAGATCAGACTTATATGTCTCAAGCTGGGTTTTGAGTTTATCCAGCCATTTATTGCTGGAATCAGCAATGAGGGTAGGCACGTTGAGAGCCTCAAAGCTGGCAATCTTCTCTCTTGTAGAATTGTACTCCTTTGTGGACTCTTCTATCACTAACAAAATAAGGTCCATCGAACACTTATTCAGGATTGAGATCCATTTTTTACAGAAGGGTACACTATAGCGGCCTATCGTAGGGGTATTGTGAACTCGGAACCCTCTCGGAATCTGCTTATTACGATAATAGTCCGATAGAGTGCGTCCGTGATAGAGAAAATCAAGTTCCCTCTTTTTCAGCTTAAAAAGCTCTTTGTACAGGTCATCATTCGTATTGGGTGTGGTTTCATCAAACGCTGATTCTTTCAGCAAGATATCCGCAATCTCATTCTCGGAATAGCTGAAGTGGTCGATGTTATCGCATTGTAGAACATATGCAGCAGCTGCTGGAAACTCTGGATCTGTGCTGGTCATCGTCCAAGAGGTCTGCAGCGAAAATAGGGCTAATGGGAATCCTCCCAGAGCCTGACCTGCAACCCCAAAAGCTAGGGGGAGGTCTGATCAACCTGAGTGCTTCACACGCACACAGGGATGGAGGTGAAAGTGAACAAAATAACACAGCATGCCAGGTGCTCAGTCCTGAATGCACACCGGTGTCTTGTACAAAGACAGTATGTGCACACAACAATAGAACTCCGGAAGGGCCGTCACTCTGGGCTTACATCAGCTGAACATAATACCTTGCCCCGGTGCCAACTTGCAGAGGGCAGCAACGTCGCACTGCCCACAGGATATATAGAAGAAATGACTGGGCACTCGAGGACTCGCAGGTGCAGGTAAAACAAGACCAATTTATTCCATAGTAGGTCTTACAGGTGTCATCAACGTTTCGGGGGCCGTACCCCCGTCGTCAGGACCAAGTGCAGACAGTGTGAAGTACAAAGTAAAGTGCAAGTGCATCAGTATTTAAAGTACATATTAGCAAATCAGCGCTCACTTACCTCCTCCCTGTAGCCGTCCACCACGCACATCCACGGGCTGGTTTCCGGGATTCTGCGCGCATCAGTGACGTCACCACGTCCGGCGGCGTCCAGCTGGGCGCACATCGTCACGGCCGTCATCCCGCGGTCACGTGGGGAGGCTGTAGAGGAGATCGCAGCCCAAGTTTACAAAAAAGTAAACAAACTTACGTGCAACACAAGTTATAATCTAATATATGGCATCCATGTCTAAACAAAACCTTTAAGAGGATGCTGGTGAACAAAACTAAAAAACTAAAAAACGAGTGAACCAAACAATTATAACTTAAATGGTGACATCTAGTGGTAAAAAAGGAGAAGACATATAAGATAAAACAGACATTTAAAAATGATTTGTACATCATAGTATATAAGTGTCCAGCCCCGTTTTTAAGCCGAGCTGGACACAGACAAGCATAATATCTTTGCTGAATGGGGTGCGAACCCTCTGGTGTGTGTGACAGAAAACCATACAATGTGAGACTGTCACAAGCTGCTATAGAACTAATGCAAGTATCTGCCAAAAGTGAGAGACTCTATCTACGGACAGTAGGTAAAATAAAAGAAACATCTAGAGTTCTACACGCGGACTCATGTGTAAGGCAGAAATATCCCAATAAGGGGTGATGCTGCCAACATCACAGTTTGCACCAGGCTAGAAAAGCCAAAGAATATGTCAGCAGACTGTTAGCATATGTATTGATGTCCTAGTGTATGACTAGGTCCCTAAACTCACAGGAAGCTGGTTACTTCCAGAGGAGAGACTACACATAAAACTAGGATAGGAAGTAAAGGGGGCGGATGCATGTGTTAGTATGTGCCCAAGAAAATTTAAAGGAAGTTATGGAGGCCAAGTGTGTCATTAAGGCCTCTAGGGTGTAGTGTGTCCATTTTAAAAATCCATTTGGACTCAAGCTGCAGAAGCTGTTTAGACCGGTTGCCACCCCGTATGCGTGCCGGTACATGGTCTATGATTTTATATTTGAGCATTGCCATGCTGTGCTTGGCCTTGGCAAAATGCCTAGCCACTGGTTGTTCTCCTGTGCCGGATGCCAAGGCCGCCCGTATGGCACAACGATGTTGTGCCATGCGTGTCTTGAAGGCACAATCGGTCTTGCCGATATAATGAAGTCCACAAGGACAGTAAATGACATATATGACGAACATAGTCGTACACGTGAGGGGCCATCTGATTTTAAATTTTTTACCCGAATAGGGATTTGCAACCTCAGTGCTAGCTGTCATAAAGCTGCACGTAGTGCAGCCTAGGCACCGGTAACAGCCCACTCTGGTGGGTCTGGTCTGTCTAGACGGAATGTCAAAGTTGGTGATTTCGGTCTTGACCAATAGGTCCTTCAAGTTGGGGCCGCGCTTGTAACTCGGCATCAGCTTGGTATCTCTGAACACCGATAAGTCGGGATCTGAGCGAACAATTTCCCACCAGTTTTTTACTTTACTGGTGGTCATACGGCTGGTGGAGCTAAAGTCATTAACCCATGGAATACATGGCTTCCTGACTTTAGGTCTTGCTCCTGCAATGAGCGTGGAACGTTCGCACGACAGGGCCCTGGCCTTGGCCTTAAGTAGGTCCTGCCTGGGGTAGCCCCTGTCCTCAAACTTCCGCTGCATGATGTCCAATTGGTGGTGGGTTTCGGGGACAGTGTCTGTTATCCTACATACTCTTAAAAACTGAGAGTATGGAAGGCTCTCCACCGTATTACGTGGATGTGAGCTGTTGTGTCTCAAGATTGTATTACGGTCAGTTGGTTTGACGTATAATGAAGTGTGCAGCTGGCCTGCCGTGATGGAGATGAGGATGTCAAGGAATGCAATCTCAGAAGTGCTGGTGGTCAGTGTCAGCTTGACTGGGTGTGCTGATGCATTTTGTGTGTCAACCAAGTCGCATAAGGGCTGAATGGGCCCATTCCACATAATGTACAAGTCATCAATATACCGCACATATACCTTGACATACGGCTCGACCACGGGGTTATACAAAATAAGCTCCTGCTCAAGCTGCCACATGTAGGCATTTGCAAAGGACGGGGCCACCGCGGAACCCATGGCACACCCCGTCCTTTGCAAATAGTACCCACCATCAAAATAAAAATAGTTATGAGACAACGTATACTCCAATAACTTGGTGTAGAACACAACAGCTGGTCCCAGATATGCAGAATTGCCCTGTATCAAGTTAACCACAGCTTGGATACCATCACTGTGAGGAATGCAGGTATACAGGCTGGCAACATCCAGTGTTGCCAGCACTGTATCATCCTGCACCGAAGTGATGGAAAGAAATTTTTGCAATAGGGACGTGGAATCCCTCAGGTAGGTGGGCAAAAGCTGTATGCACGGCTGGAGGAATGTATCAAGGTAGATAGCTATAGGCTCGCACAGCGACCCCCTCGCAGAGATGATGGGTCTGCCAGGGGGCCGCTGGGCATCCTTATGTATTTTAGGGATGGTGTAGAAGATGGGAGTGACCGGAAATTGTGTACCCAACTTCTTGCCCACCACCTCTGAGATGACCCCTTCCCTGACTGCTGTACTCAGCAGTGTATCAAGGACATTCTTAAATCTGATCGTGGGATCACCCCGTAATTTTTCATAAGTTTGGGTGTCCTGAAGCAACCTGTAACAGTCGCTTCTGTAATGACTGGTGTCCATAACCACCACCGCTCCCCCCTTATCCGCTCCCCGTATTATGATGTCAGTCCTCTGGCTCAAGGCTTTAAGTGCTGACCGTTCAGCCTGTGTGAGATTGGAATGTACCTGAGGGAGGGGATGCGGAAGAGCAGAGTCCATGAGGCGATGAAACGTCTTGATGGAAACGTTAGACGATAGGGGATCAAATTTAGATCTCTGTCCCAAATTTCTAATCGCCATGGGAAGTGCTTCCTCTGGTTGTGATATCTGTTGTTTTGAAAAAAATTCCTTCAATTTCAGATTCCTCTGAAACTTGAAGGAGTCAACTTTCCAGTTGAATTTATCAGGCCCTCGGGCGGGCACAAATGACAAACCTTTACTTAATATCCCCATCTCAGCTGACGTCAGGGGAGTCGATGACAAATTAAAGATTAGGTCCGCTGGCCTATATATATATAGCAGTGGATGGGCAGTGGCACTCAGGAGACTTCAAACGTGAAAAAATGAAATTAATGTAAAAATGCTGACATCTCAATATGCCCAAGATGTCAGCATTTTTATATTAAATTCTTTTTTTCACGTTTGAAGTCTCCTGAGTGCCCATCCACTGCTGCATTTGTCCGTCCTGCGGGGGGCACCGGAGCAGCTGACACAGTACAGCAGGAGTGCCGGACCCATTTGAGACCTATATATATATATATATATATATATATATATATATATATATATATATATATATATATATATATATATATATATATATATCGTGGAAAAAATGGCGGCACTTGGAGACTTGCAGTAAAAAACAACTCTTCCTTATAAGTACATGGTGCAAAACATGTTTTGCACCATGTACTTATAAAGAAGAGTTGTTTTTTACTGCAAGTCTCCAAGTGCTGCCATTTTTTCCACGCTGCATCCATTGTTTTGGAAGGCACTGGAGCAAAGTACTAGAAGTAATTGAGTGCCGGTCCGCCCCCACACAGTATATATATATATATATATATATATATATATATATATATATATATATATATATATATATATATATATATATATATATATATATATACAGGAAGGAAGAGACTGGCACTCAAGGGTCTTCGTAAAAAGCAGTGTATTCACAGGGAAAACATCCAACGTTTCGGGGCTGCGCCCCTTTGTCACACACCTTGACAAAGGGGCGCAGCCCCGAAACGTTGGATGTTTTCCCTGTGAATACACTGCTTTTTACGAAGACCCTTGAGTGCCAGTCTCTTCCTTCCTGTATCCCATTGTTTGTATGGGCACCGGGGCAGCTGACCGATTGGAGTGAGTGCCGGACCGCAATACCCTATATATATATATATATATATATATATATATATATATATATATATATATATATATATATATATATATATATATATATATATATATATATATATATATATATATATATATATATATATATATAAATAAATATAAATATGGGTGGATCCCCTTCCTGCGCTTATAATGTAGGAGCAGCACCTCTGAGGGGTCCTCTGTTAGGCAAGACCCAAATGATAGAAATTAAAGAAGAGAGGGGGTTTTCAGAGGGCGCTTTTGATAGTAACACAATCACTTTAAGTTGACATTAACATTTAATATAAAACGTACAAACATATAAAAAGCCCATATCAGGGTATCCAATTATACACAAGTGGTGAACAATCGTATGTTAGTACAACTCAGTTCAGTTCAGTTGGTCGATTTGGTTGAAAACAAGGAACCCAACGTGTTTATTCATAACATGACTTCGGGCGCGATTCTCTAAAATCCGCAGCCCTCTTCGCCGGCCACCGCATTTCTAATGACCGCATATTCTCTAAAATATGCGGTCATTAACGCAAGGGACAGCTCTTGCGGTAAGAGCTGTCCCTTGCGATGCGGCGCCGTTGCTGGACTTCCGGGTCTATGACCCGGGAGTCCGTCTGCGCATGCGCAGACTGACGTGCCGGCCGCAGGGCATGTGGGAGGGATCCGTGACGGATCCCTCACACACCGCTGCGGTAAGAAGCCCATAGGCTTCTGCAGGGAACCGCCAGCTTTTGCTGGCGATTCCCTCCGCAGCGGTGACACTGCGGAGGGAGGTTAGAGAATACAGAAATGCGGTAAAAACCCCAATAACGGGGTTTTTACCGCATTTCTGTAATAGAGAATCTCGCCCTTCATCAGGGGCGGACATTGCAACGGCAGTAACTATGTTTGTCCTATATAAGAGTATCCGTAGACAGGTAATTCAATATCTGTCCGATACAATTCAGGGCAACAAAAGATTCATCCTCAGATTAAGTGATTGTTTGGGGATTTGCAGGATGACAAATCACCAAAATAATGTGATCAGGAGCAGTAGCATACAGCAGGGGTTCACCACAACCCTACATTAGGAAGAGGCTTGGTTTTGACAGGTTCTAATAAAAAGTACTAATTAATTTTCCACTTTAGAAGATTAGAATAAATATTTTGCTTTGTTCCTATGGGAGTCACTGGTAAAGCAGAAGCAATGGAAAGCTTGGGTACTTTTTAACACAGGCTCCTGCCTTTCTATACTCTGAGCAACGGTCAAGGACATTGGTTAACTCTTTTGGTAAGTGCTTGTTATGAGGTTGCTAAGGCAATTTGTTTATCAAATGTTATTATTCCCCAGATCATGAGGATACAGACCCTCCAAAACATATTTCCACTAACCTGCCAAACAGTGCACTCCCACAATTAAAATGGGCTGTGTTTAGGTTTTTAGAATTTGTACATGTAATCTATTATCTCACATGTATGTTAGGGGGTCACAGATGTCCTATTTCATAAAAACCAGTGACTTGTGGTAAGGCATGACTAATTTCAAGTCAATGGTAAATCACTGGAACCAGTTGTGGTGGTGGTTTTTACCTATGGGCTGCAGGGCTGCAGCCCCCCCAGGTAAAATCCACCACTGTAGTGAAGCCAGATGCAGTCTGTGAGACTGCACTGGTTTCACTGTGACTGGCAGTGACTTCCTATTGGAAGTCTGACCTGCCAGTCACCAAAGCAGTCCCATTGGGAGGTATTCCCTCCCTCCGGGACACCTCTCTATGGTCTGCTGAGAGGCATCCCATAAAATGCGGTGTCTGCACATGCGCAGTACCTATGTCGTTACTGCGCACATGCCAGTTCCAGTGCCTGTCATCTGTATTATACTGGCACTGGGACCATGATTTCCCTTCTATGGACTGTTGCCAAAGCAGCCCAAAGAAGATGGCCGAATGTGCAGTACCGAGGTCAGTTCTGCACATGCGCCAGTCCCGGTGCCTGTCATCATATCACAGGCGACGGGAACGCTGTGCCAGTGGCGGGGACCGGGCAGAGCAGCAGCAGTAAGGGGGGTACCCCCCACGTCCGTAACCAGCACCACCCAATAAAGGTGCCCCCTCCAGGACTTACCTGGCCAGGCTGAAGCCTAGTGCTGTCCCCGGTGGCCCTGGAGCAGTGGCCACCAGGCTGATAAAGTGTATAAAAATAGAATTAACCATTGTCTAAAACTGTGGAACTATGAGTTCCAGTAAGCCTCCCCGCATGCTGGGACTTTAAGAACCACAAGTCCCAGAATGCACGACATTAAAGGGCCCACTGGCACTACTAGTTCCACAGTAATAGAAATAGTAAAAAAAAACACTGACACACACGAAAAATAAAACTTTATTACATCCAAAGCCCAAACATACTGATACTTACCTATCTTGAGCCCGTAGGTAGCACCTATTTAGTCCCAATACCTTTGTTATTAATTGTTTCTTTTATAGATCAGTATCTGGTCATAACTGAAGCTCCAACAAATATCTGTACCCATATATCTTCAGGGGCAAACGCAGGATTTTCAGAAGGGGGTTTCCAGAAGGGTGGAGCAAAGTACGGAGATGGACACTTAGGTGACCCAGTATATGCCGGGTCAGTTAAAGTATTATAGATAGACCAAATGTATATAAATAATAATAATAATAATTTAAAAAATAATAATAATTATATATATATATATATATATATATATATATATATACACACACACACACACACACACACACACATACTGTACATACAGGGGTGTCAACAGCAGTGTATTGGGGCCCCTACCTATCCTCCAATGGTAGGGATGGGGGGTGCTATGAGCGGAAGCTTTGATGTCCCGCGGGTGGTAGGGGTATTATATCAACCGCTCAGCATGTAGATCCTGGATCAGTAATTTCCACTAATTACCCCTTTACAGCACAGATAGTGGGAGATAAGGTGGGAGAAGGGGGCATTGGGCTGAATGAAGGGGCCCTGATACATAGCTTCCAGGGTGGTAGAGGATGCTTAATAAGCAGAGGAGGGGTGTATAGTGGAGTGGGCTTATTATTCATAATTTTCTGGTGGGAGGACAGCTTGCTTGACTGCAGATATCTCCAGTTCCCAGAAATAGATTTCTTAGATTTTAATGGAATTAAAAACTAGACAATCCCACCCACCAAATGGTACTAGGGACTAGGGGATCAGAGTTCAGGAGGCAGAGCAATTTGCCAACGAGTATATAAAACTACATACCAGGTGTGTGGAGCTGGAGCAGTAACCAGCTGCTGGAAGGCTGATATCTCTGGTTCTGGGAACAGTAGACAGAGGCGTAGCGAGCCCGGAGCCGGCGGAGCACACGCTCCGGGCGCAGGATGCTAGCCTGGCGCCGGAGCTGTGCCAGCACCGCCAGCTCGCTCGCCCGCCTCCGCCGTTGCCCTGCCCGCTCCCCCGCGAGAGACGTGCTGCTGCTGCTGCTATCACAACACACGTCTCCCGCACGCTGGACCGCTAACCAATGGGCGCTTGCGGTCCAGAAGCCAATCAACTGGTGGCTGCTGGACCGCGAACGCCTATTGGCTAGCGGTCCAGCGGGAGATATAAATTTTACATAGCAGCAGTGTCTCTCTCCCGGACACAGCGGGGAGCGGGGAGCCAGGAGGAGGGGAGGGAGGGGTTGACGCGACGCAGCGCAGCACAGCAGGGGGAGGGGTGGACGCAGCGCAGCACAGCAGGGGGAGGGGTGAGGTAAGGTGCACCCTCCCACCCTGCTGCACAAACGCAGCCACCCACCCACCCTGCTGCACAAACCCACCCACTCACCCTGCTGCACAAACCCACCCACCCTGCTGCACCCACCAACCATCCCACCCTGCTGCACCCACTCACCCTGCGGCACCAACCAACCCTCTCAGCCTGCTGCACCCACCCACCCACCGATCCCTACCACCCTGCTGCACCCATCCTCCCACCTTGCTGCACAGCGGCCGGGAGCGGGCCGCTGCACAGTTCTGCACCCCTGGGCAACGAGCAAATTCAGTCCCCCTTGGCATCGAGCATGAAGCCCCTTGGCATTGAGCATGAAGCCCCTTGCATTGAGCATCTAGGTAAGTTGCACTTATTTGTCAAATGTGTAAAGGGCATTATGGTGTGTTATATAGTATGTCATGGACATTGCGGAGTGTTATATAGTATGTCATGGACATTGCGGAGTGTTATATAGTATGTCATGGGCATTGCGGAGTGTTATATAGTATGTCATGGACATTGCGGAGTGTTATATAGTATGTCATGGGCATTGCGGAGTGTTATATAGTATGTCATGGGCATTGCGGAGTGTTATATAGTATGTCATGGGCATTGCGGAGTGTTATATAGTATGTCATGGGCATTGCGGAGTGTTATATAGTATGTAATGGGCATTGCGGAGTGTTATATAGTATGTAATGGGCATTATGGTGTGTTATATAGTATGTCATGGGCATTGCGTAGTGTTATATAGTATGTCATGGGCATTGCGGTGTGTTATATAGTATGTCATGGGCATTGCGGTGTGTTATATAGTATGTCATGGGCATTGCGGAGTGTTATATAGTATGTCATGGGCATTGCGGAGTGTTATATAGTATGTCATGGGCATTGCGGTGTGTTATATAGTATGTCATGGGCATTGCGGTGTGTTATATAGTATGTCATGGGCATTGCGGTGTGTTATATAGTATGTCATGGGCATTGCGGAGTGTTATATAGTATGTCATGGGCATTGCGGAGTGTTGTATAGTATGTCATGGGCATTGCGGAGTGTTGTATAGTATGTCATGGGCATTGCGGAGTGTTATATAGTATGTCATGGGCATTGCGGAGTGTTATATAGTATGTCATGGGCATCATGTGTGGGCTTATGTGTAATTGGAATTACAAAGTTTACTAAAATGTGCAATGGGCATTATGGTGTGTGGTATAATGTTGGTCCGTGCCAACTTTTCACTGCGCAGGAGCCTCACCTATGACAAATTGGGGGGGGCGCAAAACATGCCCTTGCTCCGGGCGCCGTGGCACCTAACTACACCACTGACAGTAGAGACAAGCTACTAGTGTCCATCAAAGGGGGAGAGTCCCAGCTTTTGGAATATACCCTCTAAAAAACTCTAAGTCAGACAGAGAAACTGAAATATCTGACTGGGAAGAGCAATTAACAGGCTTGGATGGGGACCACTGCTTTGAAGTCAGATATCTCCAGGCCGATTTTTTAAATTATTGTACCAATGGAAAGAGGGGACCCTCAGCTTTCTCCTGGGGGGTTTCTGGGTACTCAGAAACCTCCCTGCGTGCGCTACTGATCTTAGTTATCTGGTTATGATTAAGAATATTAATGAGTGGCTGAATGATATATACTTTATAGTCTCTTATTATTAGTAGTGACAATGTAGTTTTTGTGTCTCTAGCCACTATTGGCCTCCTCTGGATAGTCCAGCACTTACACTTTACCTGTTTATCTGCATACTTGCCTACTTTTGAAAATGAGTTTCAGGGAGATTATAGTTTGTTGTAGAATTTTGGGTACTTGTGTAGTTTCACGGCGCCGCCGCCGCGCGCACACTCTGTCTCTGAAACTTGGCAGCCTGCCAGAGGCTCTGTTTACCTGTGTGGGTGCCGCTCTAGCTCTGTCTGACTGTGCGCGTGCCGCTCTAGCTGTAAGCTACGTATTGTCAGCTTACGTTATCAGCGTAGCACTGGGCAGCAGCGCGCTGCCCAGGCGCTGACAGGTCACTGTGGTACTTGTAGTTCCACAGTGAAATAGGCAGCCCTGCGCACCGCTGACAACGGGGGGCATGTAAAAGTAGACACCCCGGGCACACCGCTGACGTGCCGGGGCTTCTAAACTACACACCCCGGCACACCGCTATCAAAGGGGGAGTCCCCCATGCAGACGCTAAATTTAGACGCAAAAGTGTCTGAAAGCCGGACTACCTGTTAGCCGCTAAGAAGGGGGAGTCAGGATTTAGACGATAAAGCGTCTGAAACCCGACTACCTGCTAGCCGCTACGAAGGGGTCGTGTCCCCCATGCAGACGCTAAAACTTAGACGCTTTAGCATCTGAAACCCGGACTACCTGTTAGCCGCTAAGAAGCCGGGGTTTCTGGACTTAGGCGCTAAAGCGTCTGAAACCCGACTACCTGCTAGCCGCAAGTTGATTTTATAAAGTGTGGCGAGCGTAGTGAGCCACCGAGCCCGAAGCGTGGCGAGGGGACGCGGACACCTTCACAGCTATCCACGTCCACTCGCGGGCTTCACAGATGTCCGCGTACCCTTGCCACGCTTCGGGCTCGCTGCGCTCGCCACACTTTATAGAATCAGCTCCACGACGACGTGGATAGTGGGGGTATGAAAAGGTCGTAGGACGCGTTCCGCCGCCGCTCGCCATGCTTCGGGTTGGCGTGGATAGTGGAATTTACAAGGTCAACAGCTGTTGCATCGACTAGTGCCACTGTGGACAGGTTTTAATAGTGTACCCCTAGACCCAACTAAATTTAGATGCTTTAGCGTCTAAGTCCAGAAACCCCGGCTTCTTAACGGCTAGCAGGTAGTCGGGTTTCAGACGCTTTAGCACCTAAGTCCAGAAACCCCGGCTTCTTAGCGGCTAACAGGTAGTCCGGGTTTCAGACGCTTTTGCGTCTAAATTTAGCGTCTGCTTGGTGGCTCCCCCTTTGGTAGCGGTGTGCCGGAGTGTGTAGTTTAGAAGCCCCGGCACGTCAGCGGTGTGCCCGGGGTGTCTACTTTTACATGCCCCCGTTGTCAGCGGTGCGCAGGGCTGCCTATTTCACTGTGGAACTACAAGTACCACAGTGACCTGTCAGCGCCTGGGCAGCGCGCTACTTCTGCTGCCCGGCGCTACGCTGATAACGTAAGCTGACAATACGTAGCTTACAGCTAGAGCGGCACGCGCACAGTCAGACAGAGCTAGAGCGGCACGCGCACAGGTAAACAGAGCCTCTGGCAGGCTGCCAAGTTTCAGAGACAGAGTGTGCGTGCGGCGGTGCTGTGAAACTACACAAGTACCAAATTTTGCACAGCGCCCCATTTAGGGTGTGTGTCATGCTCCACCCAAAGGGCGTGTTTACTTCCATATATGGAGAGATTGTGAAAAAAAGATTGTGAACGTGGCACCTAGAGGCATGGGTGTGTACTGCTACATCTGAGAGGAATCTTGTAAAATTACTTATAACCAAATGTAGATGAGCCCCAAAGCAGTTAGTAAGAGCTACTATACTTACTAAAGTACTGGGAAATGGTGTTGATGATTCAATGTAAATGTATCTGTTGCTCATTCCTTTTTTCCCCAAAAATGTAACAGTGTAATGTGGACTAGGTGAAATGAAGGAGATTGCTAGACTAATGAGGGAGAGAGGGAGATTGCTGCTATATCAGGGAGTCTCCTGCAAAATGAAGGAGGGTAGGCAACAATGTTTATCTGTCTAAGCTATATTTGAAAAAAAAATATATATATATATATGTGTGTGTGTGTTAATCAAAATACACACATCTACATAATATGCTTTAGTGCTCGATATTATAGATAAGAAATGTATCTAATTATGCATGCAGCTCATCCTGCCCTGCTTAACCCCTTCCTGACAGAGCCAGTTTTTGCGTTCCTGACAGAGCCCTTTTTTTCAAATCTGACATGTCTCACTTAAGTGGGGATAACTTTTTTTTGCTTTTACTTATCCCAGTGATTTTGAGATTGTTTTTTCGTGACACATTGTACTTCAAATTAGTGGTAAATTTGGGTCGATACAGTCTGTGTTTTTTTGTGAAAAATACCAAAATATCGTGAAAAAATGGAAAATTTAGCGATTTGCAAAATGTTAAATTTTCTGCTTGTGAGACAAATAATCTTACCACTCAAAATAGTGAATAACTAACATAGACCATATGTCTACTTTATGTTGACATCATTATTTCAACTTCCTTTTAATTTTTTGGGACACTAGGAGGCTTACAATATGAATAGCAAATTCTCAAATTTTCAAGAAAATTTCAAACACTGATTTTTTTAGGGACCAGTTCAGTTCTGATGTGACTTTGAGGGACTTGTATGTGAGACACCCCCATAAATGATGCCATTTCAAAAACTGCACCCCTCACAGTATTCAAAACAGCATTTTGGAAGTTTGTTAACCCTTTAGGTGTTTCACAGGAATTAAAACAAAGTGTAGGTGAAATTTCAAAATTTCTTTTTTTTTGCAGATTTGCAATTTTAATACATTTTTCTAAGGAACACAGTACATTTTACTAGAGAAATGTGACTGAAAATTGATTCCCCCAATTCTTTTGTTTTCATAAATATCCTATATGTGGCCCTAGTGTGCACGGTGACCAAACCACAGGCTTCATAATAGAAGGAGCACCTACTTGATTTTGGAGCCTCCTTTTTATGAGATTATTTTTTAGGCACCATGTAGGTTTCTAGGCACCATAAGATGCTAAAAGTTAGGAACCCCCCCACAAGTGACCCCATTTTGCAAACTACACCCCTCAGGGAATTCATCTAGGGGTATAGTGTACATTTCAAACCCCCAGGGGTTTCACCAATTGTGGTACAACTGGGCAGTGAAAATGAAAAATTATTTTTTTTACACAAAAATACAGTTCTGGCTCCAAATTTGTCATTTTCAGAAGGTATGAAGGAGACAAAGCACCCCAAAATCTGTGCCCCAATTTCTCCCGAGTACGGCAATGCCTCACATGTGACCAAAAAATACCAGTTGGGTGCATGGCAGGACTCAGAAGGGAAGGAGTGATTTTTGGATTTTGCAGCTCAGATTCTGGTGGAATTTTGGTGGGTGCTATGTCGCATTAGCAAGACCCCCAAAGCACCAATACAGTGGAACCCCCCCACAAGTGACCCCATTTTGCAAAGTACACCCCTCAGGGAATTCATCTAGGGGTATAGTGTACATTTCAAACCCCCAGGGGTTTCACCAATTTTGATACAAGTGGGCAGTGAAAATGAAAAATTACATTTTTTTACACAAAAATGCAGTTCTGGCTCAAAATTTTTCATTTTCAGAAGGTATGAAGGAGAAAAAGCACCCCAAAATCTGTGCCCCAATTTCTCCTGAGTACGGCAATGCCTCACATGTGACCAAAAAATACCAGTTGGGTGCATGGCAGGACTCAGAAGGGAAGGAGTGATTTTTGGATTTTGCAGCACAGATTCTGGTGGAATGAATGGTGGGTGCTATGTTGCACCAATACAGTGGAACCCCCCCACAAGTCACCCCATTTTGCAAAGTACACCCCTCAGGGAATTCATCTAGGGGTATAGTGTACATTTCAAACCCCCAGGGGTTTCACCAATTTTGATACAAGTAGGCAGTGAAAATGAAAAATTACATTTTTTTACACAAAAATGCAGTTCTGGCTCAAAATTTTTCATTTTCAGAAGGTATGAAGGAGAAAAAGCACCCCAAAATCTGTGCCCCAATTTCTCCCGAGTACGGAAATGCCTCACATGTGACCAAAAAATACCAGTTGGGTGCATGGCAGGACTCAGAACGGAAGGAGTGATTTTTGGATTTTGCGGCTCAGATTCTGGTGGAATTTTGGTGGGTGCTATGTCGCATTAGCAAGACCCCCCAAGCACCAATACAGTGGAACCCCCCCACAAGTCACCCCATTTTGAAAACTACACCCCTCAGGGAATTCATCTAGGGGTATAGTGTACATTTCAAACCCCCAGGGGTTTCACCAATTTTGATACAAGTGGGCAGTGAAAATGAAAAATTACATTTTTTACACAAAAAATGCAGTTCTGGCTCGAAATTTTTCATTTTCAGAAGGTATGAAGGAGAAAAAGCACCCCAAAATCTGTGCCCCAATTTCTCCCGAGTACGGCAATGCCTCACATGTGACCAAAAAATACCAGTTGGGTGCATGGCAGGACTCAGAACGGAAGGAGTGATTTTTGGATTTTGCAGCTCAGATTCTGGTGGAATTTTGGTGGGTGCTATGTCGCATTAGCAAGACCCCCCAAGCACCAATACAGTGGAACCCCCCCACAAGTCACCCCATTTTGAAAACTACACCCCTCAGGGAATTCATCTAGGGGTATAGTGTACATTTCAAACCCCCAGGGGTTTCACCAATTTTGATACAAGTGGGCAGTGAAAATGAAAAATTACATTTTTTTACACAAAAATGCAGTTCTGGCTCAAAATTTTTCATTTTCAGAAGGTATGAAGGAGAAAAAGCACCCCAAAATCTGTGCCCCAATTTCTCCCGAGTACGGAAATGCCTCACATGTGACCAAAAAATACCAGTTGGGTGCATGGCAGGACTCAGAACGGAAGGAGTGATTTTTGGATTTTGCAGCACAGATTTTGGTGGAATGAATGGTGGGTGCTATGTTGCACCAATACAGTGGAACCCCCCCACAAGTCACCCCATTTTGCAAAGTACACCCCTCAGGGAATTCATCTAGGGGTATAGTGTACATTTCAAACCCCCAGGGGTTTCACCAATTTTGATACAAGTGGGCAGTGAAAATGAAAAATTACATTTGTTTACACAAAAATGCAGTTCTGGCTCAAAATTTTTCATTTTCAGAAGGTATGAAGGAGACAAAGCACCCCAAAATCTGTGCCCCAATTTCTCCCGAGTACGGCAATGCCTCACATGTGACCAAAAAATACCATTTGGGTGCATGGCAGGACTCAGAAGGGAAGGAGTGATTTTTGGATTTTGCAGCTCAGATTCTGGTGGAATTTTGGTGGGTGCTATGTCGCATTAGCAAGACCCCCCAAGCACCAATACAGTGGAACCCCCCCACAAGTGACCCCATTTTGCAAACTACACCCCTCAGGGAATTCATCTAGGGGTATAGTGTACATTTCAAACCCCCAGGGGTTTCACCAATTTTGATACAAGTGGGCAGTGAACATGAAAAATTACATTTTTTACACAAAAATGCAGTTCTGGCTCAAAATTTTTCATTTTCAGAAGGTATGAAGGAGAAAAAGCACCCCAAAATCTGTGCCCCAATTTCTCCCGAGTACGGCAATGCCTCACATGTGACCAAAAAATACCAGTTGGGTGCATGGCAGGACTCAAAAGGGAAGGAGTGATTTTTGGATTTTGCAGCTCAGATTCTGGTGGAATTTTGGTGGGTGCTATTTCGCATTAGCAAGACCCCCCAAGCACCAATACAGTGGAACCCCCCCACAAGTGACCCCATTTTGCAAACTACACCCCTCAGGGAATTCATCTAGGGGTATAGTGTACATTTCAAACCCCCAGGGGTTTCACCAATTTTGATACAAGTGGGCAGTGAACATGAAAAATTACATTTTTTACACAAAAATGCAGTTCTGGCTCAAAATTTTTCATTTTCAGAAGGTATGAAGGAGAAAAAGCACCCCAAAATCTGTGCCCCAATTTCTCCCGAGTACGGCAATGCCTCACATGTGACCAAAAAATACCAGTTGGGTGCATGGCAGGACTCAGAAGGGAAGGAGTGATTTTTGGATTTTGCAGCACAGATTCTGGTGGAATGAATGGTGGGTGCTATGTTGCACCAATACAGTGGAACCCCCCCACAAGTCACCCCATTTTGCAAAGTACACCCCTCAGGGAATTCATCTAGGGGTATAGTGTACATTTCAAACCCCCAGGGGTTTCACCAATTTTGATACAAGTGGGCAGTGAAAATGAAAAATTAAATTTTTTTACACAAAAATGCAGTTCTGGCTCAAAATTTTTCATTTTCAGAAGGAATGAAGGAGACAAAGCACCCCAAAATCTGTGCCCCAATTTCTCCCGAGTACGGCAATGCCTCATGTGTGACCAAAAAGTGGCAGGACTCAGAAGGGAAGGAGTGATATTTGGATTTTGCAGCACAAATTCTGGTGGAATGATGGTGGGTGCTATGTCGCATTAGCAAGACCCCCAAAGCACCAATACAGTGGAACCCCCCCACAAGTGACCCCATTTTGCAAACTACACCCCTCAGGGAATTCATCTAGGGGTATAGTGTACATTTCAAACCCCCAGGGGTTTCACCAATTTTGATAAAACTGGGCAGTGAACATGAAAAATTACATTTTTTTACACAAAAATGCAGTTCTGGCTCAAAATTTTTCATTTTCACAAGGAATGAAGGAGACAAAGCACCACAAAATCTGTGCCCCAATTTCTCCCGAGTACGGCAATGCCTCACATGTGACCAAAAAATACCAGTTGGGTGCATGGCAGGACTCAGAACGGAAGGAGTGATTTTTGGATTTTGCGGCTCAGATTCTGGTGGAATGAATGGTGGGTGCTATGTGGCATTAGCAAGACCCCCGAAGCACGGTGAAATTATGAACCTAATATTCCATAGATGTGTGGTATATTTTAAAACACTCCTTTATACATAGGCCGGGTTTGTCGGGGCAAGTGTCACACTGGAAAATAGTTTGCTTTCTTATTCCCTTTTTATAGCAAACTTTGCACCTTTTTTGTGTCCTGCCCTTTTTTCCAGTTGAGGGGATTTCATCAGGAAAATGCTGCCCTGGTACAATACGGGGGCCAGTACTAGAAGTACTGGGGCCCTCTGCCTGCTGGTTCCCAAATATTAGGCCCTTTATGACTTCCTCTTGAAAGTGCATAAATGTCCCCCTCTGGCCGGTAGAACGGAATAGCACGTAAGCGTTATACAGTGCCATCTGGATGATATACACGGCCACCTTCTTGTACCAGATTTTTGTTTTCCGCAGGGCACTGTACGGCTTCAGTACCTGATCTGAAAGATCCACTCCGCCCATGTACCTATTGTAATCCAGGATACAATTAGGTTTTGAGGTGTGGGTACTGGTACCTCGTACAGGGACGGAGGTGGTACTGTCTCCGTGAATTGTTGTCAGTATAAGGACATCCCTCTTGTCCTTATATTTGACCAACAACATATTTTCGTTGCATATTCCCCTGCTTTCACCCCTTCTCATTACTTGGGCAATGTGCGTTTTTGGGAGGCCTCTTTGGTTCTTGCGCACAGTACCGCAAGCTGCTGTACCTCTTGAACCAAGGGCCTTAAACAGGGGGATGCTAGTGTAAAAGTTATCCACATAGAGGTGATAACCTTTATCCAGGAAGGGGTGCACTAAATCCCAGACAATTTTCCCACTAACACCTACGAGGGAGGGGGGGCATTCTGGCGGTTGAATTCTTGAATCCTTCCCTTCATAAACCCTAAACCTGTGGGTGTACCCTGAGGTGCTTTCACACAGTTTATACATTTTTATGCCATACCTTGCCCTCTTACTGGGAAGGTACTGGCGGAATTTAACCCTTCCTTTAAAATGTATAAGGGACTCGTCGATACAAATAAATTTTTCAGGGATGTACACCTCTTCAAATTTGGCACTGAAATGATCAATGACCGGCCTGACTTTGAATAGCCGGTCAAAGGTGGGATCATCTCTGGGTGGGCACTGTGCATTATCGGTGTAATGTATAAATTTAAGAATTGTCTCAAATCGAGTCCGGGGCATGGCCATACGGTAAAATGGAGTACTGTACAGAACATCTGTACTCCAATATTGCCTAATTTCTGGCTTTTTTACTATGCCCATATGAAACACCAGACCCCAAAACGTCATCATCTCTACTGCATCTACAGGGGTCCACCTAGCAAATGATGACGTGGGGTTTTGAGCAATAAACTGCTGGGCATATAAATTAGTTTGGTCCACCATTAAATTTATAAAATCATCAGAGAAAAATAATTTGAAAAAGTCAATTTCTCTGAGACCTGTGGAATCAAATTGGATTCCTGGCATGGCCAAAAACTCAGGAACCTGGGGCTCAAAATTGTCTGGTGGTGGGGTCCATACTAGATCAATTATTGGGGGGGGAATCTCAGCTGATCTACGGGGGCGTCTTTGAGGGGGTCCCTCATCACCAGAGGAGGAAGAGGAGCTTAAGACGAATCCTTCAAATTCCCCGCTTGCATCACTGCCTGTGTCAGAGTCAGAGGCAAGCATGGCATATGCCTCCTCCACTGAATACATTCTCCTGGATGACTGGGAGGACATTTGGGAGGACATTTGGGAGGACATTTGGGATGCCATTTTTATTTTTGTGTTACTGGTAGTGAAATGTTTCAACACGTGTATAGTGTAGGGGGGGGTACAAACTTTATTTCAATCCGGGGGGTATGTAGTGTGTAGTGTGTATGTGGTGCAGAAAAAAAAAAATACTTTATACCAATAAAAAAAAAAAAAAAATGAAGGGGTTAAAAATAAAAAATTGAAGGGGTTAAAAAAAAAAAAAAAAGGTCCTGCGCCAAAAATTGAGCACAGATGTTGGTCAGTAACGTCTGTCACTGAACAGCGCTCAAAGGCAACAGGAATCTGATCAAAAAAAAAAAAAAAAATTGATCAACCCTGTGCCGAAAAAGCTGATCAGTGATGTACGTCACTGATCGGCGCACAGTGGCCACAGGACACCCACAAAATCAGTGTGTGTAAAAAAAAAATTAAAAAAAGACCCCACAGCACTCACAAAAAAAAAAAAAGGTGATCAGTGATGCGACACTGATTACCAGTGAGGGACAGCAGGTGCACAACCTTTGGTGCAACTGACAGTGCAACTGGCAGCAACTGACAGGTATATATATAAAAAAAAAACCTCTGCGCCCCCAAAAAGTTGCTGATCAGCACAGATATACTGATCAGCACAAAAGGGGGGGTAGCAGACACAAAATATACACTCTCTATCACTCTCTGTCACTATCTCTCTCTATCTCTCACTATCTCTCACTATCTATCACTCTAGGACACTGCAGCAGCAGCACTGACAGTTATATGTATAAAAAAAAACTGCACCCCCAAAAAGGGGGGGTAGCAGACACAAAATATACACTCTCTATCACTCTCTGTCACTATCTCTCTCTATCTCTCACTATCTATCACTATCTATCACTCTATGACACTGCAGCAGCAGCACTGACAGTTATATATATAAAATAAAACCCCTGCACCCCCAAAAAGGGGGGGTAGCAGACACAAATCTCTCTATCTCTCTACCTCTCACTATCTATCACTATCTATCACTATCTATCACTGTATGACACTGCAGCAGCAGCACTGACAGTTATTTATATATAGAAAACCCCTGCACCCCCAAAAAGGGGGGGTAGCAGACACAAAATATAGCTCTCTCTGTCACTATCTCTCTATCTCTCTCTATCTCTCTCTATCTCTCTCTCTATCTCTCTATCTCTCTATCACACTGCAGCAGCAGCAGGAAGTCTCAGGAAGTCAGATCCAGGAAGCGTCCAGCACGCTACAAGCAGTGATAAGGTGATCAGGTAAGGTATTTGCAAGGATCAGGTAAGTATTAGCAAGGATCAGGTCGGTATTCACGGCAGGCAGGCACGGTGACCGTTCTGCACGCTATTCCAGACCGGAATGGCGTCTGCAGCGCAGTCACCGTCAGTTTAAATGTCGCGCCTTGGCTGTGATTGGTCCGTGGGTCCCACGGACCAATCACAGCCTTGGGGGCAGGTGGGGTGAGGGTGGGGTGAGGTGTCATCGTCACCGATGACCCCCTCATGCCCCCTGACGCCCGGCGGTGATTGACACCTGTGTTACCGAGCGTCCGATTCGCTGGTAACACAGGAAAACGCTGTGAATGGCTGTTCACACTGAACAGCCAATCACAGCGATCGCCGACGGGGGGGCGACATCGCAGCCCCCCCTGGGCATGCAGGGACATGTCTGCTGTCAGGGACAGCAGACATCGTCCCTCTGTCACTGCGTCTCGAGACGCAGTGACAGTTTAAACTCATGACGTACATTTATGCCATGTGTCGGGAAGTACCTCCCGGCCATGACGTAAATGTACGTCAAATGTCGGGAAGGGGTTAATGAATATTCAAAATACATGTCTCATCTGTATAGCAACCCTTTATTTGAAACAATATGTATAGTACAGTAATCCCAAATGATATTACCATCAAACTCGTCTGTATATGTGCTTTACCTGATTCTGTCTATATGTTTCCAAGGTTTACATAAAAATCTGATATATGTCCTTAACAAAATCCCCCAGTATTACTGCATCCATAGGAGCAGTCACCCTATCCACATCCAGAAGTATTTTGAGGAGGTTTACAGTCACAGCACCATCTGAGCAAGTGGCACCCATTCCTTCCTCTACCAGGGTTTGGAAGCACACCACCTCCTAAGGACCAGGTGAAATTTCTACAAGGTTAAGGAAGCAACATTTCCTCCCTACTCAATGGATACATCTACCTCACTTACAAACTTGGACTTCCCCAGTACTGGTGGACACAACAAAAAGGGTGACTACCCATATGTCAGTGCACTGAGCAGATATGATGAATTTTCTCATCAAAAACATTTTTTTTTATCTTTACCCCTTTATTAATTGTCATTTACGATTTATTTGAATCCATGCTTATTGAATTTATGCTCTTTGATGTTATACTTACCTATTAAATGTCATTCATTTTAACATAAAGTTGGTTTAACATAAATTCATATTTTAGCGCAGTTATACCCTTCCTGAAACCTTTTCTTTACCTATTTAGGTAGAGATGCATTGGGTCAACCAGTAACGGTCAACATGGCTTAGGTCGACACGTGAAATAGGTCGACATGGCTACTTTAGACAGGGTTAGACAGTCATTACAAGCATTAGGTCAACAATGGGAAGTTCGACAGTCAAAAAGTCAACATGTTGTTTTAAGTCGACATGTGCTGACAGGCGGTATTTCATGCTGTAGTGGATGGTAGGGCCCTGTTGACCTTTAGTGGTCCACCTAATGAATGTCTACCTTCATAATGTTGATCTAGCAGGCGTATTCCTGTACCACAACCAATGTCCATAATATCTCTCCATATTTCCTTCTTTAATTGACTGTAAACATTATTTTTGATTTTTCTTTTTACTCCTCCAAAACATGTGTTGCAATTATCACCATAACAACAAACAGTATTTCCGATGTTTTAAAAGCAATTGACTGGAAGTCTAAAAGGTTTACTTCAATTCCTTAATCTGGTAAAATATATTGCACCACAAAAAGGGGGAAATTTACTAAAGGAAATTTGTAAAAAGTAGGTGTATTTGTATCCAGAAATACACTTATTTTTGACATTTACTATCCCGAACATACGGCAATTCATAGGAGAAATTTTTTTTTTTATCAGGGAACCACCTGCGCTCACACGGAACAAGCTGCTAAGGGATCGTACAAATCAGGGCTACCAAACCCCAAGAAACATATAACCAGACAACAGAGTAAATCCCAACAGCGCTAATTCGCAAGATCCTTGTTCACACTGTTCTCTCTTCTCTCAGCCCTTTGCAAATTCCAAAGGTGGTAATTCGAGACACCGGAAAAAGAAGAAACTTCTAATTAGTGTAAGCCAGTAATATTGTGTCAGTGACCCAATATGTAGGTTCTTCAACTCACCTAGACCAGCTAGGAGAAGTTCACATAAAGGTATCTTTAAATGGAAACACTTGATGTAAGGCACAATCGAAGATAGACTTACCTAGGGACAAAGCCCTATGTACATCCAAAGGTTTCTTTAATCGACGGAAATAGGCACCAGAATTCGTGACTTGTAAAGGTATAAAAAATCACATTTATTGTATAAAACAGGACACTCCAATCTTAGCCAGAAATTACAGCTGCGTCAAAAAAGCCCTTATCCGGAATAGGGGCCCAATTCGAGGCTGTAAGTCCAAAAAGATGTTGCAAGGCAGTAAATCTTGGGGTCCTGGATAAAACTTGTAACAAAAACACCAACGCGTTTCGAACCTTGTTGGTCCTTCCTCAGGGTGTAGATAACTAAAAATAAGGTCCTGGGGGGGTTTATATACCCTAAAACCTCCAGGCCTGACATAAAACCCGGCATAATCCACATCATAAACATTCCTCACTAAGCCTATTTCCAACATATAAAATCCTACAGTAGTCCTAAGTACATTGTACAAGACACAGGTACACACAGCAATTGATCCAAATAAATCATAATAACACATAGCACATCAATACGACTATGAATTGCCATAATTTCAGGAGAGTAAATGTCAAAAATAAGTGTATTTCTGGATTCATATACACCTATTTTTTTACAAATTTCCTTTAGTAAATTTCCCCCAAAGTATCATTTTGATTTTCAGTTGAAAGTATCAGTTGGTATGCTGAAAAAATATGACACTTCCTTAAATTCATCAATTGTCATTGGTTGAATTTGAGTTGAAGCAGCATTCAAACATAGGAGGTTATTCTGGTTGGTGCATAAATTTCCGAATTCTTTCGGAGCGGACCGCACGCCACGCTGTGCGGACATTGTAACAAGAAACGCCCACAGGTCCTCCGCATTCGGACGGACTTACACTTTAAGAAGAGGGCGTGTTTACGGACTACATCCAAACCTTGCGTGTGCGGTGGACACACATATATTCTGCACGGTCTTACAGCATCAGAACGGACGGGAAGCTGCCCGTACGCACCGATGCGGTGTATTTCCGCAAAACATACTACTATCATCGGAACTCATACATCACACACATGACACACTTATGCAATTAGGCTACCTCATTAAAAAGGTTTTTTTTTTTTATTGATCATCAATTGCAGTGTAAATGTGTGTAAAAAATGCAGCCATGCTTTTAGCATATATTTGTGTGTTTAGTAATGGTCCATTTAGGCTGCAATGGTTCCAATTGAAGCAATGAAAAGAGTGTAATTAATGAGTAATGAGTAGAGGAGTGGATTGTATTGTGTTCAGCTGACAGTGGTTCAGGTGCGGCCGTACTAATTGGGCGATCCGAATGCCTAGCACATGACCGAGTGGTGTCCGCAAAGTGAAACTTGCTTATGAAGACCGCATATTTCCTGCCTGTTGGTTCGTTTGCAGTCGGTGTTCTGTCCGAATGCACGCCTACCAGAATTAGTGCACTCCCTCTTGTACGCCCATGTTTACTCCCAGTTTAGCCCACTTTGAAACTATGCCCCTGTGTAGTTCCGAATGACGCCCATATTACGCCCATATTTCCCGAGTGAATGCGGTGCACATTTCTGTACGGTATTAGTGAGAACGAGTACGGAGATCGTGCGTGGCACATGCGCATAGCGTTGCCCACGCATGCGCAGACGGCTAAAAAACGCCATCCGAAAGAATTCGGAAATTTACGCATCGACCAGAATAAGGCCCATAGCTTCACACTTCATTCTGGCAAGAGAAAACATTGGTTCAAAGAACAAAGACATTCATTAAGTTGAACAAGAAGGGAGGGGGCAGATGTAACATGTGCAGATAAGAGTTAGATTTGGGTGAGTTATTTCATTTCTAATTCTCTCTGTACAAGTTACATCTGCCCCCCCCCCCCCCTGCAGTGCACATGGTTTTGCCCATTTGAGAATTTGCCTTTGTGAGGGTACCAGAATAAGGGCCAAAAGTGCAGATAAAGTGAAAGGAGATAAAGCACCAGCCAATCAACTCCCAACTGTCATCTTCAAACACAGGGGCACATTTATTAAGCTCGGTGAAGTGCTAATGTGGCTGGTACTTTATCACCAGCCAATCAGCTCCTAACTGTGAAGTTACAGGCTTGGTTTGATAGATGATAGGTAGGAGCTGATTGGCCGGTGATAAAAACCAGATACTTTATCACTTTACTGAGCTTAGTAAATCCACCCCACAGCTCATCGGCTGGTGCTTTCACTTTATCTCCAGTTATCTCTTCTCCAGGCTTAATACATCTGCCCCATTGTGACTTATGAAGTACTTACGGCTGCTTTCAAACTAGCTTTATGTTCTAGCTTTACATTTGCCAGCTTTTTCTAGCTTTATGTCCATGAGCAACAGAGAATCCTGACAAACACTGGGCCTGATTCAGACCTGTTTGCCAGGCTGCGTATACTTGCAGCCTAGCGAACAGATCAGCACCACCAGCCACTCAGCCGAACTCCCGCCCCCCACCAGTGGTATACTGTAACTATAAATTTTGCTCCCCCCCCCCAAAAAAAAAAAGTTTGCAGCGAAGTCACATGCATAATGGAATAGAGGAAGAGAAAGAGACCAGCAGACACTGCTGCTTCTCTTGGATCCGATGCATCCCAGGCCGCCCTAGCACGCCCATCTGCCTGCCCATCCTGTACACAGTACCCAATAGCCGGCTCTGTGTACAGTCAATCGAATCAGTGGGGGGATTTGTCGTCTTTGCCATGGCCGCACCTGGGCTGTGGCTGACTCACCTCTGGTGCTCAGCCAGCAGGCAGCGGCAGGCAGCAGCATGTCAGTGCGTCAAGCGGGTGCCGGCACCCACACAGACCCCACTGCCACTTGCTTCCCCAAGTGGCAGCTGGGGCTGCCTTACAGTAGTTACGCCACTGCCCCCCAATGCCGCCCGCATCCTCTCACTAACATGTGAGGGGATGTGTATGCGTACACATCCCCTCACATGTGGCTGAAGGGGAGAAAAATCATTTGATGGTCCCCTACCATGGAATGATTTTTCTCCCATTCGGAAATAAAACCAACTAATCTAAACTGACTTTTATTTTCGTCGGTGACCCCCATAAAATTATAGGCATTTCCCTGATGCTGCCCCCTGCCCGTGCAAATGCCTCGGCGAGTGTGATACTCAATGAAGGCGTTTGCACAAGGGGACTGCACAAGTGCATATATACGTGCATGCACAGATCCCCCACCATCGAGCACTAATTCGGACCCGTACGAATGGGTCACAATCGGCCCGCTGTGTTTACTTATCAGCTTGGCCACTATTATTTTTTTTGTATCATAATGACTCTGGGGCCAATTCAGACCCCCCCCCCTGATGTTCCAGGTTTGCGCATGGCACATGCGTGATTATGCACATGCACAAACCCCGGGAGTGAACGGCTTCAGCGAGTTTCACACTCACCGGGCCGATCGCTCCAGGAGGAGCAGGCAGGGGCTGGCAGCAGGGAAAGCCCAGCATTTTATGGGCGTCCCCATAAAAATGCTGGGCGTTCCCCAGCTAATGCAGGCGTGTGGATGCCTGATCGGGGCGGGTGGCTGACATCACATATTATCAGTGCCCACCCCGAATTCGGGCACAGAGTGTAAATGGACAGTCAATCCAGGTTGACATTTCTTTACGAACGGCAGGAAAACCATTCGATGGCAAGCGACCATCGAATGATCTTTTCAGCCGCGCGGCCACACATGAGAGGATGCGGTGGGTGGGTGTTTGGCCAGGCTGCATTTACCTGTTTTCTAGGCTGCGATTATATGCAGCCTAGCATACAAGTCTGAATCAGGCCCTCTGTTCTTCTTTGCACACCTTTGGTGTTCCAATTATCCAACACCAGATGGCAGCATTATAAAGACGATACAGTACCTCAGACTGCAGAATGCTGTAGGGGCCTGATTCAGAGGTGTTTGCTAGGCAACATATATTCGCTGCCTACTGAGCAGATATATGTCACATGTAGATCTCCCACAGTTATCTCTAGAGTTTGTGGATAGGAGGAGAATGTACCTCACTCACAATCAAATATAACTAGGTAAAACATGCAAAGGTATTTTTACAGAGTTCTGAATTTACTGTTTTAACAGATTGTTAAAATTAAAAAATATATATATTTTGTTAAGAGAATGTTGTCAAAGTTTTTTTTACTGTCAAAAGAGCAGATATGTCTGTCAGAAGTCTGACATGATAGTGTATAATACAAAGCAATTAAGTCATGGGGTGCACCAAGTCTTTGCAGTACATCCCGCCACTAATCACAATGATACTAATTGTGTATATACAGTGGGGGCTCCAGAGCAGGGGGAGTAGCACATTTCAAAATTCAAATAGGGGAGGCACAGTAACTGTCACTAACTGCCATTCAATACTGACTCACTGGCAGTTGGTGTTGCTCCCCTATTTGTTGCTCCCCTATTTGAATTATGGACTGTGTTACAGCCTCACCGCTGGAGCCACCCCTGGTTGTAACTATTTTGGCACTGATGCTGGTAGTTTGTTTTAGGGAAGGGCCACCAGAATTTCATTAGTTCTTAAATGTATTAATCACAATCATTATTTCAAGTTGCTAATAAAGCTCTGCTTATGAATATATCCATGTATAGTAGCTGAATATTTACTGTACAATGTGCTTCAAGTTGCATCATAGTTACCTACTCTCCTGCATTCTGCAGGAGACTCCATGAAATAACAGCAATCTCCCTCTCTCCCTCATTAGTCTAGCAATCTCCCTCATTTCACCTAGCCCACATTACACTGTTACATTTTTGGAGAAAAAAGAAATGAGAGATAGATACATTTACATTGAATCATCAGCGCCATTTCTTAGCACTTTACCAAGTATAGCAGCTCTTACTAACTGCTTTGGGGCTCATCTACATTTGGATATGTCATTTTAAAAGATTCCTCTCAGATGTAGCAGTACACACTCACACTTTTAGGGGCCACGTTCACAATCTCTTTTCACAATCTCTCCATATATGGAACTAGACACGCCCTTTGGGTGGAGCATGACATGCGCCCTGAATGGGGCGCTGTGCAAAATTCTACGACCAATTATAATCTCCCTGAAACTAGTTTTCAAAAGTAGGCAAGTATGAGTTGCATGTAATTTAGCAGTTATAATCTTACAACATTCAGGCTGCAAATAAACAGCCTAAATAAATTTCTGCACAAATTGGAGTTAAATTGTCCTAAAATAATGGTAAGCAAGATTTTGCACTAATATTTTTTCCACAGGGCAAATTTGTTGCTTCTTGAGCATTTGCATCTAGGCCTGGTAGATATCATCTGGTATCTGGCAAGCAGTGGCATAGCATTCTGCAGGAGACTCCCTGAAATAGCAGCAATCTCCCTCTCTCCCTCATTAGTCTAGCAATCTCCCTCATTTCTGCTAGCCCACATTACACTGTTACATTTTTTGAGGAAAAAGGAATGAGGGATAGATACATTTATATTGAATCATCAGTGCAATTTCCCAGCACTTCAGTACGTATAGTATATCTTACCAACTGCTTTGGGGCTCATCTACATTTGGATATATGTAATTTTAACAGATTCCTCTCACCAACGCTTCTAGGTGCCACATTCACAATCTCTTTTCACAGTCTCTCCATATATGGAACTAGACACGCCCTTTTGGTGGAGCATGACATGCCCCCTCAATGAGATGCTGTGCAAAATTCTACTACCAACTATAATCTCCCTGAATCTAGTTTTCAAAAGTAGGCAAGTATGGGCAATAGGGTTAAGTCTAGATCCAGTTGGAGAAAGGACCTTGGGAGGAGGAGCTAGGGCCAAACATTGAACCAAAAGTACCCTAGCGGACTCACTCTGCTTGCTACATTTTCAGGCTCTAAAGGCAATAAGTAGTGGTATGGACAGTGAAAATGCAAGATCATCTGCCATGCTCCCTCCCCTGGGCTTGATAGGTCCTTTATCCAACTTGGATCTAGCAACTACCATAGCAGCCAATAGCCTGCTATGCCTCTGCGTGGACGGTGGACCTGTAGATACTAGTCTGCAATTGTCCCTACCAATATGGGCAGCGCCTCAGAAAAGATAGTTATTAGAGGAGGTGGCGGCAGACAAACAGAGCCCCTGATAGGACCACAGAAACACAACAGTCAGAGGTATATGAGCAGGTACCGGGGATATAGCGGCAGCGGGTGGGAGCACTAACATTGTCTTGCCGGGAGGAGGATGGGCTCTTATGGTATAGTTGTGTTACTGCTGGCAAGGCAGTTGCTAAAATCACTATTATATATACATATATTATAACTTCTATGATATCTCAAATAGACACATAGGGGGAAATTTACTAAAGGAAATGTGTAAAAAATAGGTGTAAAAATAGGTGTATTTTTACCCAGAAATACACTTATTTTTGACATTTTCTATCCCGAAAATACAGCAATTCATATTGATGTGCTATCAATACGAATTGCCATATTTTCGGGATAGAAAATGTCAAAAATAAGTGTATTTCTGGGTACAAATACACCTATTTTTTACACATTTCCTTTAGTAAATTTCCCCCATAATGCACATCTACATGTTCTACAATTATTAAAATAGCTTTCTTGTTGAAAATATCCAGTAATGTTAAAATATTGAATATTAATAAGAAATGGTAATTTGTGTTTACTTATGTTAGGACGATTTACATTTTCGCTATAAGTAAATAGTGTCACCATGTGGCTTTTTGAGTGAACTACAACAACTTAATTTAACAGGCTGTAATTGCAGGGTTATTTTTTAGTTACATACTAATTGAATACTATTACTTAAATACTAATTGAAATAATAATAATACGTCTTGCAACACTTTCAGTGTATTTCTGTCTTGTACCTGGCCCATCATCACATGTATATTGAACACTGCTTCTTAGTGGCACCTGTACCCGTCTCCCAGGAACTTTACAGACATCATGACTCTGCAACGCCATTGGAGAAGCAGAGAAGAGATAGAACAAGCAGATGACCATAGGTTAGATAAGAACAGAGGAGAAGGAAGCACAATTCAGGAAACAGAGGGAGATGAGAAGAAAATGTGGAACATCTCTGCACTGAGGGTGATGTGACATGTGCTACAAAGCAATGCAGGACTGGGGGAAGCTTATCGGTTCTACCTGTCAATTGTGTTTGAATATTTTCAATAGTAGTTTCCTCTTTTTTTGATCCCTGACATCTCCTGGCTTACATTTTGGTGCTGAGTAATCCTACCCCTACATTGTTAATTAATATGTTAAATAAAAGAGGTCCTAGTACTGAACCCTATGGTACTCCACCTAGTACTGGTATCCAACCTGAAACGGCACCATTTACTCTCTGTTCTCTATCCTGCAGCTAATGTATTGCTACCCATCTACAAATTTGTATCCCTAATTCCCAATTCCTCCATTTTGATCAAGCTCTTATGTGGCAGAGTATAAAAAACCTTAGCAAAATCCAGGAAGACCATGTCTACAGAATTTCTATTATCTAGGTTCTTGCTGATTTCCTCTTAGGTTCATTTGACACAATCGATTTTTTACTAGGGATGTACATCGGCCAGTTTTTGCGTTTTGGGTTTTGAGTTCTGATTATCTTCAGGTTTTGGGTTCTACTGGGTTTTGCCAAAGCACCCCCACAACGTTTTGGTTATGATTTTTTTTTTTAAAGCATAAAAAACACTAAAATCACAGAATTTATGTGTTTTTTTTTCTCCTGCGCTATTTTTAACCTCAAGAGCATTGATCTCCACTCATTTCTAGTCTATTCTGAACACCTTACACCTCACAATATTGTATTTAGGCCAAAAGGTTGCACAGAAGTAGTTGGATAACTATGATAAGCTACACAAGTGGGCGGCACAAACACTAGACTGATATGGCACACTTAATAGCACCCCTGGACTGATACGGCACACTCAGCATCACCCCTGGACTGATATGGCACACTTAGCATCACCCCTGGACTAATACAGCACACTTGGCAGCTTATACGGCAGACTTGGCTCACCCAGGAATTATTTGGCAGACTTGGCTCACCCCTGGACTGATATGGCACACTTAGCATCATCCCTGGACTGATACAGCACACTTAGCATAATCCCTGGACTAATACAGCACACTTGGCAGCACTCCATGAATTATACGGCAGACTTGGCTTACCCCAGGAATTATACGGCACAGATGGTGGCACCCCTGACCTGATACAGCACACATGACAGCACACATGGTGTTATACGGCACAGATGGCGGAACCCCTGGACTGACACAGCACACATGGAATTATACCGCACACATAGAGACACTCTTTCAGTAAAAAGAGTTATTCTTTTAATAAAAAAATGGCAGCACCCCTGGATTGATACAGCAGACTTAGCAGCACCCCATAAATTATACAGCACACTTGGCTTACCCCTGGACTGATACTGCACACTTAGCATCACCCCTGGACTGATACGGCACACATGGTGTGGTGTATATAGTTCCTATTGCTGTATAAGTATCCCGTGGAAGGATATAACAGATCTTATTTTCTTGTGTGTAAGTTGGCGTATGAATACCTGTAATGTATGTAGTTCCTGCCCTACAGTTTATGAGTAAAGAAGCATGCTGAACTTCCTGTGTCCTCCTTCATGAAGGTTTCATATAATATAAGTTACAGACTTAACACATGGCGTCAGGCATGGAATTATACGGCAGACAAATTCCTGCAGTAAAAATAAAAAATTGTATTCTTTTCATTATAAAAAAGAGCAGCACACCTGGAATTATACGGCAGATTTAGCAACACCCCATGAATTATACAGCACTCTTGGCTTAATAGCACCCCTGGACCAATATGGCACACTTAGCATCACCCCTGGACTGATATGGCACACTTAGCTTCACCCCTGGACTAATACAGCACACTTGGCAGCACCCCATAAATTATACGGCAGACTTGACTCACCCCAGGAATAATTTGGCAGACTTGGTTCACCCCTGGACTGATATGGCAAACTTAGCATCACCCCTGGACTAATACAGCAGACTTGGCTTACCCCAGGAATAATACGGCACAGATGGTGGCACCCCTGACATGATACAGCACACATGGCGGCACACATGGAATTATACGGCACAGATGGCGGAACCCCTGGACTGATAAAGCACAGTAAAAATATAAAAAATTATTTTAATAAAAAAATAACAGCACCCCTGGATTGATACGGCAGACTTAGCAGCACCCCATGAATTATATAGCACACTTGGCTCACCCCTGGACTGATACGGCACACTTGGCAGCACCCCATGAATTATACGGCAGACTTGGCTCACCCCTGTAATATGACACACTTAGCATCACCCCTGGATTGATACAGCACATTTAGCAGCACCCCATGAATTATACAGACTTGCAGGAACCCATGAATTATATGACACACTTGGCTCACCCCAGGAATTATGCGTCACCTGATACAGCACACATGGAATTATACGGCACAGATGGTGGCACACATGGAATTATACGGCAGACATGGCAACATTCCTGCAGTCAAAAAAAGAAAAACATTTATTATTTTAATTAAAAAAAAAAAATAGCAGCACACCTGGAATAATGGGGGAAATTTACTAATATGGATTTGTAAAAAATAGGTGTATTCGTAGGCAGAAATACACCTATTTTTTACACAT
Organism: Crinia signifera; assembly: GCF_055691185.1. Classification (NCBI taxonomy): domain Eukaryota; kingdom Metazoa; phylum Chordata; class Amphibia; order Anura; family Myobatrachidae; genus Crinia; species Crinia signifera. Next base: position 202,066,550 of record NC_139217.1, read on the forward strand.
TTGTATTTTCGGGATTTACTATCCCGAAAATACAACAATTCGTATTCCTAAAGATGGCACATTCGTATTTGTATTTACAAATACGAATGTCTACACCATCGATAGAATACGACAGGAATCACCATTCAAAAGAATGGTGGTTCCTGATTTACTAAGCAGCCGTACTGATAATACAACTGCTAATTAGTGTAAAACAGGCACGAAAATACGACAGGAAAATACACCTTGATTGTCCTGTCGTATTTGCTTTAAGCCTGCACGGATCAGTCAGATCCGTGCAGGCTTTAGTGTAAAAAAAAATGGAAAAATAAATAATAATAAAAAAAAAACAGCGTGGGGTCTCCCTCACAGCTGTAACCAGCACCAGGCTGAAAGAGCCGGGGCCGGTAATTAAAAATCAGGGAACCCGGCAAATAGGGGTTCCCCGATTTTTAACAACCAGCCCCAGGCTCCAGGTCCGGGGCTGGTTCCCAAAATACGGGGGACAAAATGACTAGGGGTCCCCCGTATTTTAAGAACCAGCCCCAGGCCAAACCAGCCAGCAGGGTAATGCCACAGCCGGGGGGAGACAGGGGCCCTGGGGGAGTGGGGACCCCCCCAATAAAGGGGTCCCCCCCCTCCAGGACTTACCTGACCAGGCTGAAGCCTGGTGCTGTCCCCGGTGGCCCTGTGCGGTGGCCACCGGGCTGATCTTGGTGTAAAAAAAATAGAAGAATAAACTATTGTTTTAAACTGTGGAACTATGAGTCCCAGCAAGCCTCCCCCGCAAGCTGGGACTTGGAGAACCACAAGTCCCAGCCTGCGGGGCATTAAAGGGCCCGCTGGGTCTTGTAGTTCCACAGTAAAAAAAATAGTTAAATAAATACACACTGACACCTGAAAAATAAAAGTTTAATACATACATTACACACACACTGATACTTACCTATCTTGATCCCGTAGGTAGGTCCCACAGTCTTGATCAGGTGCCTTGTCCTGGTTCCGGACAAATAGAATAGTTTATTCTTCTATTTTTTTACACCAAGATCAGCCCGGTGGCCACCGGGGACAGCACCAGGCTTCAGCCTGGTCAGGTAAGTCCTGGAGGGGGGGGACCCCTTTATTGGGGAGGTCCCCACTCCCCCAGGGCCCCTGGCCAGGCTGACTGGTCGGTAGGGTTAATGCTTTGGCCGGGGGGACTTGTATAAAAAGTCTCCCCCTCGGCTGTGGCATTACCCTGCTGGTTGGTTTGGCCTGGGGCTGGTTCCCAAAATACAGGGGACAAAATGACTAGGGGTCCCCCTGGATCCTGGGGCTGGTTGTTAAAAATCGGGGAACCCCTATTTGCCGGGTTCCCTGATTTTTAATTACCGGCCCCGGCTGGAGCTGGTTACAGCTGTGGGGGAGACCCCACCCTGTTTTTTTTTTATATCTATTTTTTTTTTTCTATTTTTTTTTTACACACTGCAGCCTGCATGGATCTGATTGATCCGTGCAGACTGCCTGAAAAATTTGTATTAGCGGCCGTATATACGGCCAGCTAATACGAATTCCTACGACATTGGAGGGTTACAAAGCAGTCGTATATGACTGCTTTGTAAATTCCCCTCCGGAACACGACTTTGCATACGACTAAAACAGTCGTATGCAGTCGTAGGGAAAATACTAATACGAAAAACTAGGTTTTTCATATTAGTAAATTACTCTTGGCTCACCCCTGGACTGATACAGCACATTTAACAGCCCTTGTAGTAAAAAAAAAAATGTTTTTCTTTTCATTAATAAAAGGGCAGCTCCCCTGGTCTGATACAGGACACATGGGGGCACCCCTGGACTGATACGGGGTAACGGGACACATACGGGCACCCCTGGACTGATACGGGACACTGGGCAGCACAGCTGGACTGATATGGCACACTTAACACCCCTTGCAGGTTAAGAAAAAAAAACACCTTTTTTTTATTTCAATAAAAAAATGGGGGCAGCTCCCCTGGACTGATACAGGACACTGGGCAGCACAGCTGGAATAATTCGGGGCAGCCCTGTAATTCGGGGCAGCTTTCAGAGAGCCCCTTAGATGTCCCCCACAGTAGTCCCATGCCCCCTTAGTAGTTGTAACCTGAATCGTTTTCCACTTAGTATAGTTTGTTTCCCCCTCAGTAGTTCCCCCTTAGTAGATGTACAGTAGAGATGCACAAAAGTTCCTGCACTATTAGTTCCCCCTTAGTAAATGTTCCTTTATGTTCCCCGATATATACAGTTGTCCCCCATAAGCAGCTTGTTCAATTATTAGTACCCCGCTCAGTATGCCCCCCCCACTGTGGTATTTTGTCCCCCATAGCTGTTTTCTCCTGTGCAGACATGATGGACACATCCGTGCTGTCTGACTTCCACTTACCGAATGAAGATGGCGCCGGAGCCGGGTCTTTTATAGAGATCTGAATCCGAGACGTTTCCGCCTCGGGAAGATGGCGGGAACCGGCGAACTCCTCGGATCCGGCCTCGGATAAGGTAAGTTCGGGGGGGTTCGGATCTCTAGGATCCGAACCCGCTCATCTCTATTTTTTACAAGCCCATGTTGGTTATTACTGATGCATGTCTAAATGTTTTTGTATGCCATCTCTTAAAATTGCCTCAAAATATTTCCCTACCAATGATGTTAAACTCACAGGTGTAAAATATTGTGGGTCATTCCTTTTTTGAATATTGGTACTACTGCTGCTATTTTCCAGTCCTTTGGCACCGTACCAAATGAAAATTATTTTTTTCGAAAATGTAGTATACAGAGTTTGCTAATTCCTCCCTCAATTCCATTATAACCCTAGGATAATTCCCATCCGGACCTGGTGATTTCTTTGTTGATTTTCTCTGTTTTTTTGGCCTGTCTTTTGTGGGCATTTTTGTGTTTTAGATTTAAGCACAATTGGGATCCATATTCTCACCTTGGGCCTTATTTTGCATCGGAGGGATGCGTATTTCGGACGGGCAATGAGTGTTCTTAGCCCCGCCTACCGTACGGATCGCTCATGCTGTCCGAATGCGATAAGATGCCAAGCGAATGGACCGCGAGTGGATGTTTCATGTGAACATCTCCCCATCTGTGGGAACCTCCCCCATTCTCTGATGGTCGCCGACCAACGAAAAATGGACCGAGCGGTCAGGCAGCCAGACCACTCTGACATTTTTCCGTGTGAAAGCAGGGATATGGGCGGGCAGCTGACAAGTCAGCTGCCCGCCCACACACACACGTGCGTCATGACCGGATTACAGTACGTAACCCCGGCGTTTTCATGGGAATGCCCATGAAACGCGGGGCGTACGCATATGGTAATGAGCCCAACAGCCCCTTTCCACCCCCTGCTTGGATAGTTCCATACAATCGTTTTCTGCACGGAATTTATGCCATGTTTGGACGCGCGAGGCGTTCGCACATGCGCAGAAGTGCCTCTGCACATGCACAAACACAAAACATCGGCCGGCCGTCCGCACACGCAGCCATCCGACTCAATCAGAAAAAGGGTCTTAGAGATCTTTCTTTTGCTACTTATGTAGTTGATAAACTTCTTGGGATTGGTTTTACTTTCAGTGGCTATGCGCTCTTCAGTTTCCCTTTAAGCTACTTTGACTACCCCTTTAAGAATTCTGTTTATTTCTTTGTGCTTATTGAATGGCTATTTGTTTGCATGGGATACGGTCATATGGTCGACATAAAGATGGTCGACAGTCATTAGGTCTACTCTACTAGGACAACATACTGCAAGGTCAACTTGGGACAAGGTCGACAGGTCATTAGGTCGACACAAGCATTAGGTCGACATGGTCTAGGTTGACAGTCAAAAGGCCGACATTGGGTTTTTCACAGTTTTTGAGCTGACATTTGCCAATAGGAGATATTTCATGCCCTACCATCCACTAGGTCATGGTGGGAGAATAAAATAGTGTGCCGAGCGCAGTAAGGGACCGTGCCCTAAGCATGGCGAGCGCCATGGTGCACTTAATCCTGTGTCCATGTCGACTTTCGGGTAAAAAAAAACAGTGAAAAACCCCATGTCGACCTTATGACTGTTGACCTAGACCATGTTGACCTAATGCTTGTGTTCTCATATCTTTTACTGTCTTTAAATACCCTGTTTGTTGTATCACTGTCTCCTATTGTAAAGCGCAATGAAATATGCTGCGCTATATAAGAAACTGTTAATAATTAAATAAATAATAAAGCTGCCGTATTCATATTTTACAATGGTGAAGTGATTCGTATTTGGCTGCCGAATTTACAGGCAGCCAAATACATACAACCCACCAGCATTGCATGGATCAGTAAGATCTGTGCAATGCTTCTCTGTGTAAAAGAGTGCCCTGGATGGAGGTCCCCTTTCCCCCAGGGTCCCGTCAAGGGCTGACCAGTGCACAGGTTGATGCTTTAGCTGGGTGGAGTTTGTATCAAAAAGTGTCCCCGGCTGTAGAGTTAGCCTGCTGGCCGCTGGAGCCTGGTGCTGGTTGACAAAATACTGGGGGACCCCTAGTCATTTTGTCCCCTATATTTTGGGAACCGGGGCCAGGCCAAGAGCCCGCTGCTGGTTTGACAAACAGAGGTGGAGCCCTCATCTTTTGTTCCCCTGTATTTCTGTAGCCAGGGCCAGCTCTAAGAGCCCGAGGCTAGTTATAACCGGGAAGGGAGACCATACGCCATTTTTTACATTTATTGTTCTTATTTTTACACAGAGAAGCCTGCATGGATCTGAACTGATTTGTGCAGGATCCAGCCAAATACGGCTGATAAAATTAGGTCTTTTTTCGAGTCGTATTTACTGCTGAATTCGTAGCCAAATTCAGCAGTAGGAATGATTGTGAATTAGCCGATCCGATAGAATGGCCATATACGGCTGTGTTCTAATCGATGGCGTATTAATTCCCACAGCCGAATTCGTCTGAAGTTGCCATTTGTAAAAACGGCAAATTAGCTGTAAATTAGCCCCACTTATAGCAAGACTTAAGCCTTGTATTGCCCAGGTTAATCTCTTTATCAGTTTAGATGTTTGATGAATCATGTGGCTGGTATGTATATATTTTTCCGACACCTGGGGCAAGGCAGTCATTTGGTGCCCCTCCCCCATCCTAAACATACCCCACAATAGGGGGAGAGATTCTTACAACCTTGTCTCTACTCCGTTCCCCCTCCCTCCTGCCGGGGACTGAAATGCACCAAGCCCTGAAGGGGCACTTCCACTCCTTCACAATTCTTGCTGGCTCAGTGCTGGACTGCCAAAAAGAATGTGAATCCACAGCCTGCAGCTAAATTGCAGGAGGGCGTGCAGGCTGCGGGGAAGGATCGGGAGGTGTGGCGTGCAGGCTGCGGGGAAGGATAGGGAGGTGTGGCGTGCAGGCTGCGGGGAAGGATCGGGAGGTGTGGCGTGCAGGCTGTTGAGATAGAGCGAGTGATGTGGCATGCAGGCTGCAGGGAAGAAGCGGGCAGTGAGGACACAGCGGTGCAGGGGAGGAAGAGGGGACGGGGCTTGCTGCCAATCATTGTTTAGTGGGCCCCTTAGTACCCCGTATCCCTTCCACCCCTGAGCCAGCGGCTGGGTCCCATGACCCCCTGCAGCTCCCCACAGTGCAGTAGTGGGTGTCGACATGCAGGGGAGTGAATGAACCACAATCTGGCCCCTTGTTTGTATGCTCTGTATCTCTGTCACATCTGAGATGCAGATTGTAATAAATATGCCCTTTAGTTTTAGATATTGTATCAATTTTAAAAGCATACCTTTAATGGATTCGGTATGAAATCCTGACGGTCAAATCCCGACAGGGTCGAAATCCCGAATGGGTCATAATACCGACAAGGACAAAATCCTGACATGGACAAAATCCAGACATTTAAAATCCCGACAAGGACAAAATCCCGACATATAGAATGTACAGGTGAAACAGTCAACATGACTTACCGTCGTCAGGTCGCGAGGTCCACATTGGTTTTTTCACTGTTTTTTTACCTGAATGGCAACACAGTCGACATGGACACGGAAGTGAACCGCAGCCCCCATGCTTTAGGCACGGTGCCTCGCTGCGTTCGGCACACTATTTTATTCTCCCACCACGCCTTAGTGGATGGTAGGGCATGAAATACCGCCTGTCGGCGCATGTCGGGTCAAAAAACAGTGAAAAAAATCATGTCGACCTGTTTCACCTGTACATTCTATATGTCTGTATTTTGTCCCTGTCGGGATTTTAAATGTCGGGATTTTGTCCTTGTCGGGATTTTAAATGTCGTGATTTTGTCCATGTCGGGATTTTGTCCTTGTCGGTATTATGACCCATTCGGGATTTCGACCCTGTCGGGATTTTGACCGTCGGGATTTTGACTGCCGGGATTTTGACTGCATGCCCCTTTAATGTATCCTTGCTGGCCTAATGAAAGCTACCTGCCAAAGTTCTCCAGCTAGAATCTCTCACTCAGCAATTCTTCCACATGAGTTATTTGGTCATCCTGACCTGCAAACAGCAAGTCAATATATCCAACTATCATTAACAACAAACCAATCTAAATGTACAGTATAAAGTCTATTTCCATTAATAGGAAATCCAACTATGTAACAGCAAAAACTACTTCACCTCATCCCAGTTACCTTCAGAGGGACCACACTGATAGTCACCACCAACGGTACCCATCATCACCAGGTGTAACCCCTGTGGTATTGGTACTCCATGTTCCGTATAGAATACAGTTACCTGCAGGTGTCTTCCAAGATCCTCTTCTTCCTCTTCGTTCATCGATTGTCATTATCAGGACATCAATGAGGACATGCTTCAGCTACTGCTGATTCTTGCTCCTACCGGTTCCAGTCTGGTCATAGACTCTACTCGTACAGTTATTACTGTTTCCTATCGTTAACGTCTAAGACTTTCTCACAATAATTACCATTGTTTAAATTACTGTTCAATAAACACCAAACTTGATATCATCCCTGTTTCTTCCATCATTGGTCATGCCTTTGGGCTCTGTACTCTGCACACACACCTGAGGTTATCCACATATGTGGACAAAGCTGCTAAGGGAGCAAGAAATTCGATAACAAGTTATCAGATAGGGGCACAGAAAATGAGACTGGGTTGCCAGTCTGCAGTACACATATAGGGGGTGTCACTCCCCAACAAAAGATACAAATGGAAATATAGGAAGACTGGGCTAAGTGGTATTGGTATAATGATTTTTAGAAACAAATAAAAAATAATGGATTTTGCTAGTATCCTCAATTAATAAACATGAAATTGAATATACATACAGTATTCATTGTGACCAGTGACCATAAAAGTCCATATGGTACCGTATTGTGTGAATTACCAGCTGGATTTTACATATGCCTGGGTGAGTCTGTTCCTAGCATGCCTCACTTGATGGTATGCCGCAACAATGCTTTTCCCAACTGTAGTGGCTTGACTGTTTTTTTGGATCCAAAAGTGGAGATGGAATTCATTTGGGAAAAGGGTATCCCAGGTTTAGCATCAAGGAGTTATTCAGAGGCTGTCCGTTCTTCCCAGGATGGCGAAGGATGGTAGTGTCAAGGTGTGGAAATGGTCAGTCACTTTGGGAAATCCACCAATGCGTTTCACTCTTTAACAGAGTCATTGTTAATTTAGACTACTGGCAATATCCATTATTTATTATTTATTTCTAAAAATCATAATACCAATAACACTTAGTGCAGTCTTCCGATATTTCCAAAGCTCCTAAGGGAGACTGTCTCCAAATTTTTACCAACAAATACCTCAAGCGTGACAGTGTCATTATGCCCCTGTTCCCTGTGGAGGGGGCTCCATAGAAACATTTTGCTATGGTCCCACAAGGTTCTAGTTATTCCACTGCCCAGGTTATAAGTCAGCCAAAAGTTTCCAAAACTCCAACCTTGGCCTATATAACTAATCATCCCAATATTTCATCCACTTCTTTGTTGAAGGTTCCTGTCTACTCTCCAGCCCACCAAGTCTCTCCTGTCTAAATTTAAAGTGGTATCTGTGCATCTCCATGTGTATGAATCCCGAGCAGCCCATTTCATTTGAAGCATTTTACATTCTCCTGCTCTTAAAGAATGTTTAAATCCCCTTTGTATTCCACAAAATGTTTCTCCAATCAATGCAATCTGGTGGCTTGCTTGTTTATACATTTTGAAAGTATGGTTCTACAATGGGCAAACCTTCACATTGTGGTCAATTCAATTCTGTGATGTTCTTTCTGAGTATTTGCAACGATATGCCACAATTAAGGTACTGTGTAGATACCACTGAAGTTGCAAGTTTCCCCCTAATTGAACTGACACCATAGAGAGAAAATGTGGCCATACATTAGAAAGACCAGCTTACAATCCTGATTGTGTCCAACTTTCCCTTCAACTCCCTGGCAGTCCTTGGTGTTTTTTGGACACACAATGTACTCACAATCATTCAATCCATCTGCTGCATGATTCTATTGATTGAAGCTTCATTAATAGGGCGCTGGCCTACTAGGGAGTTTATGAACCAGGAACCATGTGCGGCTGCTTATGTCCTGAAGCAGAAATTTCACATGCGTCGGCACAGCACCCAACAGCAGCAGTGGGTGGACTCCTCTTGGTCCTGCTTCCGTGCAGGTCACGTGACTTGAGGGCAGCAAAGCACTTTCTCCTTGCCGTATGACAGATTGCATGTGCTTAAAAGCACATGCAATCTGCAACCTATCCTAACTGATTAGAGGACCAATCCTCCAACCCACAGGATTACGCATTGCACAATTATGTGCACACAATCTGCATACAATCCATCATACAATCCCTCGAGTTTGTATGATTGGATGCAATGTCTTTCAGGTGTATGGTGGCCTTTAAGCTGGGTACCCACTAGATCAGGGGTATCCAAACTTTTTGCGATGAGGGCCAGTTTTGGTGAGGTGAAAATGTGGTGGGCCTCACATTGAGCCTGACATTCTTTGAATCATTAATCACATCAGAATGGTCCCCCACTCTGCCCCCATTCACTTTATGTCCCCCAGCCTGCCCCTTCACTGTATATTCCCCTGCCTGACCATCTTTCTCTGTATGTCCCCCAGCCTGCTCCTCCTTTACTGTATGTCCACCATTCACTGTATGTTCCCTACTCTGCATTAATTCACTCTGTCCCCCAGCCTGTCCCCCCTTCTCTGAATGTCCATCACTGCCTCCATTCACTGCATGTCCCAAAGCCTGACCCTCCATTCACTTTATGTCCCCCAATCTGCCCCCATTCACTGTATGACTCCCATTCACTGTATGACTCCCATTCACTTTGTCCCACAGCCTGCCCCCCCTTCTCTGAATGTCCATTACTGCCTCCATTCACTGTATGTCCACAAGCCTGACCCCTCATTCACTGTATGTCCCCCACTCTGCCCCCACTGACTGCATGTCCCCCTGCCTGCCCCCTCCCTTCTCTGTATGTTTCCCAGCCCCTTGTGTGAGCCAGAGGGCAGAGAGGCAAGCAGGCACTACAAGGACAGGTGATGCTTCGGCTCCCCCCCTCCGCCACTCTGCATGTTATGGGAGGAAGCTTCCCCCTTGCTGCACCCCCTCCCCACATACGGCTGTCACTGTGATTGCGGAGGAGGGTGATATACAATTGCACCTGCAAACACATCTCACTGTGGCGGCTGGCACCTCCTCACTGCTGCAGACCGCAAGGTAAGGCACACTCGCCGGGGCCCCACCTTTAGTGCTGTGTGTTCCGCATCTGATGCTCCACCCGCTTCTGGCTGGAGGCTGCGGGCAGCTTGAAATGACAGCACAGGCCGCAATTGGCCCCCCGGGCCGGACTTTGGACATGCCTGCACTAGATGATATTTTGATGATATTTTGAACAATTTCAAGGCTCGGAACCATAAAATCTTCATATAATATAGAGTGTATGGAAGGAAAGCCTGCTTTGATGAATTTCTTTCTCACATTATTGGGTTGGTGCAAGTGCAGACACTAATGATAACAATAGCCACAGCTGCAATAAAATCAATGAGCAGCACACCTTTCCACCTGCAGATGCACAAACCTCTGCAATAGCCCTATACATGTGTGCATCAGCATTTTGTAGTTGGTCAGACTTCCATGGCTGCCTGCAACTATGGAAGTTAGATCTCTTTGCATGCAACTGAGAATCAGCCTCTTAGTGTTTTCTATAGAAGATGGAGGGCGAAATGTAATAGGCTGCGATTTTTGGACGAGTTCCAAACTCGCCAGAAATCGCACCTTTAAAAATCGCATTTTTAGATGCTAATTCGCATATGTAATGAGATGCGAATTAGCGGCAAAAAATGCGATTTTCCGCGATTTAGGTCGATTTTTAGTCCTGAAAATGTGCGCATTTTCAGTCCTGAAAATGTGCGCATTTTCATATATGCGATTTTGGTTGTAAAAAAAAAAAAGAAAAAAAACGGCGTGCGGTCCCCCCCCTAAGCATAACCAGCCCCGGGCTCAAAAAGCCGGTGCTGGTATAATAAAATCAAAGGAACAATCAAGTTGGGGTTCCCTGGATTTTATAAAACCAGCACCAGGCTCAAGGTCCGGCGCTGGTTCCCAAAATACGGGGGACAAAATGACTAGGGGTCCCCCGTATTTTAAGAACCAGCACCGGACACAACCAGCCAGCAGGGTAATGCCACAGCCGGGGGGAGACTTTTTATACAAGTCCCCCCGGCCAAAGCATTAACCCCCTGGCTGGTCAGCATGGGCAGGGATCCTGGGGAAGTGGGGACCCCCCCAATGAAGGGGTCCCCCCCCTCCAGGACTTACCAGCCCATGCTGATAGTCCGGGGCTGTCCTCCATGCCCCTGGGCTGTGGGCATGGAGCTGATGCTTTGTGTAAAAAAAAGAATGTAAACTATTGTTTTACACTGGCGAACTATCAGTCCCAGCAAGCCTACCCCGCATGCTGGGACTTGGGGAACCACAAGTCCCAGCATGCGGGGCATTAAAGTGCCCGCTGGCACTTGTAGTTCTGCAGTGTAAAAAATAGTGCACAAAATCACACTGACACCCTGTGAAATAAAACTTTAATACACACAAAACACACTGATACTTACCTACCTTGAGCCCGTAGGTCGGTCCCTGGATCCTGGATTCTTCCTCCGGGGCTCCAGGGCAGAAGAGTCCGGTTCCGGGGCCTTGGTCCTGGTTCCGGGGCTGGTCCTGGGGTTCCGGGGCTCCTGCCGTGAAGAATCCGGGGTCCGGGATCCGTGGTAGTCCAGAGGGGTACCTAAGGAGGAAAATCCTACTCACCTGCTCCCCGGCGGCGACCTCCGGTGACAGCGCTGCTCCCGAATGGTACCCGGCTTCAATACAGACGCCGACGGAGTAACATCTCAGCGCATCCAGAGCAGAGATGTTACTCCGTCGGCGTCTATATTCAGAATGATTTCTGGCCAATCAGGAGCCGAGTTTCTCGGCTCCTGATTGGCCGAGAAATCATTCTGTTCACAGACGGCGAAGAGGAAACATCTCAGCGCCGGACCAACTCCTTGAAGCCGGGTACCATTCGGGAGCAGCGCTGTCACCGGAGGTCGCCGCCGGGGAGCAGGTGAGTAGGATTTTCCTCCTTAGGTACCCCTCTGGACTACCACAGATCCCGGACCCCGGATTCTTCACGGCAGGAGCCCCGGAACCCCAGGACCAGCCCCGGAACCAGGACCAAGGCCCTGGAACCGGACTCTTCTGCCCTGGAGCCCCGGAGGAAGAATCCAGGATCCAGGGACCGACCTACGGGCTCAAGGTAGGTAAGTATCAGTGTGTTTTGTGTGTATTAAAGTTTTATTTCACAGGGTGTCAGTGTGATTTTGTGCACTATTTTTTACACTGCAGAACTACAAGTGCCAGCGGGCACTTTAATGCCCCGCATGCTGGGACTTGTGGTTCCCCAAGTCCCAGCATGCGGGGTAGGCTTGCTGGGACTGATAGTTCGCCAGTGTAAAACAATAGTTTACATTCTTTTTTTTACACAAAGCATCAGCTCCATGCCCACAGCCCAGGGGCATGGAGGACAGCCCCGGACTATCAGCATGGGCTGGTAAGTCCTGGAGGGGGGGGACCCCTTCATTGGGGGGATCCCCACTTCCCCAGGACCCCTGCCCATGCTGACCAGCCAGGGGGTTAATGCTTTGGCCGGGGGGACTTGTATAAAAAGTCTCCCCCCGGCTGTGGCATTACCCTGCTGGCTGGTTGTGTCCGGTGCTGGTTCTTAAAATACGGGGGACCCCTAGTCATTTTGTCCCCCGTATTTTGGGAACCAGCGCCGGACCTTGAGCCTGGTGCTGGTTTTATAAAATCCAGGGAACCCCAACTTGATTGTTCCTTTGATTTTATTATACCAGCACCGGCTTTTTGAGCCCGGGGCTGGTTATGCTTAGGGCGGGGACCGCACGCCGTTTTTTTTCTTTTTTTTTTTTTTAACTATTTTTTTACAACAGAACCATGCACAGATCTCAATGATCTGTGCATGTTTCTGATAAAAGCGCCAGGCAGAACCTGGTCTATTTTTTTTGCGATTTTTAGTAAGCTTTACTAAAAATCGCAACCCATTAAATATGCGACTTCTATCCTTTTTAATGGGAAAACATCTGGATGCGATTTTTAGTCTAACTAAAAATCGCACCTTTAAAAAATGCGATTTTTCCCGCAAATCGCACCCTATAAAATATGCGATTTTCGGGAAATGGGCGAAAACGGCATATTTTGCGGGAAAAATCGCAAAAAAAAAAAAAACCGCACCCTATTACATTTCGCCCGGAATGTTGCTATGGGCAACCAATCATATTCTATGTATTATATTCTAGCAGGTAATAAATAAATAAGACATATATTCTTTGGATTGGTTGCTATGGCCAACATCCCATCTTCAATAGAACTCCCATTTTAGTAAATCCCTTAATTTGTGCAAATTGCCTGCTCTTGCAGCATATGATCTGTACCTGGGACTTTGATATTAAAACATGCTCCTTAGCTCAAAATGTGCTTAGAATTTAATTACCACTTGTGCTCCAGTGGGATGCGGTCATCTATTAGAATTAACTTAGGTCTACAGTCATTAGGTCGACCCCACTAGGTTGACTGGCAGGAAGGTCGACCTGACTTAAGGTCGAATTTGCATAAAGGTCGACATGAGGAAGGTCGACTGGTCATAAGGTCGACATGGGTTTTTCACTGTTTTTTGAGCCGACATGTGCCGACAGGTGGTATTTCATGCCCTACCATCCACTAGGGCGTGGTGGGAGAATAAAATAGTGTGCCGAGCGCAGCGAGGCACCGTGCCCGAAGCATTGCGAGCGAAGCGAGCGATGCGAGGGTCCGATTCTCATTGCCAACTGTGTCCATGTCGACTGTGTCGTCATTCGGATCAAAAAACAGTGAAAAACCCATGTCGACCTTACGACCAGTCGACATTCCTCATGTCGACCTTTATGCAAATTCGACCTTAAGTCATGTCGACCTTGGCCCATGTCGACCTTAAGTCAGGTCGACCTTCCTGCCAGTCGACCTAGTGGGGTCGACCTAATGACTGTAGACCTAAATGCAGTCTGACGAATGATCCCATTCCGCTCCAGTATGGTGCAGTATTTTGTGGTTTACCTAGAGATGGCTGTCGGCACATCCCCCATCGATGGCTTCTAGAGCAGGAACCATCGATGGCTATAAACCATTCTACCTCACACCATCGATGGCTATAAACAGGAACCATCGATGGCTATAAAACATTGTACTTCACACCATCGATGTTTCCTGCCATCGCTTAGCCGCGCATGTGCAGAGCAACGGGACGAGTCGCTGCGGGCAGCCTGCCCGGCCGGGATCCGTTCGCATGCGCAGAAGAAACTTTAGCCATCAATCCAGTTTAAGTTTCTTTTGCGCATTCGCGCACCTCCCGGCGGGGGCGGGCCGCCCGCAGCGACGCAGTTGGACGCAATGACGCTGCGCACGCAGAGTGCATGTGAACCCAACTTTTACCATCGGAAGCCATCCCTCGATGGCATATAACTATTCAACCATCCACTATCGATGCCCAAAACATCGAGCACTAGGTCCCAACCATCGATGTTTTGGGAACATCGATAGTCGATGGCCATCCCTAGGTTTACCCTGCTATTTTGATTTGCTTATCTATACTACCCTTCTACTTATTGACAGGCATACCTCCCAACATATTGGGGGAAATTTACTAAGATGTGTATTCTACTTCATGTGATGTTGCTTGGGGCAACCAATCAGAATCTACTTCTTAGTTATTTAGCACCCTCTAGAACAGGGCTGGGCAACACCGGCCCTTCAGATGTTAATGAACTACACATCCCAGCATGCCTTGCATCAGTTTCAGCATGGCCACATAGCAAAACTAATGCAAAGCATCCTGGGATGTGTAGTTCATTAACATCTGGAGGGCCGGTGTTGCCCAGCCCTGCTCTAGAATATAGTAAACATGATCTGATTGGTTGCCCATAGCAACATCACATGAAGTAGAATACACATCTTAGTAAATTTCCCCAATTGAGCACTGGAACTGGGACGCCTGTGCAGTGGAGCAACGCTGGCGCCCATAAAGTGGGTGTAACCACAGTTCATCGGGGCGGCACCTACTCGCTAGGTGAGTGTATGCTGCCTAGTGAACGGGTGAACGGGTCTGAATCAAGCGCTAACAACCTATATATATATATATATATATATATATATATATATATATATGAGAAAATGGAAAGTACCTAACTGTCCGCGCCCTAATAGTGAATAGCAGCAACTCTGAAAGTCCCCTGTTAGCCGGGACTCAAGACAGATAGAGATACAAAAAAAGGGAACAGAGTGCGCTTAGAGGTGAAGGTACACAACTTTTTTTCTCAGTTATAAAATTAAATGTCTACACCATCGATAGGATACGACAGAAATCACCATTCAAAAGAATGGTGGTTTCTGATTTACTAAGCAGCCGTACTGATAATAAGGCTGCTTAGTGGTGTAAAACAGGCATGCAAATACGACAGGAAAATAGAACACCATTTTCCTGTTCTATTTGCTTTAAGCCTGCACGGATCAGTCAGATCCGTGCAGGCTTCAGTGTAAAAAAAATAGAAAAGGTACTTGTGTATTTTGGCGGCGCCCATCGCATCGCATACCATAACACATACGATGGTATGCGATGCGACGCGATATCGTACGATAGTGCACGATGGCATACAATTTTGAAATTGTATGCCATTGTACATGGCATACGATGCCATACGATGCGATGCGATTAAACATTGTATAAGCACCCTAATGGGTGCTTATACAATGTTAAGCACCCAAATGGGTGCTTACAATGTTAAATGCACCCCCACGCCACCCCCCACTATAAACGTGAACCCGAAGCGTGGCGAGCGCAGCGAGCCCGCGAGGGGCGGCGGTACGCGTCCTACGACCTTTTCATACCCCCACTATCCACGTCGGCGTGGAGTTGAGAATAGAATAGTGTGGCGAGCGCAGCGAGCCACCGAGCCCGAAGCGTGGCGAGCGCAGCGAGCCCCGCGAGGGGACGCGGCTACCTTCACAGGTAAACGCGTCCCCTCGCGGGCTTCACAGGTAAAGGCGTCGCCACGGACACCTGTGAAGCCCGCGAGGGGACGCGTATAACTGTGAAGGTATCCGCGTCCCCCCGCGGGGCTCGCTGCGCTCGCCACGCTTCGGGCTCGGTGGCTCGCTGCGCTCGCCACACTATTCTATTCTCAACTCCACGCCGACGTGGATAGTGGGGGTATGAAAAGGTCGTAGGACGCGTACCGACGCCCCTCGCGGGCTCGCTGCGCTCGCCACGCTTCGGGTTCACGTTTATAGTGGGGAGTGGTGTGGGGGTGCATTTAACATTGTAAGCACCCATTTGGGTGCTCAAAAGCACCCTTTAGGGTGCTTATACGATTTTTGGTCGTATAGGGGGTCAAAATCGCGTCGCATCGCATCGCATGCCATCGGGTGCATGGCATGCGATGCGATGCGATCTGTTCGTCGTACGACGGACATCGGGGGCGCCGCCAAAATACACAAGTACCATAGAAAAATTAAATAAATAAAAAAAAAAATGGCGTGGGGTCCCCCCCCACAGCCGAAACCAGCACCAGGCTGACAGAGCCTGGAGCCGGTAATTAAAAATCAGGGAACCCGACAAATAGGGGTTCCCTGATTTTTAACAACCAGCCCCATCTGCACTAAATAGTGTTGTATCTTCCCTTGGCAATATTTGCTGTGTGAGCTACATAAAGCCAAGGTTTCTTCCACAGATTTAACACGTGGAATTGAGAACTGAAATTTCCTTAAAGGGACAGTATTTGTTTGATTTTTCTTCTTACACACATGGTGTTAATTGGGAGCTCTTTACTGATTGTGTGCATATTCTTTTTACAATGTGTAATGGGCATATTGGTGCAATGTGTAATGGGCATTATGGTGTATGGCCTGATGTGTAATGGGCATTATGGTGCGTGACATAATGGGGGAAATTTACTAATATGAAAAACCGAGTTTTTCGTATTAGTATTTTCCCTACAACTGCATACGACTGTTTCAGTCGTATGCAAAGTCGTGTTCCGGAGGGTCATTTACAAAGCAGTCAGATACGACTGCTTTGTAACCCACCGATGTCGTAGGAATTCGTATTAGCGGCCGTATATATGGCTGCTAATACGAATTATTTGTAGCAGTCTGCACGGATCAGTCAGATCCGTGCAGGCTGCAAGGTGTAAAAAAAAATTAAATAAATAAATAAATAAAAAAAAACGGCGTGGGGTCCCCCCCACAGCCGAAACCAGCACCAGGCTGACAGAGCCTGGAGCCGGTAATTAAAAATCAGGGAACCCGACAAATAGGGGTTCCCTGATTTTTAACAACCAGCCCCAGGCTCCTGCTCTGGGGCTGGTTCCCAAAATACGGGGGACAAAATGACTAGGGGTCCCCCGTATTTTAAGAACCAGCCCCAGGCAAAACCAGCCAGCAGGGTAATGCCACAGCCGGGGGGAGACTTTTTATGCAAGTCCCCCCGGCCAAAGCATTAACCCTACCGACCAGTCAGCCTGGCCAGTGGCCCTGGGGGAGTGGGGACCCCCCCAATAAAGGGGTCCCCCCCTCCAGGACTTACCTGACCAGGCTGAAGCCTGGTGCTGTCCTCGATGCCCCTGGGCGGTGGGCATCGAGCTGATAGTGGTGTAAAAAATAGAACAAACTATTGTTTTTTACTGTGGCACTACAAGTGCCAGCAAGCCTCCCCAGCAAGCTGGGACTTGGAGAACCACAAATCCCAGCCTGCTGGGCATTAAAGGGCCCGCTGGGTCTTGTAGTGCCACAGTAAAAAAAATAGTTAAATAAAACACACTGACACCCATTTTAAATAAAAGTTTAATACACACATTACACACATACTGATACTTACCTATCTTGATCCAGTTGGTAGGTCGCTGGCTCCGGTGTCGGCGGCTCCGTGTCGGCGGCTCCGTGTCGGCGGCTCCGGGGACGGCGTCCTGTCCGAGGATAATCCATGTTGGACCTGTGAAAGGAAATCCTACTTACCCAGGTCCTCCATGGATGGTCTTCTTTCTTCATCTGTCGACATCCAGGTCTTCTGGCAGCTGCTGACGACTTCCAGCAGCTGCCGGCATCTCCCGCGACGCTCCCCGGCTTTCAGAGCCGGAGAGATCCTTCCTCTTCGGCGTCTGGGCTCAGAATGAATTCTGGCCAATCAGGAGCCGACTAGCGGCCAATCAGGAAAGGTCTTTCCTGATTGGCCGCTAGGCGACTAGGCGGCTCCTGATTGGCCAGAATTCATTCTGAGCCCAGACGCCGAAGAGGAAGGATCTCTCCGGCTCTGAAAGCCGGGGAGCGTCGCGGGAGATGCCGGCAGCTGCTGGAAGTCGTCAGCAGCTGCCAGAAGACCTGGATGTCGACAGATGAAGAAAGAAGACCATCCATGGAGGACCTGGGTAAGTAGGATTTCCTTCCACAGGTCCAACATGGATTATCCTCGGACAGGACGCCGTCCCCGGAGCCGCCGACACGGAGCCGCCGACACGGAGCCGCCGACACCGGAGCCAGCGACCTACCAACGGGATCAAGATAGGTAAGTATCAGTATGTGTGTAATGTGTGTATTAAACTTTTATTTAAAATGGGTGTCAGTGTGTTTTATTTAACTATTTTTTTTACTGTGGCACTACAAGACCCAGCGGGCCCTTTAATGTCCAGCAGGCTGGGACTTGTGGTTCTCCAAGTCCCAGCTTGCTGGGGAGGCCTGCTGGCACTTGTAGTGCCACAGTAAAAAACAATAGTTTGTTCTATTTTTTACACCACTATCAGCTCGATGCCCACCGCCCAGGGGCATCGAGGACAGCACCAGGCTTCAGCCTGGTCAGGTAAGTCCTGGAGGGGGGGAACCCTTTTTTTTGGGGGGGTCCCCACTCCCCCAGGGCCCCTGGCCAGGCTGACTGGTCAGTAGGGTTAATGCTTTGGCCGGGGGGACTTGCAAAAAAAATGTCTCCCCCCGGCTGTGGCATTACCCTGCTGGCTGGTTTTGCCTGGGGCTGGTTCTTAAAATACGGGGGACCCCTAGTCATTTTGTCCCCCGTATTTTGGGAACCAGCCCCAGAGCAGGAGCCTGGGGCTGGTTGTTAAAAATCAGGGAACCCCTATTTGTCGGGTTCCCTGATTTTTAATTACCGGCTCCAGGCTCTGTCAGCCTGGTGCTGGTTTCGGCTGTGGGGGGGACCCCACGCCGTTTTTTTTTATTTATTTATTTATTTAATTTTTTTTTACACCTTGCAGCCTGCACGGATCTGACTGATCCGTGCAGACTGCTACAAATAATTTGTATTAGCAGCCGTATATACGGCCGCTAATACGAATTCCTACGACATCGGTGGGTTACAAAGCAGTCGTATCTGACTGCTTTGTAAATGACCCTCCGGAACACGACTTTGCATACGACTGAAACAGTCGTATGCAGTCGTAGGGAAAATACTAATACGAAAAACTCGGTTTTTCATATTAGTAAATTTCCCCCATTATGTCACGCACCATAATGCCCATTACACATCAGGCCATACACCATAATGCCCATTACACATTGCACCAATATGCCCATTACACATTGTAAAAAGAATGTGCACACAATCAGTAAAGAGCTCCCAATTAACACCATGTGTGTAAGAAGAAAAATCAAACAAATACTGTCCCTTTAAGGAAATTTCAGTTCTCAATTCAACGTGTTAAATCTGTGGAAGAAACCTTGGCTTTATGTAGCTCACACAGCAAATATTGCCAAGGGAAGATACAACACTATTTAGTGCAGATGGTTTAGCAATTTATTGAAAATTGTGAAATAATTATGTCCGTCCTGCTCTGGGTCCACAAGTTCAGTTCACGCTAAACATGTTTCGGAGTAATCCTTTTTCAATAGCGTACACCCCGGACCATCTGCAGGCTGTATTGAACAGCCTGATAATTATGTCCATCCGCGGCACCTGCCACCAGCCACGCATGCGCATTGCCGTTATTTCAAAATGGCGTTCCATATACCCGGAATTTCCGTTTTTTTTTTGCTCTAAATAGAAACATGGAGAATAACTATAATGTGTGTATATATATATATATATATATATATATATATATATATATATTCTGATGAAAAATCCTAACAAGATTTGAAACGTTAAGCAATTCGCTGAGTACGTGTCCATTATTTCCCGTGAGTGCCGCTACCTTCGTGCTTTCTAGATTACCGGTCTACCCAAGAGGGCACCCGGGGCTGGTTATCAAGCTTATTGCGGGGAGAGTGCCGACACATCGGACTTTATATATATATATATTTATATATATATATAAATGTATATATATATATATATATATATATATATATATTCACACATATTTAGAAAGTGCATATGCAGATTGTGGTTTATCAGATTCCACATGATAGATTCAAAATTAATTAAATTTTTATTTCATTATATTAAAAAAGAACTAACTATTTTTAAAATTGTGTTTAAAAAAATATGGTTCCAAACCACAAAGTGCTTACAAAAATCTTCTATCATGGCAAAATACAGATATCTCCGGAACATCGATACTTAAGAAACATCAATGTCCCACATGATACCGATGCTTATCTAGGTCCTGATTCAATGCTTACCTGCAAATTTTAACTGTGAGAATGAATTGTGAAAATATCGCTATACGCTATCCTGTCGCACATCCATATACAATTCACTCACTATCTAATGATTTTACCAGTCTGTGCAAATGTTAGGTGGTCTGACCCTTTGACAACTCTGCGACGGAGACAGGCTGATAAGGGGGAGATTCTCTAAACTAAAAATGCTGTAAAATCCCAGTTATCAGGGTTTTTACCACATTTTGGGATGCTCTTAGCCTGAAAAATCTGGTGATGCCCCATAGAAACCCATAGGTTTCTAACGTGACCCCCCCCCCCCGCCGCCCGCCCTGCCCCCCGCCCCCCCCTCACCTGTGTCCGGGCAGCACAGAGCTGGCATGCTTGCCTACCTGACCCTCTCCATGCGGGGGAAAATGCTCTGCTCCTGGACTTCATACATGGACCACCACCCCCTTTGTTCTGCATTATGCACATATGCAGAACTAGTTAGTACTTCCGGTGGTGGCCGGGGATGGTCGCATCACGTGGAGCTCCGATCTCCCATCCACGGAGCTCCACCATCCCCGGCCTCTGGAGCAGCGTGGCGGCAGCGGCGGGCAGACAAGAGGAGGCGGCCGGTGGGAGCAGAACGGAGGTGACCTGCGGCAGGAGAAATCCATACCCCCGGCCTCCGGAGCAGCGTGGCGGCAGCGGCGGGCAGAGAGGAGGAGGCGGTCGTCAAGATCAGAGCAGAGGAGGCGGTCGGAGGTGACCTGCGGCGGGAGAGGGTGAGAAGTGAGCACCGTGTCCCCTCGGCGCAGGATGCGGCGTCACCCGGCCGGAGGCGGACAGAGCTGTGCTCCCGCCTGCAGCACCAGCACCATCGAGCAGCACTGCGGGCCCCCACCCCCAGCAGCACCCGGCCGGAGGCGGACAGAGCTGTGCTCCCGCCTGCAGCACCAGCACCATCGAGCAGCACTGCGGGCCCCCCCCCCCCCAGCAGCACACGGCCGGAGGCGGACAGAGCTGTGCTCCCGCCTGCAGCACCAGCACCATCGAGCAGCACTGCGGCCCCCCCCCCCAGCAGCACCATCGGGCAGCGCGGCCCCCCCACCCGCAGTAGCATCATCTTCTCCCCCCCTGGCAGCAACCCACCACCGGCAGCACCATCTGAACATTTGTCCGGGTAACCGTTTGGGGGCAGGGCAGGTCTCCACATCTGGCAAGATCCCCCCCAGACAGGCCGCACCGGCCCCGGGTAACTCTGCAGGCCCCCCGAGCCCTCCACCCCCCTTTCCTGACTGACTCTCCCCTGGCCTCACTGACTCTTTCTGCCCCCTCCCCCCGCCACCATCACCACCACCACCACCCCAGGAAGATACAAGTTGGCGCCGCAAATGGCTGCCTAGGATCTGTGCACTCAGCCACATGTAACCCTGTGTCCCCTATGTGATAACTGTACTGTCTCTGCTTAAATTGCAATGTTTGTGCTCATACTGTTACTGCTACCTTCCACAGCTACTTCAGCGACCAGTGGCGCCGCTGATGGCTGCCTAGGTTCTGTGCTGATCGGCGGGCTGCGTTCCCCACATGTAATGTCTCAATGTAATGTATGTAATGCCCCCACCCCCCCTTTTTCATCCCTGCTGATGCTGCACTGTATATCCACAAAAAATTCCTAGTGTGCGCAAGCACACATGGCCAATAAAGTTGATTCTGACATTACCAGGAAAGTCCAGAAACAGAGCATTTTCACCCGCATGGAGAGGGTCAGGTAGGCAAGTATGGGGGGGTCGGAAGGGTGTCCTGTCTGGGGGTATGTATGCCAGTGATAGCTTTCACCGGTGTCCTATCCGGAGGTATGCCAGTGATAGCTTTCACCAGTGACATGGGGAAGGGGAGATTACAGCCTCCTCGTGTGGTCCAGAATGTTTTGGTTTTTGCTACATGCCTGGACCATACAGGGAGGCCTCTCCTCCTCTTCCTAGTGACAGTTGTCACATGAATTCCCTGGACAGGACACCCCCAGAACGGGACACACCCTGGACTGGACACTATAGGCTCCGGACTACAGATTTTGATGTCCGGTCCGGCGTCTTGTCTGGGTCCGGTTTTTAGCCATATCCGCTCTCTCCCTTCATCGATGGTTCATGGCCGATGTCGAATACTTTTGCCATCGATGGGGGAGAAACAGATGGTTTCCCTCCATCGATGGAATAGCAAAACTATGTTTTGCTTTATTTATTTTTTTCAAAGTGTCGGGACACGGAGCATAGCTCCGCCCCGACATCCGCGAAGCCCCGCCCCTGCGTTTTGTTTGGCCCACAGGCCAATCAATCAAACACAATGGATGACCATCGATATGTAAAAATATCGATGGTCATCCATTGCATAGTTAAGCACTATCGATGGCCAGTTGCAGAATTGCCATGGATGGCAATGGCAACGATGGCCATCCCTAAGTGGAACCATCTGGTTCTTCCCCATCAATCGCAAAAGTATTCTACATCGACCATAAACAAATGATGATATGAATCATTGTTTGTCGGTGGCCATCCCCCATTCCGGTGTAGAATGCTTATAGAACTACTTGTGACACGTGTAAAGGGCCCCATACATCAGCAATCACAATTAATGGATTTCCAGATCCAGGGATTTTTTTGGCCAGATAAATGGATTTTACAATCTATCTGACTTTGCCCACACATTACAGATTTATTTCAGTGATCGGCAGATTTTTCCATCTAAAGATTGCATCTTCATATCTGCAAATTGCCCAATCGATTGCTGTTCATAATGTAAATAGATGAAGAAGACGAATTGGGAATGCCCACACATATAAAAAAAGATCTGCAGATAATACCAGATTATTAAACATGTTTAAGAACCTGATTAAGAAATCGATTGGCGATTTTGATTGGGATTGCCAAAAGGGGGAGCCCACACATCTAAAATTAATTGTGGCAATCATCTCCATATCTGAAAATTGTCACAATTAATTGCTGATGTATGTGCTGCTGGTGAGTCGCTAGTAACGCGTGACTATCAGCACCAGTGTCTCTCAACTGTCACTACTGTCACCCGGTGACGCCCACTGTCAGCGCTGTGTACACACATTACTCTGCGCAGCAGCAGCAGCAGGAGAGGAAGGCGAGGCGGGCGTGGCGGGGGCGGGTGAGGTCAGGGCGGTCAGTGCCGATACCCGGGAGTAACACGTCGCAGTGTGACACGCCGCTGTCACTGAGCAGTGATCTGCGAGAGGCTCCCGACGCTACTGCGTACAGCTGACTGGTTGCTGTGCGGCTCACACCCTCCCTCACCTGATATACGACACCGCCCCCTACACATGCTCTCGGCCCCCGCCCCCTGCACCTGTTACTAGGATGCCGCCGCCGGCCACTCCCTTCGCTGCTTCCACTTTCTCACTCCGGCAGTAGAGGCGCGAGCGTCAGACGCAGTTGTTCCGCGGCAGCCGACACCACAGTCTCCTATTTTACACTCCCAATCCGGGTGAGTGTATGTCTTTATAGCCGCAACTCCTAGAGTCGGTATTGTGCGCTGCTCTATGATGGAAAGAGTTTGCAGAGTTTAATGCTGTGTGACGCTGCTCTCTGTGTTCCTGGCGTCACTGACGCAACGGATAACTGCGGTTGCTCATTGGCTACACGTTATTTTTGGCTTTATCTTTCATGTTCACTCGATAGTAGTTCCTAGTATTGGCAAGACTATGTAGAAGATGTACTTATTTTGGGCAGTAATCTATTTATGTAGCCTGGAGTGTAATGCCATATGGTGGGAGATCAAAAGCTATGGCTCATCAGTTATGCTGCTACTTACCTCCACCTGACCCTATCCAGGAGGGACACCATGCTCTGTTCCTGGACTTCCATGTTAATGATTACCATCACCTGTGCTTATCTTGTTTAAAACAGGTGATGGCAATCATACATTGGGCGAGATGCACCAAACTAAAAATGCAGAAAAAACCTTGTTTTCAGGGTTTTGTTTTTTTTACTGCATTTTCATATGCAGCAAAGCCCCATTGCCGGGTCTTCGCTGCGGGGGTTACGCCAGTTCTAGATGGCATAACCACACACACACACACACACACACACACACCTGTTTCCAGGCAGCCTCCTTATGTGCTGCCCGGACCAGTGACCTCCTCCTCCTCCCTACACCACTTCTGGGTGCAGGGAGGAGGTAGCGGAGCCCTCACAGCCGGGTGAGGGTTCCCGAAAGCAGGGGGGACCCGCTGCACGTCTCCGGTCATCGCCTTTGCGTTAATAATCGCATATGTTACTGCATATGCGATTATTAACAATGCGAATGCTGGCGATATGCAGCCAGGGTTATTGGAGAATCCCGCCCACTATAGGGTCGATCCTATTACTCCAGAACAGTGCGGACGATTTGCAGTGTGCACGACACCGGGCGCACTTTACGGCGGGCCTGAATTTTCAGCGAACTCGCCTCTTTTACACCAGTGCCACCCCCCCTCCCGGCGCAGGCGGTTCCTGAGCCGCCGCTTGGAGATGACAACATCTACAAGCGCCGATCGCCGGGACCCGGACCGCTGCGCTGGGGGCAAGCCCAGCACTAAGCTAATCTGCTGGGCTGCCCCCCTGCACCCCCCAGCCCTTGTACGGGAGGTGAATGAATGGCGCACACAGGCATCTATTCACCTCCTACGCAGCTGTCTGCAGAGTACAGTCTGTGCCCCCCCGTCCAACCCACTGCGGTCCGCAGGTTGTACGTCCCCCATTGATGTAAATGGGAGCTGGGTCGCATGACCCGACGTACCCACTTACACTGCCCTCCACCCAGGTCCTAGCCTTGTTCTACCCTGGTCAGGACCTGGGTAGAAGTCTCATGTAAATGGATACGGCGTATCCCATTTACACCACCACTGACCCGACAAAGACCCAGGGTTTTGCGGCGGTGTAAAAGGGGTATAAATTTAGTTGCATTGACAGTACTTCTGTTAACCCATGGCAGCTGGCAGACAAATTTTTTTTTTTTTTAATATGAACAAACTCTGCCTGGCATGTGGCTGCTTTTTGTTGCATTAGTGAATAACTTTAACCCACTTTCTTAATTGAGAATTGATACATAGAATTTATGGCATATTCTAAAAATGTCAGTCAAATGTAGTTTGTTTATGTTTTGTTGGTTTCCTCTGTGGCATTGCATGTGACAATTAAATGGTTCCCAAAGGCATAAAAGAAGTTACTATTCACAAATTAGAACCATTAGGGACATCACTGTCTACTTTTGCCAGTTTGCTAATATCATGTTCTCACTGCGAGTGAGAAATACACGGCTTTTACCCGGTATTGGACGGTCCCCGGTTCTCACTGCAAGGCAAATTCCCGGGTGAAGAGGTTCTACTCGGTATTTTGCCTTTTAACACTGGTTTTTATGCAGTGAGAACATTGCCTGCAGTGAGAACATTGGCCCTTATTCAGATCTGATCGCAGTACAAATTTGTTCTCAAAATGGGCAAAACGATGTGCACTGCAGGTGGGGCAGATGTAACATGTGCAGAGAGTTACATTTGGGTGAAGTGTGTTGAAACTGAAATCTAAATTGTGGTGTAAAAATAATGCAGCCAGTATTTACCCTGCACAGAAACAAAATAACTCACACAAATCTAACTCTCTCTATTCATGTTACATCTGCCCCACCTGCAGTGCCCATGGTCTTGCCCATTTTGAGAACAAATTTGTACTGCGATCAGATCTGAATAAGGGCTATTGCCTGCAGTAATATGTCAAAGTAAAGTTTATTTTTTTTTTTTTTTTGGTTACCTAGTTTATAGAGCTTCTGTAGATTTACCACTAAAATGTTTCTCTTCCTTTTACTAAAATTTGTTTGGCTTAGACACAACAAAAGACCTAGTGATGTTTTTGGTGAACTAAAAATGGAAATATGCAGTCAGCAACCGGGTAATTTATGTGGTCAGTCTACATAGGGTTAACTATGTAGAAAAGAGAAAGCAAATCAGTTCTGGGTTGACGCACTCCTCATTCACAATGTCAAAAAGATGACTAAAATTCTGTTTAATCTTTATTTAATGTTACAAATTACAGTCGTAATTATAAATTTTTAATATTCAATAATGCTTGACCCGATGATTAGTTACCCTGTATCAGGGATTGTGATGGCGAAAATGTTAAAATAAGGAAAATAGTAGATATAGAGAAAAAGAAATTTAGGAAAGATTAAAATAACTCTCTGTTAGCCGTCAGTATAGGATGTTGTACGATAAATTCTGCTTTTGATGCAGGTATAGTCTTAGTACAAATGTATGCAAAATAAGTGGGTTTTATTCCCAAATTGGTAACCAGTGTCTTGTATTGTGTTTGTTAGCACGTATATAATGGGGGATGCTTACATAGGCTTCTATATATAGCAAGATCAATTCCAGTCGCTTATATTCTACAGCACATCAAGCCTCACGTATGTGAGAATGAATGGGAAAAGTGGGTAGTAACCTGCCGTATAGCCTGGTGAACTACCTCTGAATACAATTCCTATTAAATTAAATCTATAGTCCCATACGTGTTAATGTGATTTTATAGGGGATATTGCCGGTATTAGGTTACAAGTCTGTGCATAAATTGCACAGTCTCCAGTACACCTTGCTGCCCTTTACATATGTGTACAATGAGGTAAGTATCCTTTACACATATTGGTCTGTCATAGTCACTTTAGATGTGCAAGCGCTGTAGCACTGTGTAAGATCTAACTGGCTGGCAATTCCCGTTAGTTGGGACTCAGTTATTCAGCTGTGCGTATATCTTAACCTCTCAGGTACATTCTGCTGCCCCCCATATATGTATACAGTAAGGTGGGTATCCGTATTATCCGTCCCTTCTGTTATGAACACTTCAAATGTACAGGCGTCGTAGTGCTATGGAGGGTATAGTTGGATGACCGTTCCCGTTGATGGGGATTCAGTCACTGGGCTGTACGTGTATAGACCGTCCCAGTTGTACTTTGCTACCCTCCACAAGTATATACAGTAGGATAGATATGAATTATACCAGTCCGTTTCTTATGGACACTTAAAATGTGCTGGCGCCGTAGCGCTATGGGAGATATGGCTAGCCGGCAGTTCCCGTTATAGGGGATTCAGTCACTGGGCAGTGCGTGTATTGCACTGTCTCAGGTACACTCTGCTGCCCCCCGTATGTTTATATAATGAGGTAAGTATTAATTCTGCAAATACATCAGTTATAACCATTCAGGATGTACAGGCGCCGTAGTGCTATTAGGTGATGTGGCTGGCTAGCAGTTCCCGTTATTGGGAGTTGGATCACTATGCTGTGCATGTATTGCACTGTATCAAATACACCCTGCTGCCCCCCACACGTATCCACAGTAATGTGAGTGTCAGTAACACAATTATTAGAGTCACTTCAGATGTACAGGCGCCGTAGCGCTATAGAAGATATGACTGGCTGATACTTCCCGTTATTGGGGATTTAGTCACTCCGTTGTGCAGATAATGCACCGTTTACAAGTGCACCCTGCTCTCCCCCGCACATGTACACACCTGGGTAGGTATTTATTAACACATATCCATCTGGTATGATCAATAAGATGTACATACACCGTAGCGTTATATGCGGTCTAACTGACTGGTAGTTCCCGTGATTGGGGATTAGATTGCTTAGCTGTGCACCTGTTGCACTTTCTTAAGCGTACCCTACTGCCCCCAGCATGTATACATATGAGGTTAGTTTTATTAACACATATCCATTTATTTTGATAACTTCAAGTGTGCAGGCGCCGTAGCGCTATACGCGGTGTGGCTGGCTCGCAGCTCACACTGTTGGAGGTTTGGTTTCTGTACTACATGTACGTTACAGCATCTCCAGTGCGCTTCACTGTCCCCGCATATACATACACAGATCTGTGTTATTATAGAACATCAAACACTGGTTACCACATTGTCAACACATAGTTATATTTCAATACATTTGACTAGTAAGATAACGGCTATATCAGAGTAAAGTGCCGATGCGCATTTCGCCCTTTGTCGGCTTTTTCAAGGCTGACCTAAGGCTCACTCTCTCTTTACGCTACATAGGGTTAAAGCTGTTCTCAGTTCTGGTTAGACTAATACCCCTTTCACACTGCACTTGTTAAATGGTATATTGCAGTTTTTTTTTTTCCATTTTAAAACATTTAAGGCTGCAGTGGGAAAGCACCAGAGTTCATTTACCGGTTAACCGGTATTTTAAAACGTTTGAAAAGCAGAGTCCTACACGTTTCAGAGCCTTTTTTTTATGCAGTGAGAATGGTTTTGAAAGGGATGCGGTCATTTGGTCTACTGCATTATGGTCGACAGTCATTAGGTCAAATCCATTAGGTCGACATGCTAATTAGGTCGACCTAAAATGACTCTAGGTCGACATGGGAAAAGGTCGACATGATTCTAGTTCGAAAGGTCATTAGTTCGACAAGGTCATTAGTTCGACATTGTCTATGTCGACATTCACAAGGTCGACATGGAGTTTTTCACTGTTTTTTGAGCCAACATGTGCCGACAGGCGGTATTTCATGCCCTACCATCCACTAGGGCGTGGTGGGAGAATAAAATAGTGTGCCGAGCGTAGCGAGGCACCGTGCCCGACGCATTGCGAGCGCAGCGAGCGATGCAGTGCACTTTAAACTGTGTCCATGTCGACTGTGTTGACATTCAGGTAAAAAAACAGTGAAAAACCCCATGTCGACCTTGTGAATGTCGACATAGACAATGTCGAACTAATGACCTTGTCGAACTAATGACCTTGTCGAACTAATGACCTTGTCGAACTAATGACCTTTCGACCTTTTCCCATGTCGACCTAGAGTCATGTCGACCTTTTAGCATGTCGACCTAATGGATTCGACCTAATGACTTTCGACCATAATGCAATAGACCAAATGATCCCAACCCCTCTGAAATGGTATTTAGTAAAATCAACTGATTACAGACCTGTTATAGGCTGTCCCCTGCATTCTGCCTTGAAACGTGTTCAGGGGTTTAAACGGGTTGAGTGATGTGAATGGTATTTAAACGGTATTTAAAACTGTAATTTACTGCAATGTGAAGCCTCAGACCCGTTTCAAAATACAGTTTTTTAAAACGTGTAGGCAGTGTGAAAGTGGTATAAATGTTCTCTATAGAACACATCATTGTCGTTACCCATACAGCAGGCATGTCCAAACTGGGGCCCTCCAGCTGTTAGGAAACTACACATCCCAGCATGCCTTGCCATAGATTTAGCATTCCCTATTAGCAAAACTGTGGCAAGGCATGATGGGACTTGTAGTTTCACAACAGCTGGAGGGCCATAGTTTGGACATGCCTGCCATACAGGAATAGGGGGAGGGGGTGTCTATTATGGCGGTATTTTCAGTGCGTCCCACACACACACACACACATGCTTTTTTTCCATATACACATGGACATGAAAGGAAATAAAGTCTGTAAAATGAATTTATATTTTTATTTTGAAATGTCTTAAGCTGGTTACATGCTAGATGATTTGTTAACTATACCGTTAACCAGTGGCGGCTCTTACCCGTTTCAAGGAGGGGGACTGCCTAGTGAATGACCCATTGGGTGGTTGGGGTGTTTCAATTATTCTAATGGCTGTTATACTCCGTGGTGTATCTATTTGTCAGTGCCCGGAGCAAGGGCCTGTTTCATGCCGCGCCCCATCGGATACTTTCTACAGGGCTTGCAGATCTAAGACACCTCTCTGGTTTCTTAGATCTGTGGCTTCCCTGTACGTGAAGCAGACGGGCAGCTGATGTCAGCTACCCGCCACCGGCACCCGCATCACAGGTGCATTCCCATGGGAACGCCTAGGAAATGCTGGCCATTCCCATGGGCGTGACCCCTTGCCGCTGTGACACTGCTATGTGCGAATAGGCTTGCGAATAATCAATTTACCGTACCCACTCGAAAAAAGTGGCTGAACAAGATCATGTGCAGTCGCTAAACATCGCACCCCTGTGCGAACGCGCAGGGGAATGTCAATCGGGCCCATAATGTTTTGCCACCAGAGTGCCCTTCAGTAAAAGATCATGCAAATGTTTGTGTTAAATATACACAGATGCTGCATTTACTCACTATAAAAATTGATCAGGTCTGTGCCACAGTCCGCCCATGAAGTTTTCTGTTGCAGTCGTACTGGGAGGAGGAGTGTGATGGTGAGCCGCGTGACTGCAGTGCTTGGAGCTAAACTGACTCTGCAAAGGATCATGGGAGGAGGGGCTGCTGCTCGGTAGCCCTCCTTTTCACAAGTGGCCATTTCTCTTATGGACAGCCACACTTATTTCTAGTGTACAGCGCCGCAGCCCCTGCTACAGCGGGCGGGTGAGTGGGTGGGTGCAGCGCAGGGCGGGCAGCTCAGAGCTAGCAGCACTGACATTTGGCTGGGAGGCTGCCTCTGACTAGAATATTAGGTTAACATATCTCTCATGTAGCTGTTGTAAATGATGACAACCTTAGCATGTCAGTATTTCAACCATGTTGATCTCATTGTCACCCTGATTCACATCTACTTGATAAATGTTGACCTAACATAACACGCTCACTTAAAATCATGAGAGACAGAGGAGGAGTTTTCACAATGAGGTTACTATAGATCATTTAACCATGACTCATGGTAGTGATTCATAACGATGGTTTCATCTGCTAGAAGTGTGCTTGTGTCGCTTCGAGCACAGAAAAGCAGTGTGGTCTATTGTAGGAGGGAGGCTGTGTGGGGTGAGAGTGACACCCTCCCATGTGGATTTTTGTCTCATGGTAACACATGACTTCTAAATAAGCAGCAATATCCGTCTATGGGGAAACATGGCAGTAATTGTGAGGGAAAGCAAACAGACCGTTTATTGTATGTTTTTAATTTACTACACATTATTTTGTCTTTCCCACTGTGTATTGATAAATAGGTCTAGGCTGGTGTGTGGACTCATTAAGCCCTGTCTTTCCTCTGCCTCCGCCATGGCAGCCATCATGAATGGGTTTCTCCCTGCTGGGTAGTGCTTTTGGAAAGGAAAAAAAGACCTCTGGCTCCTATAAGAAGACTCCTCCTCCATACACCAGTGTCTTTTTCCTTTCCGGGTAGTGCATGTGTGTGGACACCAGCTCACCTCAGGCTGCAGACTGTCGCTCCCGGCAGCTGCTTTGGCTTCATGCAGGGGAGAAGGAGAGCATAAGCTCTGATTATGCCGAAGGCGGGCCCCATGGGGTAGCTGTGCGGCGGCGTCCAGGGGAGCGAGGTACTAAGCCATGCAGTATTGTTTGCCGGCACGCGCTCCCCTGCCCTAGCTCTGTGCTAAGGGCGGGCGCCGGGTAGTGCACGTTACGTGTACTCAGGAGGAAGCGCGTCATTAGGGCGCGACTTCCGGTACGCGTCAGGGATATAGCCGTAGCGGCGGTGGTCAGTGTCACGCTGATCTGAGGTCTGGGAGCGCGAACACCTGCTACAGGGGACGCTAGCTTCTTAGGTTTTGGACAGGTCAGGCGTGACGAAATCTGCGCGGACACGGAGGTGAGTTGTATCTTGCGGCTGTATTATGCTTTAAGTTACTGATTGTGGCAGTACTTCATTAGACGTGACTGTGTGTTTTAGGGAAGCGCACTACCAATTATGGAGGAAGACAGGCAGTCGGGCGCAAAAACTGGGTGAGCAATGTGCGGGTGTAGGGTGTCCACACGGTGTTGTGTTAAATAGTTCTTAGTGACTGGTTGTCATTGTAGATCGGAGTCTAGCAAGGATAAAGGGAAAAGCAAGCAGAAGAAATCTGTGCAAAGCAAATGTACATCATGTGACAAGACGCTGCCGGACAAACACGTGGGGGCTGTATGTGAAGGCTGTAAGGCGCCTCAGCTGTTTCCCCCGGCTCAAATGGCGAGCCTGGTACAAATGTTGAAAACGGCCCTAGCTGATACGTTTGCACCTAAAGAGGATATGGGCAAAACGCCCATTAAACGGAAAAGTTATGTGCTAAATGAGGACATAGAGGATACAGCGGGGCCGGCGGCCGGTGCTAGTATGCTTGGAGGCGACTTAGATGATGAAGAGGAGGATGATCCAGGGCAGGATAGGTCGGACTCAGACTTTAATGCCGACATGGTTGACAACCTTCTGGTCCGGATTTATAAAGCATTAAATATTGAGGACAAACAGGAGGATGTGAGTTTGCAGGAAATGCTTTTTAAGGATAGGAAACAGAAAACTAAAACGTTTCCCTTGTCACAAACTCTAAGGGACATAATAACCGAAGAATGGAAACAGCCAGACAAAAGAGTGGCTATTCCGGGGAAGGTTAACAAAATGTACCCTTTTGACAAGACGCAGGTACTCTCATGAGAGGAGGCACCTAAAATAGATGCTGCGGTGGCGAGGCTGTCGAAAAAGACGACATTACCACTAGAAGAGGCCAACGCCTTTAAAGATCCAATGGATCGTAAGATTGAGCTGGGCCTAAGGAAGCAACATTTAATTTCAGGGGCTTCCCTGAAAGCAGCGTCAGCAATGGCAGTAACATCCAGAATAGTAAGAGGCTGGTGCCAGCAACTAGAAGGATATTCTGGATGACCTTGCAAGTTCGGAACTGTTGAAAATTGTACAAGATGTACAGCTGGCAGTGGAGTTTGTTTGCGAAGCATCTATGGATGCGGTAAGGCTGGCGGCCAGAGCAGGGGCAGCAACAGCCGCGACAAGAAGGGCACTATGGTTAAAACCATGGGCAGCGGACGTTCAGTCCAAGAATAAACTCCTGTCCATGCCGTTCCAAGGGGACTATTTGTTTGGCAAACAATTGGACGAACTAGTGGCTAAGATATCAGGGGGGAAGTCGGTCTGGCTTCCTCAGGATAAGGGAGGCAGAAGAGTACCTCCGGCCAAGTTCGGAAGATTTCAGCCTCAAGACTACAGAGAGTCACGGGCATATAGACCAGGAAGGCCCTATAGAAGGGGATCCTGGGTCTCAAGGGGCAATTTTCGTGCCCAAAGAAATAGAGATAAATTCTCTTCCAAAAAGGAGGCACAGTGACGTCGGGTCACAGACAGTGGGGGCCAGACTGCTGAAATTTGCAAGCGTCTGGTCCGGGACCACCGGAGACAGGTGGGTCCAAGAGGTAGTATCCTCCGGGTACAAAGTGGAGTTCAACAAAGTTCCCGGAGAGTTTTTTGTTCATTCTCCAATTCCCAAAAACAGGGAAGAGAGAAAAGCCTTATTAGCAAGTTTGCAAGAGATGCTGGAACAAGAAGTAATCAGCATTGTTCCAGAGGGTCAGGAATTTCGGGGATGTTTTTCCCGTTTCTTTTTAGTAAAAAAAGCGACAGGGGGATTTCGGACCATACTAGATCTGAGACGACTCAATCAGTTCATAGAGGTAAAATCCTTCAAAATGGACAGTATCAAATCAGTGATACTAGATTTAAGTCAAAAGGACTTCATGACGTCGATAGATCTCAAAGACGCCTATTTGCACGTCCCAATCTGCATAAGCCATCGAAAGTATCTGAGGTTCAGGCTGATGGGTACAAGTTATCAATTCAACACCCTACCATTTGGGCTGGCGACATCTCCGAGAACATTCTCCAAAGTGCTGGTCGTGCTGGTAGCAGCACTAAGACAGAGCGGGATAAGATTAATTCCTTACCTCGACGACATTCTAATAGTCGCAGACTCCAAGGAGAAGGCCCAAGAGCACACAGACAGGGTGGTGCAGTGCCTGTTACAACACGGTTGGTTGATAAATTACAAAAAGAGCCAGTTGACTCCTGCCCAAGAAATAACATACCTAGGGGTAGTAGTCAATACAAAGGAGCAGAAAATTTCCTTAACAGAAGTCAGAAGAAAAAAAACTGATCCACCAAGTAAAAAACCTGCAAAGAAGACGCGTTGTATCCTCACGAGGCTGCATGGAGGTGCTAGGCCTAATGGCATCAGCTATAGAGGTTGTCCCTTGGGCAAGGTTCCATACAAGGAAACTACAGAACTGCTTTCTTCTGCAATGGAACAAAAACTCAAAGGACTTGTCCCAAAGAATAGTCCTGTCCACAAAGGCCAGGCAGGACTTAGACTGGTGGGAAGCAGAAGACAGGTTGGTGGCAGGAAGATACTTCGGCACGGAGCGGCAGGTTACACTAACCACGGACGCCAGCGAAACAGGCTGGGGAGCAACCTTCAATCATCAGGTGGCTCAAGGAAAGTGGCAGCAAGATTGGAGGGAAGCTCACTCCAACCTGAGGGAAATGGAGGCAGTAGTCAGAGCATGCAGGTGGTTTCAAAGTCAACTACAAGGGACAGAACTAATCGTGAGGACCGACAATCAGGCGGTAGTGGCCTATGTGAATCGGCAAGGAGGTACGCGAAGCAGAGCATTGATGGAGGTGGCCGCCAAACTGTTCGAGTGGGCGGAAGGCCGGGTTATGAGCATCACTGCAGTATATCTGGCAGGAAAAGAAAATGTGGTGGCCGACCAATTAAGCAGAATAGAATGCCTGCCAGGAGAATGGGGTCTCAACCAAATGGTATTCGAGAGTCTGGTGGAAAGATGGGGACGTCCGCAGGTAGACCTTATGGCGACGGCGGAAAACAAAAAAGTACCCAGGTTTTTTGCCAGGTTCTGGGAGCCGCTGGCGGAACAAGTAGACGCACTGTCAGTGCCCTGGAACATAGAAAGGGCTTATGTTTTTCCCCCAATACCAATAATTCAGAGGCTATTGAGGAAACTGCAGAGAGAGCAGATCGAAGTAATAACGATCCTGCCATATTGGCCTCGCAGAGCATGGTTCAATACAGTACAGAAGTTGGCAGTAGACGATCCGTGGAGACTCTCTTCGACCAAGGATCTACTTGTACAAGGAGAGGTATTCAAGGAGCAGCCGGAATCGTGGAAACTGACGGCTTGGTTGCTGAAATCGGAAGTCTGAAAGCAAAGGGGTTCAGTGAAGGAGTAGTGGATACCTTGCTTAAGGCAAGAAAGCCGGTAACCATGAAAATATATTATAGAGTTTGGAAAAAGTATGCTTTTTGGGCGAAGGAAAATAGTAAGAATCCTTGTAGTGTGGTCACCGTACTTTCCTTCCTACAAGAAGGTCTGCGAATGAATCTCTCCCCAAGTACTCTGAAACTGCAAGTCTCGGCTATATCATGCATCTTGGATTGGGACATAGCCAAGAACAGATATGTACAAAGGTTCATGCAGGCAGTGAAAAGAATTAAACCAAGGGTAAGAAGTCCGATACCCTCATGGGACTTGAACCTGGTGCTAGGGGTGCTAACAGAATCACCGTTTGAGCCACTACAAGAGGTGGCCTTGAAATTCTTGTCATGGAAAGTATTGTTTCTAGTGGCCATGACCTCAGCTCGTAGAGTATCAGAACTCCAAGCACTGTGGATAAAGGAGCCGTACTTCAAAATATATACAGATAAAGTAGTCTTAAGGACAAATCCAATGTTTGTACCTAAGGTGGCGTCAGAATTTCATATCAATCAGGAGATCATATTGCCTACGTTCTGTACAAATCCGACAAATAGTAAAGAAAGCAGGTTACATTGCCTGGACTTGGTCAGAGCCCTGTCCATTTACAAGCAAAGGACGGCTGAATTTCGTAAAGCTGACAATTTATTTATATTGTCAGAAGGAGAAAGAAAGGGGCAAAGAGCCTCTAAACAAACCCTATCAAGGTGGATTAAAAGTTGTGTTCGACAAGCATATGTCATAAGGCAGCAGGAGCCACCTGAAGGGTTTAAAGCGCACTCAACGCGATCAATGGCGTCATCGTGGGCAGAGAAAGGATCTGCATCACTAACAGAGATTTGCAAGGCTGCAGGGTGGTCCTCAGCCCACACGTTTACAAAACATTACAGAGTGGACGTCTGGTCCTCTGCAGATGCCAAGTTTGGGAGGAAGATCCTGAGCGCGGCAGTAGACTAGGACGTGAAGAAACGTTCCTCTTTGAGTTGTAAATTATGTGGCCGGTGGCCTGTTCTTATGTTATACGTGAGTATACCCTCCCTACGAAATACAGTACTGCTTGGGCATGACCCATTCATGATGGCTGCCATGGCGGAGGCAGAGGAAATACCGGGTTATTACCTGGTAATGGGTTTTCCTCTACTCCGCCATGGCAGCGGTATTTCCCACCCTTAAAAAAAAAAAAAAAAAAAAAAATGTGTTCAAAAAGGGGTGTGTTACGTGGAATAATGATGTCCGTTTGTTTTAAAGCTGAAGAAATGTAAAGACACTGGTGTATGGAGGAGGAGTCTTCTTATAGGAGCCAGAGGTCTTTTTTTCCTTTCCAAAAGCACTACCCAGCAGGGAGAAACCCATTCATGATGGCTGCCATGGCGGAGTAGAGGAAAACCCATTACCAGGTAATAACCCGGTATTTTTAGGATCTAGTATATTTTTGTTTTGGTTTTTTTTTTTTTTAATGCATGTTTTGGTGTGTACACACGGTAAGATTCCCTTGCTATTCAACTTAAGATTCGAGTGCTATGCAATCTGTGCTAACTCTGTACTATTTACATACAATTCATACAATCTGCATTAGATTTGCACTATATAGTCATTGCTGCCCTGTCTATCTGGGTTTCAATTTGTGCTGTCCCGGGAGCGCGCATCGGGATCGCAAGGTAAAAAACCTGTGCGATCTGCATGCGATTTTGACTATATAGTCAAGATCTCATGCTGATTGTACCCGTGTGTACACACCATTAGGGTTTTAAAAATTTCAGTTTAGGAATTTTACACATTGGGGCAGATGTATGATAAGACGATATGGGGGAGAATGTTATGAGCGCACGTTATGTGCACTGATTCCGCTTCTCCCCCATGTATGACGGCGCCAGCGTGCGGTAATGGACAGGGGCGTTCCACATGATGCAGCATCAGGCTGGCGACGCCCTATCTAAGCACTGTCCCTGCTGTTAGGTCTGGGCTGCGCTGGGGATCCCGCGCATGCCCAGTGCAGCCAGCCGGGGGACAGGAGACAGCGCATCAGTGTAAACTGATGCGCTATCTCCACAGGGGACATCGCCGGAGGGGGGAGTTAGCGTTCCCCTGCTTCGGTGGACAAGATGTTAATACATCTTTTCGGTCTCCCCTCCTGCTTCGCCTTGCTAATGATTCAAAGCAGGAAGTATTATAGTGGTGCGATAAGCGCCGTTATAATACATCTGCCCCCTTGTATGAAAATAAAACTAAACCATGTGACATATGTTAAACAATGTACCTTTTATTACATATGTGCAGTAGTGTTACTTACCCCTTCTGTGGCTCCTGTTAAAAAGGGAACGTGGTTTTGCAGGGTTGGGGAGGGACTGAACCCTGTTTTTGTCACTCCGGGGATACAGGAGATGGTGGCTGCTCCAAGAGACTGCCTTGTCTGAAGTTTAGTATTTAACACTGGCATGAGCTGCATGTAATGTAGCAGTGCAGCACCCAGCTCTTATTGGTTAGGAGCTGGCATTTGGTGTCAACCCCCCCCCCCCCCCCCCCCCCCCCTCGGCGTGTTATACCCAGGTGCAACCTGCCCCTCCCGGACACCATTATTGCATCACCTCAGATGTGTCCTGTTACTGCCTTGCAGCATTTGGTCCTGTAATACCATGCATTGTGGGGCCACTATACCACATGAGCCTGTGATCTGTTTGCAGCCATGGCTTTCCCACAGAAGAAAATAAGTCTCAGAACTGGCAGTCTTTCTGCATGTGCTATGCAGCAAGGCTGCCACAAGACACATCTGTATATATGAATTACGGATGAAAACTACTAATTCTGCACATTTATACACTAGTGCGATTTTTTTTTTTTTTTTCCTCTTTTCACCAAATTCCAACACACACACGATGCGCAGTCCTGTGCACACTGGGTCAGTCGGTTGTCAGATGTGCTGCACGAA
The DNA here is from genome assembly GCF_055691185.1 of Crinia signifera. NCBI lineage: Eukaryota > Metazoa > Chordata > Amphibia > Anura > Myobatrachidae > Crinia > Crinia signifera. The sequence goes on from NC_139217.1 coordinate 202,104,597, forward strand.
GGAATAATTTGATGTGCAGCCATCAGAGCATCCAATTTCACTTGAACTTGCCCAGCCGCTTCCCAGGAGTCCATTTTACATGTGATAAATTGCATGTAAAAATAGCATATCAAGTGCTAAATCGGACGGGAGGACTCCCGGGGAGTTCAAAAGGGAAATCTGATGCTACTTGCCCTTCAGACAAGTCGCAGTAGTGTGTGGGGGTCTTAACTGATGTTACAAAGGTTGCTTTAACATAAACATCTGACTACATGGATTAAGCAATGCACACATAGTTTCTCTAAGAAAACAATGAATATGAATGGAGGAAAGTAGCTGGAAAGTAACCTTGTGCTGCCAATAGGCAATCTGGGACTGGTTGGTTGGCCAGGCTTTTGCTGGATTGACCCTGCTCTCCACATTCTCTTGCCTGCCGTTTATTTGGCAACCCTGCATATCCTAGTGTGATAGGTTATCGAATGACTGATCATGTGTACGCATGGAAGCACACATGCATGAGGCAAATTAGTGAGCGGATCAAATCGCAGTCCCCTCACAATTTGACTGGAAGGAAGTCTGCGGTCGGGGGTAGAAACCTGCAGTTTTCTGGGAGTGTCAGACATGCTTAGGCGTTTTAAGGGTGAATTTGTGATGTCTGTGCCGGCCTCCATCACCCTGTCTCTGTTGCAGAGTTGTGAAATGGACAGACTGGGAAAATGATTCGATGGTGAGTGAATTGCGGATGGATGTGTGACAGGATACCAGATTGCAAAATGTTAGCAATACGCTCTGATTTACACAGGGTGGGTTTTTATTCTGTCTGGGTGGCTAACTACTTTAGCAATCGGGTCTGTATCGGGCCATGGCGGTGCAAGTGTGGCTTTGAAAGCAACCAGTTTGTTCATGGTATACACAGTGAATATCTGTCTAGCATATACTATGTACATGGTGGGAGGAATTTGCTGAGTACAGAACATTGACTTGTAACCAAGTTTGTGACCCCTAGTCTGCTCTCTGTACAGTTTGCTCTTTAATCACCTTGTTCAGACAATACTGTGCAACCTAGATAATTTGTAATATTTGACTTGTCTGTTAACGCGGCTGTCTGGGTGATGAAGTCCATAGGGGCATATCGCCACACACTAAGCTACAACTTTTCTTTCATTCTTTCTGAAAACTGACTTGCAACATAACGCTTTCCATGGGTCTGAACTATTAACTAGTGTGGATTTATGCAACACCAGCTTTAATGAGGCGTAGTGATTTTTGCCTATTTTCTAAGCGATTTGACTAGATCAGCTAGAAACTAAGCACAAATCGCTGTGTGTTTGTGTAGTCCATAGCGGTAGTGATGTGCAGCCCTGTGCTTTGCTGCCGCCGGGCTAGATATTTCAAGCATGCTTGCAGTGGTGTAACAATAGCCCTGTGCGGAGGTGCTGAGTAAGTGTGTGCGCCGGGGGTCTGCGGGGCTATCAATGGTTACCCCTGCTGCTTGCCACAGCCGGTGGCCGGAACCTGCAGATCTACTCGGCCCGGCTCTCCTCCTGTCGGCCCCCTTACAGGAGGAGGCTTTGGGGGGGGGGGGGGGGAATACCTAGTCATCACCCGTGTTATCTCTGAGAACACGGGCAGTGACCGATCGCTCAGCACACATTGCTGGTGCAGCGCAGTGTGCTAAGCAATGCTAGATCACTCAGCACAAAGCTCCTGTTGTCGCGTCTGTAGGCCACCATACACTGGGTGATTTTTACCTGCAATTTTGGGTTATTTTTCTGTGACTGATTGCTGCAATCACAGAAAATCCAGTCACAGGAAAAGAACTCAAATTGCAAGAAAATTTGAACGTAAAGGGAATGATTCAACTTAATGTAAAGAATAAAATTAAAAATCTTACTTCTGGAAAATATGTATAATCTAATTTACATTATCAGCTGCAATTGGTAAAACATATTAACCACCTTGCCAATGGCTTTATTAGTCCCTTATTAATTTATTATTGGAAATATATAAATGTTCTTTTCATTTTGTTCCTGTTCTCGGTTGGAGCTGTGCTGCTTGCAGTACTGTAAATGCACCTGTGTCTGTAATCTTTTTGGCATCATGCCTGTGTTTATCTATTCTGTGTGACCGAAAGTAACCTCTCTCAGAGCATCAGCGATGTGTTAGTGGAAAGGGAAATGAACAGCACATCCTATGGGAAGCTAGTATTGTGATGCACCACTGTCGTATAAAGGAGGGTTGTTTAGTACATCTGACAAGCTGCCATATAAGGCAGATGGTTTGTGGGCTGATGGGTGGCTTCCAATTACAGAGTAGAAAAGCGATGATGTCACACCACTACTGGTCTTCCTGATGGGGGCTGGTTTTCAGTAATCATTTCTACTGGTGTGAAGCTAGGAGGAGACTGCACTAGTATCCAGCACACATTGCAGAACAGGAAAGATCATCTGTCAAGATGCTATGTGAGTATTTCAGATTGGAACACGGAGCACTATTTCTCTACGTTATGGTTCAGGACATACTGTACACCCCACAGTCATGCCTTTTATATTTCTGTAACCTGCTATCTCATAAAAGGTGATCATTTTAAACGTCATGTTTTGTATGGAAGTACCATGTTTCTTGGCAAAAAAGAAATAAAAAAAATAGGTTGTATTGTGTATTATTGAAAATACAATGGAGGTTATGATATTTTTTTTTCTTTGCTTTTGTGCGATGGACTGCATGTGGCTTCTATATATGATCAAACATGCAATTAATGTGCTTTTAAAACTGCTGCATTCATAACCGTAATTGGGACGAATTTACATTTTTATAGCATGTTCTAGTCTATGGGGGAACAGACTACTGGGCCACAGTTTGAATTGCTGCTTAATGCACTAAAATCATATTTATTACCAGATCTTTTATTTTTTACATGTGTTTCTTGTCCTATTTTAGTGACACTGCAGTGTGATTCAGACATGTCTGCTATGGTAACGACTGCAGCTGCAGAAATAGTTGTCAACCCACAAGAACTGGCAGAGCGAGATGTCTGTTTGAATAACATACTGGAAACTTCCTCCCACAGGTAGGTTCATTCTCTGTTTATACCAGGGCTGGGCAACACTGTCCCTCCAGATGTTAGTGAACTACACATCCCAGGATGCTTTGCATTAGTTTTGTTATGTGGCCATGCTGAAACTGATGCAAGGCATGCTGGGATGTGTAGTTCATTAACATCTGGAGGGCCGGTGTTGCCCAGCCCTGGTTTATACAGTACACTTCAGATTTGATATAGTTACCTCCTGCTTTGAGAGGAGGTTTATACAGTAGTTACTATGTTTCACTGGGGCAGATGTATTAAGCCTGGCGTAGAGATAAAGTGGAGGGTGATAACGTGTCAGCCAATCAGCTCTTAACTGTCATATTTCAAACATAGCTGATTGGCGGGTGCGTTATCTCTTTCCAATTTATCTCTTCGCCAGGCTTAATACATCTGCCCCAATGCTTGTAGCAAAAAAAAAAAGTAATTTATCAAGACCTGTAGTTGCTGTTTAGTATTGCCTATTTATCTAGGTTTTGGCTTTCGAAGTTTTATTACTTTTCGTATTAAAATTCTCCGATTAAAAATCCAGGTTGCATCTGGGATTTTGTACACAGGACCAACCCAGTTTGAGGCCCATTTTAGGCTGTACCTGACATATTGTTGGGTCGGTGCTGCCACCGCACACGTGTACAGTGCAGGCTGGAGATGAGAATCTCTGGCTCGTGTTATGCTATGAATGGGTCCTTGTTTGCATTGACCCAAATTACCAGCTCACTCTGGTAATTTACCAGGCTAGTATACTTTCAAGCTAGGCGATCTCCCAGGTTGCGGTCTGTTCATAGGCAACATCCCGGGATATTTTCTGCACATGCAGCTTTATCCCTGGTTTCGCAAATGATTGCGCATCAACACTGGATATCTGCATATGTGAAAAGGAAGTCCTGGGTTCAAGACCAGGGTTGTTGAGTGGAGTCTCGTGAACCTACTGACTTGGCAGAACTAATTTCTGGGTCAATAATAGCCTGAAAGCAGCATCAAAGGAATTAACCGCGGATAGAGATGGCTCTAATAGAATAAGCATTTTAGAACACTGGCTCTGTTTAATGTGGGTGTGGGTGTGGTTCTCCCCACACATTGCTTCTATTGTTTCCTACTTCTGTTATTTGTCTAATATGATTATAAGCATAAAACAGGTCCAAGTTGAAGTCATGACTCTTTCTACCCCCCCCCCCCATGCATATGTACACCAGTTTGATCAATTAAACTGAATTTAGATGCCTCGTAAACCTTTATCCCCTCCATGAGTGCCATTCTCTACCCGTACTACAGTATATGTACCACCTCGCTGTACTCCTATCATTTCACTCTTTTATGCTTCCACACTACAGTGACCCCATCCCTCCTGTATGTATGCCTGACCGTGATACATCTTCTAGGAGAGTTGTATCAAACTTTATAAAGTGATAAAGTACCAGACCGTCTGCTTCTAACTTTCCTATTAGTTGTCTGTTCCCTCTGACCTCTATGTTAATCAATAATAGTAGCATTGCTCCACAGGGGTGTGTAATAGCTCACAGACAGTCAAAAGTTCAATGTACGTTTTTCATGGTGTGTGCTTGGGGGGGGGGGGGGGGGGTTTAATAATGTTGAGACCTCCAGCATGTAGACCCCAAACTAGTGTAGCACATGGCTCTCCATGCTTCTGGCCAGGTGCCTCACTACATTTGACTCACTTTTCTGTTCCCATTCTGATGGTGCCCACACAAGGTGAGAAAAAGACCTGCATGCGAATACTAATTTGCCTTGCAATATGGGCTACATGGTATAAATGGCATGCGAGAACCATACGTGGATGAAAATTTTTAAATGTAATCACTTTTAGTGTCATCTGGATCCTGTTCCACAAGCAGCAGATCTCCATGTCACATTAATGTGGTCTTGACACTTTGCTTGATATCCTATTTTCACTTGGTTTTTCTTAGTAGTTTGTCACTCTGCTTCAAATCATGTAAATCAGTAATTTGAAAACTATTTTCATTTGTGTATTTTTGTAATCTAGCTTCAAGGAGGAAAGTGTCAAGGATCCGTCTAGTAACCGACCGATGTCCAACAGTAATCTAAAGGCACTTCCGAATGGGGTTCAGATTAAAGCTGACACTGCTCTTTCTAATGGTATGTATTGTACACGTCCGTGTTAAATGGGTGTGGTATATGGATACGACAGTGGGGATCCTGACAGGGGGGCGAGCGCAAAGAAGCCCCTTGCAGGTTCGCTGCGGGCCCGGTGGCTCGTTACGTGCACCCCAGGTTATATTCTCCCTCTATGGGGGTCATGGACCCCCACAAGGGAGAATAGCACCTGTGTGTTGGGATACTGACTGTCAAGATCCCCACTGTCAGACCGTCATCTGGCACCAGTGTTAAATGATATTATGAAATGTGGTATAACAACGTGGGGTGTTGCAGATGACAAACTGAACGTTCATATTTAAAACCTCACATCCGTATGTGCTACTTTTTTGGCTCCGTACAGGTGGTGGAATGTGACTGCCATTTGCCCCTGCATTGAGCACATACCTGCCTCTCACACCCTGCATTGTGCACGTAGCACAGTGATGTTGGAAGTTGCTAATAACCAAACTTACAAAAGTACATGTAGGTTTTGGATTCTCTGGAAAGTCTTCTACCTCTGTCCTATAACCTGCTAGGCACCTTCCCACCTATAACCATATTCAATTTGTGATGTATACATAACTGCAGCATTGACACTCATTGTGGTCTGAAGGAAAGCGGAATTTGGTCCACTTTTATTACAGACATGCTTTTTGTTTGCTCAGGTGTGATTGTAAGGAAACTTGTGATTGGCATGCCAAATGCAATATGTATGAGTTGTGCAGCCGCCATCATAATGCACACCACTTGTCACAAAGCCGGCAGCTGCTTGCTTGACCATGCGCTCTGTAGAGTAGTGCTGAGGTTTGTGGGATTTTATCTTCTGGCATATACTGAATGTCGTTTTTTTTTTTTTTTTTTTTTTTAAATGGAACAAAATGGATCTTTATTGTTTATATTATTTATTAAGCTTCTTATATAGCGCAGCATTTTATTGCGCTTTACAATAGGAGACAGTAATCAACAAACTGGGTATTTACAGACGGTCAAAGCTAGGAGTGACCTGCTCGCAAGCTTATAATATATATAAGGAAATAGGCATTCATTTCACCAGAATGCAAAGGTTCCTGGTGTGCTGTATGATACTGTGACCCAGCAGTTTGGCCAGGTCAGGAGAATGAAAGAGTGGATATGTGTGGACTGTACAGTGGGGATGCGATTAGATAGGAACGGTATATGAAGGTTAAGTGGCTGGTTCTTGAATTGGATATGCTTGCTTGAAGAGGTGAGTTTTCAGGGAATGCTTGTAGGTTTGGAGACTGGAGGAGATTGTGCATGGGAGAGCATTCCACAGAGTGGGTGCAGCCTGAAGAAAGTCCTGCAATTGGGAATGGGAGCGAGTAACGATTGTGGATGAGACGTAGATCTTGTAAGGAGCAAAGAGGTCTGGTTGGAAGATATTTTGAGACAAGAGATGTATGTTGGTGTAGTTTGGTTTATGTCATTATATATACATTTTTGTAAATGACCCAGGTAGGAGAGTGGAGTAGGACTGTCAAGCATGATTTGTTTGGGTTTCAGTTTTACATTGGTTTTCCAGATGTCCGTTCAAGAATCTCTGCATCAGACCTAAAGTTAATGACCACTCAGCGAGACGGCACTGTACAACTGCGGATGGAAGACTCTGGAGTCGCCAGTGCACCTCCAGTAACTATTCACCAGATGTTTGAGGAAACAGTTAAGAAGTATGGTCAGAATGTCGCACTAGCATCCAAAGATGGAGATCAGTGGAACACCATTAATTACAAGCAATACTATGAACAATGCAGGACTGCAGCCAAAGGATTCCTAAAGGTATGTAGGAAAGCATATAATGTGTGTTTTTTATAATTTATTCATTTCTGTATTAATTATTTATTCTTTCTCCAGTTGGGTTTGGAGCGATACCATGGAGTGGGCATCCTGGGGTTTAACTCAATGGAGTGGTTTATTGCTGATATAGGAGCTATCCTTGCTGGGTGAGTCTCTGCATTCGTTCCTGTGAGGTTTTGCTTCTAGACCTATTTGGGGATAATCTGGTTTTTAGAAGAGTCCTTGTATGGTCCACCTGTAGCCCAAACCGTGTAGGTGGAGGCAGCCGCTTTCATTAACCAATTTTCTTTTGCTATAAATTATTGGTTAATCCTAAAGTTCTTAACATCCAGAGCACATCAAGGTGACAGAAGTAGCAAATGTTGCATGTATAGGTTGAGTATCCCTTATCCAAAATGCTCAGGACCAGGAGAATTTTGGATAACTGATTATTCCGTGTTTCAGAATATTTTTATATTTCAATGATGTATCTTGCATTTATGTTTAAACACACAAATATATTTTATTTGTGCATAAAACAAGGTTTAAAAACTTTCTGGAATATATGGATAACGGATATTTGGATAAGGTATACTCAACCTGTAGTTTATAGTAGCATACTGACATCCTGATATCTGAAATGTGTTTTCTATCTATCGAACAGCCACATTTGATCTCTTGCATTCTTGCATAACAGATTATTGTGGAGTGTCTGATATGATAGAGAAAACTTTATCAAAGGTTTGTAGAGAAGGTTATCATCCAGGAAGGTAGTCGGTGATATGCTTGTAAACAGAATAATCTCACTTGCCTGTAGTGCTTCAAATAATGTATTATTTTTTTTTGCTTCAACACTAAAGGTAGCATAAGAACTAGAATAAAGGTACATCTGTAAAACCGCACAAATATTTTATTACAGAAGACAAAAGCTTGAGTGGTAAAGATCAGTGGTTTTCAAATGCTGTCCTTAAGAACCCACACAGTGCAAAAAATGTAAAGATGGAATTGCGCGCAATTTTCAGCCAAAATGGTACACTGAGAAATATGGTCGCTGAGAGAATTTATGCAAAAATTTCTGAGCATTCAAATTGCACAGCGAGTGATATCCATACTAAAGGCCCCCACAAACTATAAAGATTTTTTGGCCAATTGTCCGATTTTCGTCCGATATATTGACCGATTACCAGTAAAAATCGCCGATTATATTGTTCTAGTGTTTGGGGGCCTTAAGGGTAGCTGGTGCAGCAGAGATGCATGGAATGTTTGTCTATAGAGCCACTCATCCTAATATGAATTGGTTTCTGCTTTCAGAGGGTTTGCTGTGGGCATCTATACTACAAACTCGGCTGAGGCATGTCATTATGTAGCAGAGAACTGTGAAGCCAACGTACTGGTGGTGGAAAACCATAAACAGCTACAAAAAATCCTTCAAGTAAGTTGCTACAAGAGACCTAGATATAAAGTTCACCAAAAAACAGGCAGTGGTGTCTTCATGTAGCCAGCACTTTCTTATTGCTTTACATCTAGATGACGTGAAAAGTGACACCATATGGTAAGAGTACTTCTATTGGCCCTTAGCATAGTGTTGGGTTTTTCTCCTCCTGCTGCTGTAGGCATAGAAATCTCTCTTAAATCCAGTTCTTCTAAACCCGACTAACATTAGTGTAATGAAAACCATTCAGTAGTTCAGAAGCTTTAACAATGGGATTTCTTTCCCTTTTCCCTATCTCCACCAGTGTGGGAAGCGGACAACTTTTTGTTTTGATAATTGTTTGTTTTTCAGATTCAGGACCAGCTGCCTCATTTGAAGGCAATTATACAATACAAAGATGAACTGAAAGAGAAGAGGCCCAATCTATACACGGTTTGTATACAAATACATTAAATAGTTTCAGGGGAATCCTTGTATGTAGTTGAAAATCTGCTTGTGCTTGAGAACAGTTCAGCAAATCTCAGGCGAGAGTGTAAAGAATGTCCTTTTTACCAACCCAACCAACATCTCCACTCCATTAATTGCAGGATGAGAACTATAATGACCCTTTTATATCTGGACAAACCATTTCACATGCTGGTCATTTTAAATGTTTGTTCGGACAAGTCCATATAGGGTAGTGCTTTGTCACTGGTTGGATATTGTGTGTGAATAGACGCTGTACTATGTACAGTTATGTTGGTTTAGCTCTTTGGAAACATTGGTCGCAATTCCATTGCTTTTTAAGTTGGGATCGCTGTTCAATCTGATAACACATGGCTAGTCAAAAGCAGTTGATTGCTAAATTCAGGCATACATTTATGCAGTTATGGGCCTAATCTGCAGAATTCAAAAATGATTCCATGTCTGACTGATACAATAATTGTTTGGCTGCATCTGGTAGCGTATGTACTGTTCCAGGAAATGCTGATCATTTATTCCTTCCTTCACAGGAGAGAAACTAGGAAATGTTTTACTTCCTATGGTAGAAACACTGATCTCATGTGACCTTACACAAGTTATTCCCAGAATCTGTACTCTAGTCACACTAAGGTGGCATCCACACGGGGCGATTTTATTTATTTTTTTGGAAATTTTTTCCGTGATCGGTCTGTGTGCCCCTGCGCGTTACCATCGCCTGCACAGATCTTGGGCACATGCAGTCAAGATTGTTCACTCATACTGCATATTCATCAAGAAATGGAAGTTAGCGCAGATCACTCAGCAATGTCTGCTAAGCGATCTGTACTAATTAATCGCTTAGCATAAGCCGGCACATCGCCCTGTGGCCCTTATTCTGGTTCACTCGCAAAGGAAAATTCCTTCTCAAATGGACAAAACCATGTGCACTGCAGGGGGGCAGATGTTACTTGTGCAGAGAGAATTAGATTTGGGTGGGGTTTTACTTCAAAGTGAGATCTATATTGCAGTGTAAAAATAAAGCAGTCAGTATTTTCCCTGCACAGAAACAAAATAGCTCACCCAAGTCTAATTCTCTGCACGTGACCTCTGCCCCCCTGCAGTGCACATGGTTTTGTCCATTTTTAAGAAGGAATTTGCCTTTGTGAGTGGACCAGAATAAGGGCCCATGTGTACGAGGCTTTACAGTGCAGGTTTTGGGGATATCAAGGCTTCAACCCAAAATAACTACTAATGGGGGGCCTACACATGGGCAGATGCTGAAGCATTAGGCAATTATAGATTTATCCAGCATGCTGGATATTAATCGTTGGGCGATAGCGACACCCCGGGCTGCCCATCGCTATCGCCCCTACACACTGAGCAATGTAGGGGCATTTTCTGAATGCCCTGAAATCGCCTGTTGTGTAGGTCCCGTAAGTCACCTGTGATTAAGCATGGATATCACTAAAACCTGGTCTGCTGGTGTACCTTGAGGTTGGGAATTTCTGCCTTACACTCGCTCTCAGTATGTGATGGTGTCAAGCAGTGTGGTAAAATGTCCATCTGACAGACTTGTTATCTGAGGTCTATATAGAATATTATTGAATAAAGGCTGGTAATTATCATCCTGCTGCAGTTAAAGATATTTTCTTTTTATTCAAAGCATTGCCTTTATTTGGGGCTCAATACCACTATAAAGGTTTATTGACTTAAAACATGAACAAATGAAACCATTTAAGTAAGAAAACATTTGCGATAGGTGTTTTTATTTCCAATATTCAAACTATTCTCTACTCCTGTGTTTCTGCAGTGGGCGGAATTCATGCAGCTGGGAAAGGATGTCCCAGATGCTCAGCTGGACCAGATTATTTCTTCTCAGAAACCGAACCAGTGCTGTACACTGATCTATACATCCGGGACCACAGGGCAGCCTAAGGGAGTAATGCTGAGCCATGATAATGTGAGTGTCACACATGGGAGGCATCTGTTCTGTGGGCTGGACTAACCATTATGATGTAGCCTATAAATACACTGTGGGGAGGTGCCTAGTAGTTGTCGCTAGCAAATGGTTGACTGCACACTGCTTCAGTGACCAAAAAGACCATTTTCTATTTTTTGGGGTCAATTGTTTGTCCTAAGGGCTCGAAATCTGGCGTTTGTGTTAACACAACCGTTATTTCAGATCACTTGGACAGCCACTGCTTCTGGTAAAACAGTCCATCTCCGGGAGGCCACTGACCAGCAAGAGATGGTCGTCAGCTACTTGCCGCTTAGCCATGTTGCTGCACAAATGATAGATATCTGGCTGACTATGAAGTATGGAGGAGCAACTTACTTTGCTCAGCCAGATGCTTTGAAGGTAATAATCCCCCCCCCCCCCCCCCCCATTGTGATGTTATTGAAGTACAGCTTGCTGCCTCTTATGACTTGTATAACTAAAGCTCCATAGGCTCTTTATTCTGTTTCCATTTTTTACTGTGTTTTTCTCTCCAAGGGATCACTGGCAAACACCTTGAGAGAAGTAAGGCCAACAGCTTTCATGGGTGTTCCTAGAGTGTGGGAGAAAATGCAGGAGAAGATGAAAGCTGTCGGTGCAAAGTCTTCAACCTTTAGACGCAAGGTGGCTTCTTGGGCAAAAGGTGTGGGCTTAGAAACCAACTTAAAGAAAATGAATGGGTAAGATCCATATTATTAAAAAGTTAATTATAAGAATATAGCCCACACCGACTCCGACTCAATATATTCTGTTTTGGGTCCAAATGTCCTGTTAACTTTTTTTTCTTCTGTCACCAGTGTTGCTTTTGTGACATGTATTTGATTTTGTGCTTCTACACAATATCTTTAATAATACTGATTCGTAAACTATTAAATGCAAGTTAGAAGCAGTGTCTGTGCTTTGTCTTGACTTCTGTGTTTGGTATTTGTTCTTTTGCTGCTTGCATATTTGTCAGTCATCCAGAATCTATTAGAATGCTGCTTTATCTTTCCCCATTATCCACTCAGGAGTGTGGATTCCGTCTTCTGTCCAGTGTTTCTATAGATCAGAGGTTCTCAAACTCTGTCCTTGGGACCCCACACAGTTCATGTTTTCCAGGTCCCCCAGCAGGAGCACTCACTAACACATTTTAAAAGATCCACAGGTCGGCCTAATTATTTCTTGTGATTCTTTAAAAAGACCAGCAAAACTTGCACCATATTGGGGACTGAGTTTGAGACCCTGCGCTATAGATCCAAGGCTGTAGACACTGACCTAATTTTTTTTTTTTTTTTTTTCATCCATTCAAGTCATAATTTATGATGAATCCTGTAAAATTGAGGTTCTTGTACTGTACCCATTTCCTAAAACAAAAGCTTTAATTTGATGCATATAATTAGTATTGTAAAACCTAGGTGTAGATTCTTTATCTAAAACCAGTCTCTGTTCTGCAACAGTGCCTCTCCCCCACCAATGAAGTATCATGTGGCCAAAAAACTGGTGTTCAAGAAAGTGCGCAAAGCACTTGGACTGGACCGTTGCACAAAATGTTACACCGGAGCAGCTCCAATCACAAAGGACACCCTAGAATTTTTCCTCAGCCTCAATATTCCTGTTTATGAACTTTATGGAATGAGTGAGAGCTCAGGCCCACATACAATCTCTGTGTCTGATGCCTTCAGGATCACCAGGTATGTTTTTTTTTTTTTTTTTTTTTTTTATATAGCTTCTTTTAAGACAGGGATGTCCAAACTATGGCCCTCCAGCTGTTGTTAAACTACAAGGCCCATCATGCCTTGCCACAGTTTTGCTATTGGGGAATGCTAAAACTATGGAAAGGCATGCTGGGATGTGTAGTTTCACAACAGTTGGAGGGCAACAGTTTGCACATGCCTGCTTTAAGGCAATGTGCTCTTCTCCCCTCTCCACATTACCTGGTTAAACTCGAAGCTTTATAGTTTTATGTAGGAGTAGGTCACAAACTAGTAATTTTGGGGAATTTGATACTTTAAATGAAATAGTATGCATAAAGTAACATATATATGGAAGACAAAGTAAATTTGTGTGTGTGTGACAAAATATGAATAAAAAAAGAAAAACCGTGTTTCACTACTACTAATGAACAGCACATACTAAGCAATTTTGCTTAAGCAAAAAAAAGCCGGGTAGTGGTTCAGAATGAGAGATCTCAGCACTATCGCTTGTTCTGTACACAGATTTTCAGTCACTTGTGTCCCCTTCCACCCTGATTACCCCCCCCCCCCTCCTTGGCTGTGTGACCCTATGCGTCACGCCTGGTTGCTGGGGGCAGGGCCAAGTTGCCAGGCAGTAGTTGATGCACAGTTCAGCGGCGCTGCCTGGACCCCGGGACACAGTGGGGGGGTTTATTAGGGAGTGCCCCCCAGGAAAAACTCACCCACTAGAAAAACTCACCCACTGGGGAGCGCTCCGTTAAAAAAATAAAAAAAAAAACACCACTGAAGGGGTTAATCATTTGCACTTTTGCTAATTTTATTTCTCAATGTAAATGTCGATCTTTCTTCCCCCTATTTAGCTGTGGGAAAGTAATATCTGGTTGTAAAACTAAAATCTATCAACCAGACCGTGATGGAAGTGGGGAAATCCTATTCTGGGGCCGACATGTTTTTATGGGATACCTAAACATGGAGGAGAAGACAAAGGAGTCCTTGGATGAGGAGGGCTGGCTGCATTCTGGAGACATTGGAAAACATGATGAGCAAGGATTCTTATTCATCACTGGCAGAATTAAAGGTGAGCACTTCATTTACCTTTCTAATGTCTCTAAAGATGCTATATTGATCTAAATGCCTGCAAAAGGCTTCCTAGACTTGGGTAGTGGAAGCTAGTGGGTTAATATAAATCCCTATTATCTATCCAGTGCAAAGAAAATTAGTTGAAGAGAACCTCTTTTCTTTAATTTACACTATGTAACCTGGAGCAGGGAATAATGCATTGGAAAGATCATGTTCTAGTCTTGGTAAAACAATATATGGGCAGTTCAAAAAAGTCCCCCTGCAGTGACTGTGTGCTAATGTCTTTATACTTGAATCGTGTTTTTTTTTTTTTTGGCTACTTTTTCCATTAACTAGTATCTTAAATACGAAACTGAGTAGATGGGATGCACAACCAGCTGCTGCTGATTAAAATATGTGGCATGTCTATATTCAGTGTGTGACTACAGCTGTATCTGTATGATGGACTGTTGGTTGTTGACTGCAACAACAACAAAATAGACGCCTGCTACTACAGTCGCGCCATGAAATGCTGTGACTAGAAAGAGGCTACATGGACACATTTGATCTCCTATGTATTATATGATGTCTTTTCTGGCCTCCCACTGCTGCATTTTTTCTGATGTGCTGCCCAGCATTTCACTATGTTACAGTAGTTATGCTAAATCTTTCACTTTGTGTGTAAGGGATAAAATCTAAACTATTCAATGTTTTGTCCCATTTTAGAGCTTATAATTACAGCTGGTGGTGAAAATGTTCCTCCTGTCCCCATTGAGGATGCCATGAAGGAGCATATACCCATAATTAGTAATGCCATGGTAATTGGAGATAAGAAAAAGTTCCTGTCTATGCTGCTTACTCTGAAGGTAAATGAACATTGGTGTAGAATTTCTTGAATCTGGTCTCCTAACAATAAGTATAATTTTTGTCAAGGTACACCCTGTTCTGAGCATGTAACACATGCATTTCATCTTATTGATGGAAATCTACTCCCTTTTTAAAAACCGCACCAGTGGGACCACTTGCCAGGGTGACTTGACGATGTCACACTGGCAAAGCATTAAGCCCCCAACTAATCAGCCTGGGGAAGTGGCAATCCCTCCATATAAAGGGATCAACCTCTCCAGTCTAGCTTGGGCTGAATCCCAGGGCTATGCTCTCATAGCCATGTGCAGTGGGTGCAAGGTGGAGAACTTGTAATAGTGTATATAGTAAATATTCTTTCCTCTACCTCCCCATGGCAGCTGTACTATGGGTTTTCCCCCTCATTAGGTAGATCTGGAAAGGAAAAAAAGACACAACACTGCCCTATATAAGGACCGCCCCTACTGAGGCTCAGTGTCTTTTTTTCCTTTCCAGGTAGAGGAGGCTTACCCTGAGCTGCTGCAGCCTTCCCCACTGCCTAGTGCAGATAGGGGTTTTAGGCAATTAGAGGCTACCCGCTACCTAGTGTAGTAGGGACACCTGTCTGGCAATACCCCGCTGCCTACCGCAGTATGGGGCTATGGAGCATAAAAAGAAAAACACACCTCGCAGCATGGTCATACAGGAGCGCGGAGGTACATGTGGTGTCCGGCATCAGCTCCCAGGCTTCACCCACAGTCCTGTCGGATCTCCCCCCCCCCCCCCCCCCTCCGGCGGGGACACGAGGAGGAAGCCGGCTACAGTATCAGCGGCTAAGGGAGACGTCAGACGCGGCGTCTGACGTCATCGCGCAGGCCCCAGACTGGCGCGCGCGCCTGAGGCGCGGGGTAATGGCGTCTGACGTCACCAGAAGGCGCCAGGGGGCGCGCGCGATCCCTGACAAGCAGAGCACACGCCAGGACTTAAAATGGCGCCGCAGCTAAGCAGAAACGCTGCTGAGATCTTAAGCCAGACGGATATAGGGTAAGACTCCGCTGTGCAGCGTTGCTGCTGGAGTACATTTGCTTTATTACTCTACCCTTTATATGTCTAACTAGCATATTGTTATGACAGTGACTCCGCAAGCATGGAGGATGATAAGAAGCAGCAAACAAAATCAGGGTAAGCCAGAGGAAATTAGTAGTAAAGAGTCATAGTGTATTCCAGCTCTAAAGCAAGGTATTATCCCTTGCAGGTCAGAATCAAGTAAAGACAAGCTGGAAGTGAAACCGAAACACAAAAAGCTGCATGTGGCTAAATGCTCTGCATGTGATGCACCTCTGCCAGATAAATGGAAAAGTGCTGTATGTGAGAACTGCAAGAAAGCCCCCATAATGAGGCCGGACCAAATGGCGGACCTAGTCGCCATGCTAAAAACTTCATTAGCTGATAACTTTGTTACAAAGGAAGATATGAAGAAAGGGTCAAAAAGGCCTAGGGACCCACCATCTGAGGACTCTGACCCAGGGGAAGGTCCTGCCACTGACTTACTTGAGGAGGTGGAAGACGGGGAAGTTACCCAGGAGAAAATGGAGCTGGACTTCAATCCAGATCTCCTCAACAACCTTCTCATCCTGATAAATAAATCACTCAGCATTGAGGACCCACAAGAGGAAGGGAAGTTGCAGGACCTCCTCTTTAAAGATAAAAAGAAAAAACCAAAAGCATTTCCTCTATCAAAGCCACTTCAGGATATAGTAGAGGAAGAGTGGGCTAACCCAGATAAAAAAATAGCCGTACCTTTAAGAGTCAATAAAATGTACCCATTCGACACAGACCAGGTGAAGAAGTGGGAGGTGGCGCCAAAAGTTGACTCTGCCATTGCCAGTCTGTCAAGAAAAACTACTTTGCCCTTAGAAGACGCCAATGTATTTAAGGATGCGATGGAAAGAAAGATGGAGATGAGCCTGCGTAAGCAGCATATTACGTCCGGCGCCTCCGTCAAAGCTTCCTCGGCAATAGCGGTGACTTCGAGAGTACGAAGGTCCTGGTGCCAGGACTTAGAATCCGACTTATTGGATGGAGTAAGAAGATCAGAACTCCTTAAGATAATTCAGAACGTGCAAGTTGCCGTTGAGTTCATCTGCGATGCATCACTGGATGCGGTCAGATTGGCGGCCAGAACAAACGCGAGCACGGCGGTGGCCAGAAGAGCATTGTGGCTGAAGCCTTGGTCGGCGGACGCACAATCTAAAAATAAGCTGGTATCCCTCCCGTTCCAGGGGGATTACCTGTTTGGGAAGAACCTGGATGAGATCATATCAAAAACCACGGGGGGAAAGTCAGTATGGCTTCCCCAGGACAGGGGCTTTAAAAAAATGCCTAATAGATCTCAAAAGTTTCAATCCCAAGACTTCAAGGAGGCAAGGACGTACAGGCCCGGCAGAGGGTACAGGAGGCCCTGGTCTGGGGGAAGAAGTTCCTTTCGTGGCCAAAGAGGCAGAGACGGAAGGTTTGGATATAACAGACAAACACAATGACGCCAAGGAGAAGGTCGGGGGCAGGCTGAAGAAGTTTCATTCAACCTGGGGCCGATCTACAAGCGACAAATGGGTGACGGAGGTCGTATCGTCAGGATACAAAATAGAATTTGTACGAGATCCTGGGGTATGGCTGGAAGATTCACCTATACCAAAAAACAAAGAAGAAAGATTGGCGTTGAGACAAAGTCTACAAAATATGATATTACAAGGCGTTGTGGTGCCGGTCCCCAAAGGGCAAGAAATGACAGGTTGGCAATCAAGATTCTTCGTAGTCAAGAAACAATCAGGAGGGTTCAGGACCATACTGGACCTGAGGAGATTAAATGTATACGTGACAGCCAGGAAATTCAGGATGGAGTCTCTCAGGACGATACTCCCAGACATAAAGAGGAACTCCTTTCTGACCACAATAGACCTCAAGGATGCCTACCTACACATACCAATCTATTCAGAGCATCAAAAATTCTTAAGGTTTCGAATCTTAGGCATAACTTATCAGTTCACGGCGCTGCCGTTCGGCTTGTCAACATCGCCAAGGACGTTCACAAAGGTCCTGATAGTTCTTGTGGCAAAACTCAGGGAGGAAGGCATCACAGTCTGGGCCTACCTGGACGACTTGCTGGTAATGGCGCGGTCAAAGGAGTAAGCCTTAAGGCACACACACAGGGTAATGGAGTTCCTCCAAGAACACGGATGGATTATAAATCTAGAGAAAAGTCAGCTCCAACCCACAACAGCAGTGAAATACTTAGGAGTCATCATAGACTCAAGGACAATGAAAGCGAGGTTGACAAGGGAAAGAATAATGAAAATAAGACAAGAAATAAGCTACTTCTTACCAAGGAGGGCAGTCAGATCAGCAGACTGCCTAAGATTATTGGGTCTTCTGTCAGCGGCATCGGACACCATAAAATGGGCAAGGTTTCATACCAGAAGCATGCAGAACTGCTTTCTGTCTCAATGGGACGGAGACAGCAAGAAGACAACCCAAAAGATCCTCTTATCAAAAAGAGTCAAACAAGACCTGCTCTGGTGGGTGACGAAAGGAAGATTAGGACAGGGAAAGTCCTTCACCACAGGGGAACAGGTGCTGGTGACAACCGATGCCAGCATGTCAGGCTGGGGGGCAGTATGCCAAGGAGCAGCAGCCCAAGGAGAATGGACAAAACAAGAAGGACTGCTTCACTCAAATATCAGGGAAATGAATGCAGTGAAGGAGGCGTGTCAGCACTTCCAATCCCGCCTATACCAAAGAGAGGTAGTAATCAGAACAGACAACCTGGTGGTAGTGGCATACCTAAACAAGCAGGGAGGCACGAGAAGCAGATCCATGATGACAGCAGCAGCGCAGGTACTGAACTGGGCAGAAGCTTGGACAGAGAGTCTCTCAGCAGTATTCATTGCGGGGCAGGAAAACCGGTACGCGGACGCCCTAAGCAGGAGCCCGATAAAATCAGGGGAGTGGGAATTATCCCAAGAAGTGTTCGGAGAGATAGTTCAGATGTGGGGCAATCCGAGGACAGACCTGATGGCAACCAGAAACAACAGGAAGGTGAAGAAGTTCATCTCCAGACACTGGGAAAAGGAGTCCTGGGGGACAGACGCGCTAACGTGTCAATGGGAACAAGGGTTGATGTATGCCTTTCCGCCATTCCCGGTCATCTCCAGGTTGCTAAACAAAATACAGAGGGAAAAGGCGACGGTGATAATCGTCGTACCCACATGGCCAAGAAGAGCCTGGTTTCAGAAACTGATCAGGATGGCAGTAGCAGGGCCCTGGAGGCTGCCAGATCGGGAAGACCTGCTGGGGCAGGGAAAATATGCGCAACAACAGCCCAGGAACTGGAACCTAGCGGCATGGTTGGTGAGTAAAGGCTTCTCTTCGAAAGTAGTAAGAACTCTTCTGAGGGCCAGGAAAAGCTCAACCTCAGGTACATATTACAGGATTTGGAAAACATATATACAATTCTGCAGGACGCAGGGGAAAAGTCATAAAGCCATACCTACGGTGCTAGACTTCCTGCAATCAGGCTTGGACAAAAAACTGTCAGTCAGTACATTAAAAGTACAAGTATCTGCTCTTGGGGCTATACTAGACAGGAAAATAGCAGAGGATAAATATGTACAAAGGTTCATACAAGCATCCAAGAGGATAAGACCAGAGTTCCGCAACCCTACTACGCCATGGGACCTTAATCTGGTGCTGAACGCCCTAACAGAGAGCCCTTTCGAACCGCTTGAGGAGGTACCAGTCAAGTGGCTAACAACTAAGGTGGCATTCCTGGTGGCCGTAACATCCACAAGGAGAGTGTCGGAACTGCAAGCCCTATGGGCAGAAGAGCCATTCCTGAATTTCTACGAAAATAAAGTCTTCCTAAGGACAAACCCTAACTTCCTGCCCAAGGTAGTGACTTCCTTCCACATCAACCAGGAAATCGTACTACCATCGTTCTGTGCGAAACCAGCGAATGAAAAAGAACAAAAGCTCCATAAACTCGATGTGAAAAGAGCATTAATGATCTACCTACAAAGAGTGAAAGATTGGAGAAAGACAAAAAGGCTCTTTGTGGTGACTGAGGGCAAGAACAAGGGCCTAGGGGCCTCGAAAACAACCATCGCGAGATGGATTAAGACATGCATAGCTGAGGCGTACAGGAGGAACAATAGGGAAGTTCCCCAGAGCTTAAAAGCCCACTCCACTAGAGCAGTGGGATCCTCCTGGGCCAGGAAAGGGGCAGCATCCCTTGAAGAACTATGCAAAGCAGCCTGTTGGGCCTCAGCACATACCTTTTCTAGACATTACAGCTTGGATGTTGAATCCTCCAGTGACGCAAAACTGGGCAGGAAGATACTAAGCGCAGTAATCTAAGGATTACACTGACTCACCTTTAAAAAAAGGGAAGGACATTTAATTTCAAAGCAACCTTATATGTAGGTGATTACAAACTTGCATCGTAAAGGTAATATTACTTCTATTGGTCCCTCCCAAAAAAAATTTTTCTTCTTTATACTGCTATGGTATTACCCATAGTACAGCTGCCATGGGGAGGTAGAGGAAAGTACGGATTCTTACCGTTAATACGCTTTCCTCTACTCCACCATGGCAGCATTATTCCCTCCCTTGGGATAAATGAAGCAATATAAGTGTTATGTTATGTAAAGATGTATAATTGCTGATAATCAAGACACTGAGCCTCAGTAGGGGCGGTCCTTATATAGGGCAGTGTTGTGTCTTTTTTTCCTTTCCAGATCTACCTAATGAGGGGGAAAACCCATAGTACAGCTGCCATGGTGGAGTAGAGGAAAGCGTATTAACGGTAAGAATCCGTACTTTGCACTGGAATTACAGGTCCAGCATGCTGGGCTCACAGGTACCAATACATGACCCTGACCATTTTTATTTTTCTGCAACTTTCACTAGGGCTGGGTGCCTGTTCTTTAGCATTGTGCAGCCTCTCAAGGGCTTCTTCCATAGTCAAGTTCTGGGATTTTCACCTTGGGCAATGGCCATGTGACCTTTGTTTCATTGGCTGCCGCCTAAGGCTCTGGAGTCTTCAGGAGCACTTGTCAGCACTGTTGGATTGGTTGTCCCCTATTTCCCACCAGAATAATGCAGCCAGCCGGAGGGGCAGGGCATTGTCACTGCGAGACATGATTAGCCGCCTTAAATTTTGAAAATGGCGTAGTATGCAATCAAATGAAGCCTCGCAGTGCTGTATTTTTAAATAGGCAGCACACCCAATCACAAGTATTCCTCTCCTGGAATTCAGGAGAGTAAAGCTATAGTATATTAGAGACCCATATATTCTAAATACTGACACGAATTCTATAGCAATCAGGTATATCCCCTGGCACCTTCTCACACCCTCCACTCTATCGTGCCCCGCCCAGGTGATCGATATACATTAGGAAATAAAAGCCCTGCTAAATCCATCATACACACTTGCTGATGCTGTCAGCGATGAAACGATAGGAAGCATTCTTGCTAGCAATTTCCTCCATCTTGAATGTATAAACAATGGAGAATATAGCTATCAAGGAGTAGGAGCTAGCATTTGTAACAGTGTGTACACACTAGATCAGTGGTTCCCAACCCTTGTCCTCAAGTACCCCCAGCAGTGCATGTTTTGTAGGTCTCAACACAGATTAACAAGTGCTATAATTAGCTCCACCTGTGGATCTTTTCAAATGTGCCTGAATAATGAGTGCACCTGCCGGGTGACATGGAAAACGTGCACTGTTGGGGGTACTTGAGGACCAGGGTTGGGAACCACTGCAATAGATGATCGGCACAAAAATAACAGTAACAATAGTCCTAATTGTAGACCTAGTTATCGATATTGTCTCTTGTGTACGCACCTTCAGTTTAAACAAGATTGTTTTGGTTTAGACTGAGGCTGTATGACTTACATGCTGCTTCTGATTTCTACAACAGTGCAATGTAAATCCTGACTCAGGGGAACCAGAAGATGAGCTGACTACTGAGGCCATTGAGTTTTGCCAAAAAATTGGCAGCAAAGCAACTAGAGTGTCGGACATAGTTGGACATAAAGATAAATTGGTGTATGCTGCAATCCAGGAAGGAATTAACTTGGTAAATGAGAAGTCTACTTCAAACGCACAAAAGGTCCAGAAGTGGCTCATTCTCAACAGAGATTTTACCATTGCGGGAGGAGAGCTTGGTAAGCAGTAATCACCGTCTTATAATGTGATTTAGTGACCATTAAGTTGCATTTAGGGCACAACACTTTACAATAAAGCAACTTTGTTTTTATGTACAATATTGTTCAATAAGAATTACAATTGACTTTTTTTCCCTGTTTTTCTTTAAGGCCCGACCATGAAACTGAAGCGACCGGTGGTATCTAAAATGTACAAAGATCAAATTGACGGCTTTTACCTGGATGCAGGGACACCCACTGATAACTCCCTCACATCGAAGTAGTGATATTTCCAATTGTAGTAATAGGCCCTCTTGTGTTTTCTTAATGGCACTTATGGTGAAAAACCAGATGTGTTTTTAAGAAAATCCTGTTTTTGTATATTTTCCATATAGAAACAATGCATTTGGTGTTCATGTCAACCCGCACTTTGTATTTTGTTTTATATACAACTGCGTTTACAGAGTAAGTTTATTTTCAGTTGAGATCAAGCAGTCAGAGGAAAGCCTGAATGTGTTAATCTCATAAGTGCCTCCTGTTCGAGAATTAAGCTTTATAGCCTGAATGAAGGAAGTCCTGCTGAACCACACAATAATTTATTTTGTGTGCTTTGTGTTGCCTTACTTGTCGGCATTTTTAATTCCGTACAGTTTTGAAATTGCAGCGTTTCAGCATATGTACATAAAATGGGCTACCTGAAAGGCTAATCTCATCAGGATATGGAGGAAAATAAGCCAAATGTATCTGTGAGCTCTGAATAGACTAGCTGGACTCTGATTTCCATGCACCAAAAAGAGGCATTTGTTAACTGAAGTACTTAATGTTTTGATAATCTAATGTTGTATAAACTTGATTAATTTATTTTATAAATATTATTATTTTGGAACCTTTTGAATGTAGAGATACTTGACTGCTGTATATTGTGTTTGTTGAAGTTTGAGCTAGGATTTGTTTCTGATCTTCTCATGATGTCATCTTACTTCAATAGGGGCCAGATGCACCAAGCTTCAAAAGTGGTCAAATGGAGAGTGATAAACAACTAGCCAATCAGCTCCTACCTGACATGTCACAGACTGGGTTTGTAATATGTCAGACAGGAGCTGATTGGTTGGTTGTATATCACTCTCCAGTTGATCACTTTTGAAGCTTAGTGCATATGGCCCCGTATATGATGATCTGATCTGAGAAGCGGAAGTGTCTTAGGCCTCTAAGCTAGTCAGCAGTGTATTGGTTCCTAAAGTGAAGTCCTCTGTGTTTATGCAATAAGTTTGGGTGGAAGGATTGTCTTATCAGGAATGGCAGACCTGGCACAATGGGGCTGCTGAATTTGTAGAATCTTTGGAAAGTTACAAAGCATATGGTTTTAGGTATTTCTGCCTTAGGCTACCCATTTTTTTTTTATAGATATCACTATTTAAACATTGGCTTAAATACTGCTTAGTGAATTGTTTTCGAAGTAGCATATCTCAAGCATCACCTACTTAAGCAGTGCTTCTACTTTCCACATATCACGTCAAAGAAACAGATTTTTTTTTTTTGTTTCCACATATGAAGTATCCCACGTACTCGTTTGCTGTTGCTGGGTTCCTAATTTGCACCACATATGCACTACCAAAGTCTGAGACGGTTGTTTACAGAAACGTGTTTTTATTAATGTACAGTAAATAATGAATGCACTAGTCACACCATTAAGCTCTGTGACCAGCATAGAACAGATATTATAGGCCGGTTATCTTGGTATGTGGTAGGAAGTACTATATGTTCCAAAGTCCTCTCATTTGTCAGAATTACCATAGAATGTATTTATAATATATTTTAAATTACTTTTGACCCTGTTTAGAACAACTTTTGTTTTCACTTTGTTTTTGTATCTGTTCAATAAACCATATTGGAAAGTTGCACTGCACAATAATTCTTATTCTCGTCTCAATTCTGGAAGATTTCTGCTAACTGACCTAGCATGTGTTAGGAGTGTTAACATTTCAGAATTTGTCCAGCCTACTAAAGTTAAGGATGTACTACCCCACCAGATAGACAGTACAGCAGCAGGAGCCTTAAGACATATTGTCTACGCTGTACTAGGACACTGTAGATGGTACAGTGGTTTGTGCAGAATCAACAACATCGTGCATACACAATGGGCGATATTTACATTTTGTTCCAGCCTATGCAACGGCAAAATTGTTTAAAATTTTGCCCAGTGTGTATGTACTTCTTGGCATAGAGGTGCTTATTCTGACTCTGGAACAAAGCAAAAATAAAAACTACATTTACACATTGTTAAGATCATGTGCTGAAGCTGGTGCAAATGAAAAATGTTCTAAGATTCAGTTTTTGAAGGGATGTGTCTAAACTGAACTGTAAAAAGATTGCCATCCAGCTTGTGTGGGCTACGTGCAAAAGCAGCCAGTATTTAAAAAGTTGTATGCTTTTTCCACTGCATCGGGCGTTGTATAGCGGGTAAACGTGAGGGTTTTTTTTTTTTTTTTTCTCCCCCAATTTACTTGGCACACGTTATGGTTCCTAATAGAAACCATGTGGCTGGTAAAGTATGAAAGTCGATAGAAATAGAAACCATGTCGACGTTTTCACTGTTGACCTTACCCATGTTGACCTAATGAAATGTCTAACAACTTTTTGTAGACAAAATGATCCATACCTGTATTTTTCTCCTGGGATTGCTAGTAATCCCTAGCTTTTATTTTACTTTTTACTTAAGATATTTTCTTCTATTTTACACTGAGCGGTCAGCGCTGCCACTCCGACACCCCCGCCAGCGTCCATTACCTCCTGTCGCCCCTGGGGCACACGAGTGGATGGTAGAAGGTCTCAGTCCAGCACACTGACCGTCAAATCTTCCTGGACAGCATGGCCGGAATGCAGGAGAGTATGCTCTCTCTGAGAGCGTTCAAATGGCTGTTCTGGCTGTGTCACTGTGGGAGCAGGTCACAGCACTAGCGTGAACACTGCCCCCCATAGAGGGATTCCACTAGCCCACCGGCGATAGGGAGCACAGGCAGGAGGCAGCCTTTCTTTTTGAATTGAGTAATTTTTATTGACAAGAATGAAAATAGATGCACAACTGTACATTTTGACATATAATATATTAAATAATTATAACAATAAGTAGAGGATAAATCTATTGGCAATAAACAAACGTAAGCTTTTCAGTAATGTTCGAGTCTTTTTCTTGTCGAATGGTGCTGCTTACTCTGGCAAGTTTAGCAGCAATACAGAGAGTGCATATGGAACAATTAAGTATTTAATTTTCTCCCTAGTAAACTTAGCCCGGTACCCATAAGATAGAGTACCATCCACCCCACCCCCCTAACATAAGAAATATTTAAAAAAAGAAAAGAGAGAGCAAAGGAGCAACCCGTAAAAATTACAATAAAATGCAATGCAATAGAAGCACTTCACACCTGAGGGGTTATTATTACCAGGTTATAGGTGGAGACAGGAGTGACTCTATTTAGACCATGTTGGAGAGAGGTTGAGTCACTGGTGGGACCGTAAAGAGTGGGTGTTAATGCATAGGTAAATCCTGCTGGGGATCGGCGGACAGGGCCAGCCTAGAGGAGGTCCATCTACTCCACTTAACTATATAGGGGGCAAGTGAACCCCGTGATCTGTAAGTGAATCTCTCGTGTCCAGTGACCTCCAATTGTAGATATTCGGGTGTGAGACATCGAACCACCTCCTGGCAATAAGGACCTTAGCTAGGGTGGTCAGGCAAAGGACATACTTGTACACTGGGGGCGAGTGAGACTCCTGAAGGCCTAGAGCAAATATGCAATATCATGGTTCAATGGTAATTATGTCGGCCCAGACCGCCTCCCAGAAGGCCAGTACCGGTGGGCAGGACCACAGCATGTGCCAGAAGTCTGTGCCGGGTGAGGCGCATCGAAACATGGAGACTGGAGAGCGATAGGCCCTGTGTATACTTGCTGATATTTCAAATGGGGTGGCATATCTAACGGAGTCAAGGATCTCGGCCCATTGCTCTCCATCCAGTGCCCCGATGCTGAGCTCCCACTTGGATTTAAGGGGGTCAAGGAGGCAGCTTTTCTGAGAGGAAAGCTGTCCTCCATTTTCAAATTGGGCTCCATTTTACAGGTGGGTTAAGTCCAGCATAGGAGGCGGCGGCGCTAGCCTGCAGCCCCTCCCCCCGGCTTTGGGACCCAGTTCACCTCACTGCTGTGCGCCCATTTGCTGCATATTCGTGCTTCCAACTCCCCTTCCCAGATGCTGGCAGCCATCCTCACTGCTGACAGACTCCCTGGAAGGCTGCTCTTTGTAAAAATGTCTCCTGTGACAAGTTTTTACAGCACTCACTGTCTCACATAATCTCTGGGTTACTGTGGTTGACAATGCAATATACAGTAGTTGGTGTGGGTTTATCTCTACTGTTGTGTGTGACATGTACTGTTTTGTGTGTGATATGTGCTTATAATCTACTGTGTTTTATCTTCCTGTGTGTTTTATTACACTGTACTTTTTTCTGTTAATGCTTGCATAGAAAGGGTGTACTAGGGAGACAGTGGTTTTGCTAGTCGCACATTAATTCTGGTCTCTGGGCATAGAGCCTCATGTGTGACCGGGGTTCCCATAAGGGCTACTTGCAATGGCCAGTGAGGAACACCAGCCGGCATCCCCAGTACTGCATACATGTAATTCATGCGCAGCGGGGCTGTTCGATCAGGAAGCCCAGGATGGCCTGTGAGCTGCTTACCATACTCCACCGACTTCCTCTACAGCGCCACAAGTCCAGCAGCCCCAATGGGCAGCTTTTACACAGTTGCTGGGCACTGTAGTGGATAGGCTGTCATCCGCAGCCGGCCCTACTCCCTCAGCACCTGTTGCACAGGAAATTCCCCATGGGTAGATTCTTTTATCTGAAACCATGTTGTCACTAACAAAGTCCTTGGCAGCTCAAACAGATAATAAGACTGTTGCATAGAGTTCTAAACGACCCGTAAAGCAGGTGTCATCACAATCGACATTGGGGACAGACTCCACTGGCTCTTCAGATGGAGATGCTAATGATGATGCGGACATCTGAGGGTGATCCTGAGATGGGGGAGGTAGATAACCTGGTTATAAATGTTACTGACCTTATAACGGCTATTAGGACGGTCTTCCTACCTGATGAGGAGGAGCCAACGCCAGTGGCACAGAAAGTGGATGTGTTTAAATCCTGCAAAGTTATAAGGGCTGAATTCCCTCATTCGGATCATTTAATGGGAATTAGAACGGGAATGTGGAAAACCCAAGGAAATTAATTCCTAATACCTAAAAGGGTGACTACTAGATACCCTATCCCAATGGAGGATAGTAGGTTATGGGAAAATTAGTCTCCGGTGGACTCTGATGTGACCTAACTGTTAAACCTTCAGTGTTACCGGTCATGTTGACCGCCTCCTTAAAGGATGTAGCCTGGAGCAATGCCTAAAATCAATATTTTGTCTGGCAGGAACAGTTAACAGGCCCACTATTGACACATCCTGGGCGGCGAGAGCTATGCAGGAATGGTTCAAAGTGATTGGGGCTGAACTTCCGACGGTTGTTTTAGAGGAATGCGTGGTGTGTTTGTCACATGTGCATCAAGCTGTGGCTTACATTTCAGAAGCCATGATAGATACAGGGCAACTGACTGCTAAAGTCTCCACTGTGTCAATACTGGCCAGACGTATACTCTAGCTATGGTCCTGGAAGGTGGGCACTGAGTCCAAAAAGGCATTGGAAGTTTTACCTTTCGCAGGAGAGGTCCTGTTTGGGGAATAGCTAAATAAAATAGTGGCTTCCCTGGCTGCAGCCAAGACAGCATGCCTCCCCTCAGCCTCTGCATCTGCTCTGCACAAGGTCAGTTCCTTTCGGCCAACAGGGAAAAGAAAGAGACAGTTGTTCGGCAGACAATCCAGCCAAGTCCAGACAGACCTAGGCTGCCAGATAGGCCACTCCTCCCTCTGGGGGATCCCATGGTGGGGGGCTGACTTCTCTACTTCTCAAAGGAGTGGCTCAGGAAGTCGGACGCCTGGGTGAGAGAAGTGGTGACCCGTAGCTATGCAGTGTCCTTCAAAGGGCTCCCCCCCAAAACAATATCTTCCTACAAATCTACCAAAAGATCAGCTGGAAAGTACCTGTTTTCATCAAGTGGTAGAATCCCTCCTGCAATCCAGGGTAATAGTACCAGTGCCTCAGTATCAGTGGGCCCAAGGTTATTATTCCACCCTATTTTTTGTTCCAAAACCAAACGGGACATTCAGGCCTATGAACAGGTCAGTGAAGGTGTCCAAATTCCGTATAGGGAGACTCAGGTCCATTGTATTGGCAATGGAACCAGGGGACTACATGGTGTCTCTGGACATACAAGTTGTGTATATGCATGTCCCTATTGCTCTATCTCACCAGCAGTTCCTGCGGTTCGCAATATTGCCGAACCATTATCAGTTTACGGCCCTCCTGTTTGGGGTGGCCACAGCACCCAGAGTCTTAACAAAGGTCATGACAGCATCTCTAAGATGGCAGGGGGTCAGAGTACTTCCATACCTAGACGACTTACTGATTTTGGCCAATTCATAGGAAACATTGACACATCTTTAGTTGACAGAAACAGTCCTTCAGTCCCATGCATGGCTGATAAATTGGAAGGTCAGCTCTGATTCCCTACAGAAAAATGGTACATCTGGGAGCTCTGCTGGATTGTCAGTCGCAGAGGATAATCCTCCCTCCAGAAAAAGGCCTGCTGAAGTTTCCTTCAGTTGCAGAGTCTCTATACATCAGGCCATGAAGATTCTAGGGCTGATGGTATCCATGTTGGACATGGTCGAGTGGGCGCAGTTTCACTCTCATCCACTGCAGAGATACTGGCCAGATGAGACAGCCGTCCTCAATCCATACATTCCCGAACTATGTGTCTCATCACGGAAGTACGAGCATCTCTATGGTAGTGGTTAACCAACTCCTGCCTGCAGGTAGGAAGGCCATTCTGGATCTCACAATGGGTCCTCCTTACTATGGATGCAAGCTTGTGGGGTTGGGGAGCCGAAGTAGAATCCAGATCCTTGCAAGGAAAGTGGTCTCAGGAGGAATCCAGGCTATCCATAAACCTTTTGGTATTGAGGGCTGTGTTCAACGCCCTCCAGTTGTCACTGGAGGATCTATTACAGGGCAAACCTGTTCAGATACAGTTCGACAATGCAACCACAGTGGCTTATATAAACCATCAAGGGGGCACCAAAAGCATAAAAGCCATGAGGGAGGTGTCAAAGATCCTCCAATGGGCCAAGAGTCATGAGCTGGCCATCTCAGCCGTGTTCCTCCCAGGAATACTGAATTGGGATGCTGACTTCATGAGTCATCAGGACATCTACGTGGGAGAATGGTCCCTACACCCTGAGGTATTTTGTTAAATAGCCAGGAGGTGAGGTGCTCCAGATGTGGATCTGATGGTCTCTCGGTACAATAGCAAGGTACCGTTGTTCAGTTCCAGAGTAAGAGATCCTCTAGCAGTGTTCATGGACGCTCTAGCAGTACCATGGAACTTTCGTCTCCCATACATTTATCCACTGGTGTCTCTTCTTCCTTGAGATATCAGCAGTTCAAGCAGGAGGGAGGAAGCCTAATTGTGGTGGCTCCAGCATGGCCCAGGCGACACTGGTTCTCCGATCTAGTACAGCGGTCGGCTGCTCCTCCATTTCATTTACCTCTGAGGAAAGATCTTCTCAGTCAAGGGCCTTGCTTACATCCAGATCTGCAGAGGCTAAGTTTGAAGGCACACATACTTTGTGCGTGCCGCACTGGGCTTTCTAGCCTATGATAGTTTTTGGGGTGCCGCACCCTGCACCTAGATATAGCGCTAGGGACCTACAATATACAAGCCTTGACGATGGCTTGGGGGAATATCATACACCTGCGCAGGTATATGTAACCAATATCTCTGAATTCTATTATCATGTAGTGTTCAAGAATGGTTACTAATGCCATTCAGTGAGCTGAGGGAAACAATGTATTTTTTACTTACTCAGTATTAACCCCTCACTCATGCACCTGAGTGGTATTACTGAACTAATTGAGCATCTACCACTATATGTACGGCACACATACTTTACCTGGTGTAAGGCAAGATCGCTCGATCCAAAACAATTGAAGGTGGCATGATTGTTGTCCTTCCTTTTAGAATGGACTGGATAAGGGTTTTCATCTGGCATTCCTTAGGGTCCAGGTGTCTGCCTTATCGGTGTAGTTTTAATGGCAATTGTCCATTTTACCAGACATCTGCATGTTCTTTCAGGGGGTGCTGAGGGTTCAGCTCCTGTAAACTACTCTGGTAGCTCCTTGGGACCCGTCGTTCGTTCTAGCAGCTCTTTAAGAGCCACCCTTTGAACCTTTACACTCAGTTTTGAAGTGGCTTTCCGCCAAGGTGGTCTTTTCTGATGGCTATTGCCTCAGCCAGAAGGGTATCAGATTTGGGGGCGTTATCTGGTCACTCCCCATTCCTGGTGTTTCATAAAGATAGGGCCATTCTTAGGACTAGGCCCTCTTACCTTTTCTACAGTTGTTTCGAGGTTTCCATGTGAACCAGGAAATCGTGATTCCTGCCCTGAATTCCTCCAAGTTGTCTTCCAAGGAGAAATCTTTGGACATGATGCGGGCACTCAAGATATATGTCCAATGTACGGAATCCATTAGATGCTCAGACACTTTTTTGTTTTATATGGGTTCCACAAAATAGGGTGGCCTGCTCACAAGCAATCCTTAGCTCATTAGATCAGAATATCAATCCAACAGGCTTACAACGAGGCTAATCTCCCGTTACCTTCCTCTATTTCTGCACATTCCACTAGGTCAGTTGATCCATCGTGGGCTGCTAGGCGTGGTGCTTCCGCTGAGCAGCTGTGCAAGGCAGCAACGTGGTCCTTGGTCTACACATTTCTGAGGTGCTATCCACCCGTAGAATACTGCTTTGGGACCCAGGAACCCTGAAGAAGAAAAGGGGAGTTATGGTAAAACCTACCTTCGGTTAACTCCCTTTCTTTGAGGTTCCTGGGCCCACAGGGCGCCCACCCTAGTGCGCCTGATGTCTGTGGGACATGCAATCTAGTCGTTGGTCACAATGTGAATATTTGTATTTGTTCCATTAAACCACTATCTTACAAAAAAGCAAACCCTTTGCTACTGCATAGTTAATATTGCTTGTGGCCATTATTGGTTTCATGTTTTGTATTGTGCAATACATTTTTAAAATGTATTGTATGACCGGGACTGTGACATTGTATTTGTTCATTGTTCAAGTGTTTGAGAGAAGCAGCAAAACTCCATTACGCTATTCACCACATCAAGTAGCATTTATTACAGTGTTGGGCAAACCAGTCCACAATCTAGCAACAATTCAGGTTTCCTAGATGCCCTGTGAATCTGTAGAATGTGTTGGTTAGAAATTAATGAAAATGTGACCGCTAAAAATGACTACACCTGTGCATCAGGTGGTCTGGAAAACACAAACTGTTGGTAGCTCTAGGGGACTGCTTTGGCCAGGTCAAATCTATTATTTAGTACACCGGTCACCAGTTACAGGCTGATTGTGTAGGAGACCGCTACTGCTGCTGGGAATGGTGCTGTTAGTTCTTCAGCATTGAGGCTACAAGCTGCACCAGAGTAGTAAATACAGATGTGTATACCTTTCAAGGAGAGTTTGGAGCACGTTTCTTTCAGTTACAGTACATTGAGTCTAGAGTTTTTAGCACTGCTAGAACGTGGGTAGGGCAAAAGTGTGGTTTTTCCTCCATATCTGTTCCGCTTTCCTGTCTCTGTTGTACAGCCTCAATTATTTCACTGTCCTATATTGTATTGTTCAGTATTTTTTTCCCCACCATGGCTGGAAAGGGCTCAAGGGCTAAGGCACTCACTTGTTTAAAGTGTGCTGAAAAGTTTGCTCAGGGACAAGCTAATAACTCCCTATTATGTGAGACAGGTATTCCTGATAGAACTCTGTACAGAGCCAAGACTCCCCTGCATGGGCATCACTAGGGTTATATGCAGTCTCTTAGCAGAGCTCCCTTCTACAAAGGACAGATAATCTGCTAGGCATTCTACTTCCTCTGAACCAGCCTGGGCCCAGGCATTGGATAGGTCAGTAGCTGGAGGATACATACTCCAAGGGGAATCAATGTGTTCATTTTTGTTGTTTGGCAAATGTAGCATATTGCAGACCAAAAAAAGACGGTACTCACGGTGCCGGGAGCCACTTCTTTAAAGGAAGTGGCAATTACTTCCAGAAGATTCAGAGGCTGTGGCAGAGCCGCTGCAACATTTGCCCACCAGGAAAAATTATAGCTGTAAAAGGGGGCAGTATATAAACTGTATAGTTTATGGACCAATAACCCCAGTTCCCTTGCATCATCAATTAGGCTTTTATTTAAGCCTTTTTCCTGGTGCCAAAGTTAAATGGCATCATGAGCCCTATCCTACAATTAAAGGTACGCAATCCTTTCTTGCTAAAATAAAAATTCAAGATGGAATCCCTTTGATCAGTCATTGCAGGGTTGGAAAGTGATGAGTTTCTTGGTATCGCTTGATGTATATTTACACATTCCCATCAGCAGCAGTATCTGATATTTACGTTGAAGCAACAGCATTAACAGGTCAAAGCCTTGCCCTTCAGCCTGTCTACAGCACCCAGGATGTTAATAAAGGTCAGGGCGGTAATGATGATGTTGCTCCGTCTGCAAGGAATAACAATGATTCCTTATCTGGACTTCCTTTTGATAAAGGCTTTAGTGGATCAACTCCTTCAGGACTTCACCAAAGACATGGCTGTTTCTCTCCTTAGGTGGTTAGACTCCTGCCACCTTCTGCAGGATGGAGACTCGGAGTATGGAATTGGACAAAAACGCAAGCCTGCGCAGCTGAGCTGCTGAGTCGTGCTGGGAACACTTCCAAGGTCTTTGTGCTCTACAATGCAGTGCGATTCAAGTCCAGTTGGACAACACATCAATACAAGTGTGATTCAAGTCCAGTTGGACAACACATACATCAATCGCCAGGGAGGCACGAGAAGTTGCATGTTTTAAAGGAGGGAGTATGGACTCGCTTATATCCCCCAAACATAGGAGACCATAGCGCGTAATAATGAGATATAAGAGGAAAGAGAGAGAGATATATATAAATAGATATAAGAACCGAGCCTGGATAATAAAGTTAATTTGTTCCATCATCAATATGGAGTGCTGCTGCCAAACACGAGTCTCAACAATCAAATATACATATGTGGCAGCAAGTCAGACATTCAGCTAGGGAGTGAGCAATCTGAATACCCAAATACTTAAACTGCCTACATCGGTGCACAAGGAAATCATAGGAGGTAGGTTTAGATCCAATGAGAAGTGGAGTTAACTATAGATTATTTGGTACTTGTTTCCTAGAAGGGCGCCCACGATTTTGATCTTAGGCATCGTAAGGAAAAAAATCACGTCGGTCGCATCGCATGCGGCCAAAAAATCGCATGCGATGCGACCGACGCGATTACCGCGATTTTACATAGGGAACAATGTTAAATGGCCCAATTGACCCGATTTCACATAGGGAACAATGTTAAATGGCACACAGACCCCAAATACCCACCCTGAAGTGTGAAATGGCCCCCCCCAATTGTTAACGCCACCCCACGATCAACGTCAACCCGAAGCGTGGCGAGCGCAGCGGTATGCGTCCTCCGACCTTTTCATACCCCCACTATCCACGTCGGTGTGGAGTTGAGAATAGAAAGTGTGGCGAGCGCAGCGATCCCAGCGAGGGGACGCGGAACACGCTCCCGAAGCGTGGCGAGCGGACACGGATTACTTAACATGTATTCCGCGTCCGCTCGCCACGCTTCGGGCTCGGTGGCTCGCTGCGCTCGCCACACTTTCTATTCTCAACTCCACGCCGACGTGGATAGTGGGGGTATGAAAAGGTCGGAGGACGCGTACCGCCGCCGCTCGCCACGCTTCGGGTTGACGTTGATCGTGGGGTGGCGTTAACAATTGGGGGGGGGCATTTCACACTTCAGGGTGGCTATTTGGGGTCTGTGGGCCATTTAACATTGTTCCCTATGTAAAATCGGTAATCGCGTCGGTCGCATCGCATGCGATTTTTTGGCCGCATGCGATGCGACCGACGTGATTTACATTTTACCATGCATTTCTATGTAAAATCGCGGCCATCGCATCGGTCGCATCGCATGCCATTATAATGGCATGCGATGTACATGAAATGCCCGCGATGGGCGCCCTTCTAGGAAACAAGTACCGATTATTTCAACTAATGTGAACACCTGAAAAATGGACAAACGGTACTTGTGTAGTTTCACGGCGCCACTGTTTGTTTATTAATCCAGACAGCTGTGTTTACAGTTTCTTCGAAAATTGGCAGCCTGCCAGAGTCCACTTCCTGAGTCTGTGATTGCTGGTTTCCAGACTCCTACACTGTACTAAGGCGGGGTACACACCAGAACGATCCTGATTGTTAGTAGATTGTTAGCAGATTGTGTGATGGTCGCACGATCTGTTGGAGCACACGATCTGCATCCAATCTGATCCCAATCCAATCTGAGTCTGTATCCAGTTGAATGGATCTTTTACAGATCCTACCTGCAGCCGGATTGGAATTGGATCTAAGCATGCCCAATCTACATACAATCTGCATCCAATCGGTTAGAATTGGATCCAGATTGATGGAATTGAGCCCTAATTGTTCTGGTTTGTACCACCCCTAGGCTAGCATGCGCTCACTCTGTGCTTAATCTGTGTAACTGTACTAAGCTACGATATCGGTGAAATAGCGGGGTTGTTTTGCGCTGCAGTAGCGACACAGTCACAAACAGCGGCTGTACTCGCAAACTGCGTCTAGTTTGCCACAGTCAGAATTTGAGTCCCAGTCACAGTTGCGTCCCAGTCACAAACACACTTTCCACGCCATCCCGAAGCGTGCCGAGCCCTGCGAGGGGACGCGGTACGCGTCCAACCAACCTTTTCATACCCCCACTATCCACGTCGGCGTGGAGTTGATTTTATATAGTTGATTTTTATATAGGCCTGGTAACTGTAAAGGAGGTGGAGTTGGTATATTACTGTCACAAGCCTTCACATACTCAGTTCTACCACTAGTTCCTTCAGTCACATTAACATAATTTGAAGTACACTCCATTAGGGGTTTTCCCCTTTCTCTATGCATGTTGCTGCTATCTATCGCCCACCTGGGCTTCCCAAATCTAAATTTCTGGAAGATTTCTCTGCCTGGCTCCCCATTTCTTATCCTCTGACATCTCCACTATCATCCTGAGTGACTTCAACATTGCTATTGACAGTCCACCATCTCTGCATGCCTCCAAACTCCTCTCTCTAACCTACTCTCTTGGCCTCTCCCAGTGGTCCGACTCCTCTACTCATGAGGAAGGTCACTGCCTTGACCTTGTTTTCACCAGGCTGTGCTCAGTCTCTGATTTTACTAACACTCCCTTCCCTCTCTCTGATCACAATCTCATTACCCTCTCACTCTCCTCCATTACCTCAAGCTCACTGACACAGAAATCATGCATGCCTGCTCTAACCCGCAGAAATACTAATGCTATTAATTTTCCACAACTTTCCACCTCCCTCCAACAACAGCTCACACTACATTTACCTCTCCTGACTCTGCTGTTTCCCACCTCTACCTGACTCTTGAAACAGCCCTTGATGAAGTGGCTCCAGCTACCCATTATACCCCACGTAGGCTTAGATGCCAACCGTGGCACTCCAAAACAACAAGACAACTACGAAATCAGTCACGTAAAGTAGAACGCCAATGGCGTAAATCTCGTAATATGACTGATTTCCTCACATATAAGACTAGCTACCACTCCTACTGCAATGCTTTGGACACAGCCAAACAAACATACTACCAATCTCTCATCTCTTCTCATGCCACCAACCCTAAGTGACTTTTTAACACCTGTAAGTCACTTCGGTACCCTCCCCCTCCTCCCCCACCAGCTACCATCAGTGCACAAGAACTTGCCTCCTACTTTAAGGACAAGATTGATAACATCCGAGATGAAATGGTATGCTCTAACCCGCTTTCTTCCCCACCTGAACCCTCTGGCACTTTCTCTTCGTTTGAGCCCACAAATGAAAAGGAAGTATCCGCACTCTTCTTATCCTCCTACTCTAATACCTCTCCTCTTGATCCTATACCTGCACAAGTCATTAAAAATCTATCTCCTGTGCATATTCCAACCTTAACTAAAATCTGCAATCTCTCTCTTGCTAATGGTACTTTTCCATCTCTGCTCAAACATGCAGTGATTACTCTCATTCTGAAAAAACACAATTCTGACCCTAACTCTCTCTAACTATCATCCTTTCTCTCAGCTCCCATGCCTCTCCACGCTACTTTAGAGACTTGTCTACTCTCGCCTCACAAACTTTCTTAACTCTAACACCCTATTAGACCCACTTCAGTCAGGCTTTCGCTCTCAACACTCCACTGAGACAGCACTGACTAAAGTGGTGAATGATCTGGTAACTGCTAAGTCTAAAGGCCATTACTCACTGCTTATTCTTCTAGATTTTTCTGCTGCGTTTGACACTGTAGATCGCACTCTCCTTTTACAAACACTACACTCCCTAGGTCTTAATGATACAGCCATTTCCTGGTTCACATCTTACCTATCTGATCGCTTTCACTGTTCGCTTCTCTGACTCTACTTCCTCTTCACTACCTCTGTCAGTCGGAGTTCCGCAAGGCTCAGTTTTAGGTCCTCTGCTTTTCTCAATCTATACCTCCTCACTTGGCAAACTAATCAGCTCTTTCGGATTTCAGTATCACTTATATGCAGATAATACTCAGATCTATCTATCAACCCCAGAGTTGTCACCAGTGGTTTTGGGCCGAGTCTCTGAATGTCTCTCTGCCATCTCATTTTGGATGTCTTCTCACCAACTCAAACTCAATATTTCCAAAACAGAATTACTTATATTCCCGCCAACTAAGAACAGTTACCATCCCGATATCTCCATCTCTGTTGACAACTCGACAATCGACCCTACCCCACAAGCTCATGCTTAGGGGTCATCCTCGACTCTGACCTGTCCTTTCTTCCCCACATTCAATCTGTCTCCAAATCATGATACATGCATCTAAAAAACATATCCAAAATACGACCGTATCTCACACAAGACACTACTAAATCTACTAAATCCATGCACTCATTATATCCCGCATTGATTATTGCAATAGTCTCCTAACTGGTCTACCCAAGAACAGACTCTCACCACCACAATCCATTTTAAATGCTGCTGCTAGGCTGATCTTCCTTGCAAGACGCTCATCATCTGCTGATCCGCTCTGCCAGTCCCTCCATTGGTTACCTGTATCTTACTGTATTCAATATAAAACACTTCTACTAGCATATAAAGCTATTAACCATACTGCACCAGCATATATCTCTCTACTTATTACAAAATATCTCCCATCTCGACCACTCCGCTCTGCACAAGATTTGCGTCTCTCTTCTGAACGGATCACTAGCTCCCATTCACTATTACAGGACTTTCATCGGGCTGCTCCCATCCTATGGAATGCCCTTCCACACACAATAAGACTCTCCGCTAGCATTCAAACTTTCAAGTGTTCCCTGAAAACTCACCTCTTCAGGCAAGCCTATCATATTTAAGTTCTACACGCATAACCCTCTGAGGCACTTATGTATTATATAGCTTCCCTTCTGGACTTGTAACTTGGTGGGACTGCTATGCTATTACTGGTGCCTGTCCTTGTATTTCCCTCCAATATCCCTATAGATTGTAAGCTTGCAGCAGGGCCCTCTAACCCCCAAATCTGTCTGTTGTTACCCAGTTTGTTTTATCACGGTCTACTATTGTAAAGCGCAACGGAATCTGCTGCGCTATATAAGAAACTGTAAATAAATAAATATATAGTGTGGCGAGCGCAGCGAGGTGAGCAGACGAGGATTACTTCACATGTATTCCGCGTCGCCACGCTTCGGGCTCGGTGGCTCGCCACACGATATAAAATCAACTCCACGTCAATGTGGATAGTGGGGGTATGAAAAGGTCGGTCGGACGCGTACCGTGTCCCCTCGTGGGACTCGCCACGCTTCGGGATGGCGTGGAGTAAACAAGGACAACAGCTGTTAAGTCGACAGGTGTCATCATGAACAGGTTGACACCCCTTTGTTAATGGTACCACAATGAACTGTGCTCTGTTTGTGACTCAGGTGAAATAGATGCTATTTCTGAGTACTACTGTTACTGGGACATAACCTCTTGTTGCGGCCAACGAGACGCTGTTAGTGGGTACAGACGCAGTTTGTACAACGCAAAAAAAAAACGCTATTTCACAGATAACGTGGTAACGTAGCTTATTACAGTGAGCGTGCACTACCTTATGCAGCCCACACACGCACCGATTCCAGCGTGCGTTGTGGGCTTAACTAGCACACACAGCATCGCATCGTATGCCTTGTGCATACGATGTGCATGCGATGCGATGCTGTGCTAGAAAAAGCTAGTACAAAAAGTATGTGCAGCACATACTTTTTGTACTGTACGATGAGGTGCCGCGGGAGCGCGCACCCCATCGTACAGCATCGCATCGGCACGTGTGTGGGCTGCATTAGTACAGTATAGAACGCTGAAAAACTGCCAAGTTTCATACTTTAACTACACACTGACTGAGCGCGCGCGCTAGCTGGAAAGCTGCCAAGTTTTTCAAAGTAAATGTAAACAGACTGCTGAGTTAATGTAAACAGACTGCTGGTGAAGTAAACATAGAACAGTAAACAGTGGCGCCGTGAAACTACACAAGTACCGGATAAACAGTTTCACCACCACCGATAGAGCAGAAAGGGAGCTCTCTGTGCAAGACCGAAACAATAACATGTCATCATAGAGAGCTACACTCTCTTCACATCC
The DNA here is from genome assembly GCF_055691185.1 of Crinia signifera. NCBI lineage: Eukaryota > Metazoa > Chordata > Amphibia > Anura > Myobatrachidae > Crinia > Crinia signifera. Next base: position 202,143,170 of record NC_139217.1, read on the forward strand.
TGAGACCAAGAGTTCGGAATGTAAGAGGAATCTCAAATAGAACAAGTCAGTGGCAAATAATAAAGGGGATATTGCACACCCTTGTCTGGTTCCCTCCTGAGTGTAGGAATCAATCTGCCAGGACTTCCGTCAAAACGATTGACGGAGGTCCTGGCAGGACAATATTTAAGAAGATGGACCTAAGTGAAAAGCCCAGGCACAACACCAAATCTAAAGAGCTCCCATAAAAAATGCCATTCTACTCCGCACTATACAACCAAAGGGTCATTGAGTCCTTTACCAGCAACCTGCAAATAAGTATAGCAGAGCTGGAGGTTTGTAGCGGTCGATCTCTCAGGCATAAAGCCAGTTTGGTCAGAATGAATCATCTCAAGAATCACTTTATTAAGACGGAGAGCGAAGATTTAAGACAAACGTTTTATAGCAACTAGATTCATTATTTATTTAGCATCTTCTAGAACAGGCATGTCCAAACTATGGCCCTCCAGCTGTTGTGAAATTACAATTCCCATCATGCCTTGCCACAATTTTGCTATTAGGGAATACTAAAACTATGGCAATGCATGCTGGGATGTGTGGTTTAACAACAGCTGGAGGGCCACAGTTTGGACATACCTGTTCTAGAAGATGATAGATGGAATGTTGCCAATGGCATCCAGTCAGATTCTATCTATTCTGGAGGGTACGGGGATGGGACTGAAACTCTGGTTATCTCATATAGCCACGTTCACGGATGGTCAGACTGATGCTGCACTGATATTATATTATAGTCAACTATTGAGAGGATTCGGTACTTCTTTACTTTCACGGCGCCACTAGATAGGACAGATAGGATACTAGATAGGATACGATTTGTATGCGATTTGACATAAGATATCGCATAAGATATAGGATAAGATTTACTATCCATTTCATTACCCCACTATCTACTAGGGCGTGGAGTTGATTTTATATAGCGTGGCGAGCGCAGCGAGCCACCGAGCCCCGCGAGGGGACATGGAATGTATATTATGGAATTGCATGCAAATGGCATGCGATATTGGGGACTTGCTTTCAAACAACATCCGGGTCCGCTCGCTGCGCTCGCCACGCTATATAAAATCAACTCCACGCCCTAGTGGATAGTGGGGTAATGAAATGGATAGTAAATCTTATCCTATATCTTATGCGATATCTTATGTCAAATCGCATACAAATCGTATCCTATCTAGTATCCTATCTGTCCTATCCTATATCTTATGCGATATCTTATGTCAAATCGCATACAAATCGTATCCTATCTAGTATCCTATCTGTCCTATCTAGAGTGGCGCCGTGAAAGTAAAGAAGTACCGAGGATTCTTTTCCAAATGCTTTTGTTAATTTTTTTTTCATGTATTATGTCGCTGTACTTTATCCATCCTGTTTTAAGTGAATATCATTGTCTGGTTATGTGTATTATGCAACCTGCCTATTTGAATGACTCCAATACAAGATGTTGTTCTACTCTACACATCGCTGGTGGGAGAGCCAGATCATCAGGTCTGGAGCCATTAGTATTTTGTCCCCATTATTGGGTAATTAGGGGGGGGGGTGTCTAGATAGTTAGTGGGTTTGTGTTGGGATAGGGGGGATAAGACGTTATGGGATCCAGGTATGCCTGTGTTGGGGTAGGTTAAACAGGGATGGGGTGCTAAGGGGAGGTTTGTTTGTGAGTGTATTTTATTTTAAGCTGGAAATGTCACTGTTCGTATCCTATACGGTTATCACATCCTGCTTGGTATATGTTAATTCCGATAACTATTTATGCTGAGCGACTTTGTATATTACACTATTCTAAGACGGTCACCCACACACTCCTCCTACTCTTCTATAATTGTCAGCTGCCCGAATGGCACCTTCCGGCACTTCCATTTTCAGAACCTTTACAGGAACTCTGTTCAATACTGTGTACATATTATAAAGACCTGCTTGTACTTTAGACTTATACCAAGTATATATTGATGTGTCTGCCCACTTGGGCGATTTGTTTGTTACATTAAAAAAAATCAATTAAATTTTTTTTTATTATCATTTGTCCATTTATCACTCACTTTATGCCTTTTACTGTATAAAGGTAGTGGGTTAGATTTACTAAAGCTTCTAAAAACAGAGAAATGGTTGTGTTACCCATATCAAGCATTTTTTTTAGAAATGGCAGGTAATATTTGATTGGTTGCTAAGGCCACCACCAGTTTTTTTTTTAATTTTATAAACTTTATTAAAATCTACCCAAGTGTGTATCCACTTACCCACAATCACTGTTCACAGGTAATTGCTTCACCAGGGCTATCCCCATTTTCCCAGATAAGCAGACACAAGCCGCAGCATATCTGGGTTTTGTTTCACCTGCCTCAGTCAGGCGAAGCAAAATCCCAGATACGTGACTGTTTTTTCTGAAACTATGTTTTTTCCATGAAAAATATTTTTTTCTATGGTAGAACTCCTGTTTTTCCCTCACAATGTTTCATTGCACTTGATTGATATATGTGTACAGGTTGAGTATAGCTTATCCAAAATGCTCGGTACCAGAAGAATTTTGGATATCAGATTATTCCAAATTTCAGAATATTTTTATATTTCAGTGATGTATCTTGCATTTATGTTGTACAAACACATGGAATACACTACATATATTTTATTTGTGCATGAAACAAGGTTTCAAAACAAGAAACAAAGGCTATTATTCAGATCTGATCGCAGTACAAATTTGGGAACTCTTGTAGTTTCACGGTGCCTGATATATCGGATGCGATCCAAAGCGATGTTTTACCTGTTCATAACCCTACTATCCACTACGCATATAGTGTGGTGAGCGCAGCAAACCGTGTGTGCTCGTCACACTATATAAATTCAACTCCATGCGTAGTGGATAAAGGGTTTATGAACAGGTAAAAAAAAAAAAAAAAAAAAAATCGCACAGGATCGCATCTGATATATTGGCCGCCTTAAAACTACACAAGTACCCAAATTTGTTCTCAAAATGGGAAAAACCATGTGCACTGCAGGTGGGGCAGATGTAACATGTGCAGAGAGAGTTAAATTTGGATGGGGTGTGTTGAAACTGAAATCTAATTTGCAGTGTAAAAATAAAGCAGCCAGTATTTACCCTGCATAGAAACAAAATAACTCACACAAATCTAACTCTCTCTGCACATGTTACATCTGCCCCACCTGCAGTGCACATGGTTTTGCCCATTTTGAGAACAAATTTGTACTGCGATCAGATCTGAACAAGGGCCAAAGTTTGCGTACTATCTCAGGTACTGAATTTGAATGCTAAGCCAGGGGTTCCCAATGTTTTTCGAATAAAAAATAAATATATAATAAATATAAAATTAAATAGGATTGTGTTTATATGTGCTTCTTAGGTTCATTTATGTGTTAAAAGGCAGGATTTGCTTCTGTTTGTACATATATTTTATGATTGGCAGCCACCAACACTGGTTTTGTCCATAAATAATTGATCATGAATCATTTCAATTGGACCTAGGCCACCAACCCATGGCACCCCTGCAAGTGTCCCAAGGCACCCCAGGGAGCCACGGCATACAGTTTGGGAACCACTGCGCTAAGCAATGATTTTCTTGCACATATTTAGTGCCAGTTACACATCATGTCCTCAGTAGTGTTTTTAGCTACATTTTTTTTTTTTTTCACTTTCTGGAATGTATGGTTTTTGGAATAATTTAGATAACGTGTATTTGGATTACTCAACCTCTATGTATTTCCATGTGCAAATGATTGTTCCATTTCTATTTAGCATGGAAAAATGTATGTGATTAAAGAAAAAAAAGTTGCATTAGTACATATTTTTTTATTATCTGTGCTTAAAAAAGTAGTGATTTTACAGAACAGAATAAAAGTCCACTGCAACAGAAAGGATTTTCTTGATCTTTATTTCATTTTTTCCTATAAAAACTCTTGCAAGATTCCCAATATTAAAATAAAAATAATACAAGACCAAATATCTATGCATCTTTAGCAATACAGTTTCCAACCATCAGGCTTGGTTCAAAACCAAATTCACTTTGCTTGATACATTAATAAATACTTCTTGGACAATAAAACAGTTTGATTATAGAGGTCTTAGTCTCATTTAAAAATGTATGTTCATAACTCGCCAACCAATAGGAAATGCTAAATGTGCATCACATGAGCCCAATACCATGAAGTCTGCAGCTGGTAGCTGTAGAAATTCATATCCAGTCTGGCATGAAAGTGGTTGACACAAAGTTGTCCCATTAACAATGATTTCCCAATCCCTTGATCATATAACGGTGTTAAAATAATACCTTTAAGGTAACCTTTCCCAAGGAAGAAATAGATCCTTATTCCAAGCTCCCAACTCCCAGTGGGAAAATGAAATCATTTTGCAATCAACAACAAAATACTGATATTAAATGGAGGGAATCAAATACTGTGTGGAAGACCCAAACTTTAAACATCTGTCCTTACAAATACAGTATATGAGTGCAGTTCTATCCTCCTAGGGGCGGGGGAATCGGAGAGTGCTTGAGAAAAAATATAAGATGAAACTGCTGTAGTGTTGCCATTTTAAAAAAGGAAAGAAAGTCCTGGTCAACAAACATGATGGGGAAATAGCTAAAATTTGTCCATAATCATTATGAATGACAAATATGATTTGCAAAAGCGGATAAAAAAAAAAAGAAGTGACCAAAAGTGGGTTTGATCACTTAAATACATACTTTTTAAATTTTGGTCCTAAAAGGGACCCAGCGTTGGTCAAGAATGGGTACCGTATGAAAAAGGAGTGTAACAAAAAAAGTATAAAAAAATAAACATTAGTGTTTTACATTTCAGGGAAAGGTCGTTTAATAAAACCTATAATTATATCCTACCGGCAAAACATTTTCTGTCCAAATTCAGAAAGTTTACTGCGGTAGGAAGAAATATTCCTGAACACAGATGATGTCCATCCATAGCCAACACAGGGATCTGCATTGTTCACTTAGAGTGAAGCAAGCTGTAGTGCTGACTAGTGTCTGAGCAGTTACAATTGGCAGTCCGTTTTACCTTTGCGCTTATTTAGAAACCGCACAATATAACCCTTGAAGCTGTGAATTCTGGAGGTTTCCTGCTAGAACCTATACAGTCAGCAGTGTCCTATATAAATACTCCTCTTCCGTCCTTACATACTTGTACCAGTACACCCTTCTGCTATTCAGAAAGCCAATACAGTTCGAAGCACGTATCAGAATGTAATGAGGTTTACAAATTACATTATTATTAAAAACATACAACCCCCACCGTCTCCTTAACTGGTACAGTTTTGAATCTCTTGTTCAATAAAATAAAAATTGTAAAATTACAAGATGATTCAAAGCAAATCCTTGTTCCATTCTTACCCGTCAAAAAAAAAAAAAAAGAAAACAAGAAAGTAAGAAAAAAGGAGTAATAGTCTGCCTCTCCAGGCCATCTTATACATAAAATACATACATACATATATATAATATATATATAATATACAGCTTACAGATCCAATGTTCTGTAATGCTTCCGAAGCAGAGTGGAGCCAGTGCTCTCCTTGCTCACCATAAATACAAGAACCTCTCTGCCTAACATAGAGAGAGAAAGAGAGCAGGTTATTATTACAGTGCGCGGTTGGAATAACTCCCACCGGATACCTCTTCTGTATGGTCTCATAACTTTTGCAGGAAATCCTTTGGGGTTAGAGCACACTTGTCTCAAAATACAGAAATAAAAAAAATGACTGTATAAATAGAGCCCTAATGAGAGTTACCTTTATCAAAACAGGTTGGTTACTGTATGTATGTATGCAAATATATATTACTGTCTGACCAGGTGTCTGCACTGCCTAAGAATCGTTCATATACTTCTAATTCATGCTTACATTCTTCTAGCCCACAGACTTCTATCGCTAAAAATTGCATCATCTGCAGTGTGATTTTTTTTACTGTATTTTGAAAGAAAAATGTACTAAAATTCCTGCTAAACCTTATGCTCTAAAAGGGTAAAAATAAAAAAAAAAGTCACACAATAAAATCTTGTACGCTGGAGTGATATCCCCCATGAAGGATTAGCCTAGATGGCTCAGTTAGAAGGATCCTATTTGCTGGGAGCACTGGTCAATCCCAATGGTGATTGCACGGACCAGGAAAAGTTTAAGGAATTAGGGTGTTCACTGCCCCACAACACTCTTCTCTCTCCTTAGTTCCCAGTCTACTTGGGGGTCATGTTGCTCCAGATTCCAAGTAACTCTGCAGTTTACGGACAGTTGTCTCATCCAATGAGAAGAGGTCAAAGTCAAAAGTTGTGTTGGTGACATTAAAGTGTCCTGTTTCTTCTATGAGGTTGACAATCTTGAAAATAGAGGTGTAGACACAGTCAGATGCAGAGACAATACAAGCCAATTAATAAAACCGTATTTAACAATTGTTAAGTATAACAAGCATGTGTATATTTTGTAACCTGATATAGTAGCAATAGTGGTCAATTTACTAAAATGTGATGTTGCCCATAGCAACCAATCAGATATATATCTATTATCTTCTAGAAGGTGCTAAATAACTAAGTATAATCAGATAGATTGCTATGAGCAACACTCCGGGTGACATTCTATGGATTGAGATAAATGCGCATGTTTTTATAATCGCACCATATCGCACTTTTGAAAATCGCAAGATTGGCCCGTTTTTAGCAAATTTAATGAGATGCGAAAAACGGGGCAAATAGTGCGAATAGGTGCGATTTGGTGCGATTTCTTTAGTCCTGAAAATGTGCGATTTTCAGGTCTGAAAATCGCACGTTTGCAGGAAATCGCAATTTAAAATAAAAAAAAAACGGGGGACCCCTAGTCATTTTGTCCCCCGTATTTCGGGAACCAGCGCCGGACCTTGAGCCTGGTGCTGGTTTCATTAAATCAAGGGGACCCCTATTTGTCGGGGACCCTGATTTTATGTCATCAGCACCGGCTCAATGAGCCCGGGACTGGTTATGCTCTGGCGGGGGACCCCGCGCTGGTTTTTTATTTTTATTTAACGGTTTAAACTTTTTTTACACCAGAACCCTGCACAGATCATTGCGATCTGTGCAGGGTTCTGGCTAATTCGCCCATCAGAACCTGGTCTGATTTTTGGGCGAATTATAGACACACTTTAACTTGTATACCATTAAATATGCGATTTGTATACTTTTTAATGTGAAAACATCTGGATGCGATGTGCTGCGAAAAGCAGCCATCGCATTTCCAGTGTGTCCAACTTGTTGGCCAAAATCGCACTTTTTTCACATTTTCGCAGCTCATTAAATATGCGAAAATGGAAAAAAATGCGATTTCGGCCGTTTTTGCGAAAAAAATCGCCAAAGTCAGATTATCTCACTCCATAGAATGTCACCCTCCATCTTTAATAGAATCCCATCTCCCATCTTAGTAAATTTACCTCATAGACTGATATCTAGAGGTAGATGTATGAAGCAGTGATAAGGGAGAAGTGGCCCATTTAATCAAGTGAAATGCAAGCTGCAAACCACAGAACCTGTGGAATCCATGAATATCCTGGTGAAAAAAGGATAAGCAAATTTCAAGGGACTTCAGCAGTATATTGGACACCCTGTTACCAGCCAAACGGATTACAAATCAAAGGGGTAATATGTCTTCAATCATTCAAAGGGAGCATAACTAGGAACAAGTGGAAGTTTCCCAATTCCAGTGTCCGCAGATATTTAACTATTGTTTTATATTAGTGCTTTTTACTGTGAGTATTTACTGTTTATTAAATATCCTTTTAAAATTTATGTGATACCCAGTTGATCCATGTGTGATATTTTATAGTGTTAGGCGCTCCACCACTTTCTTCTTTTCCCAGAAGTGGCCCATGGCAACCAATCAGAACAGAAGCAATATCTATCATTTGCATAATTCCACTTCTTTCCCTTCTGTGTCACCCCTGTCTGTCTAATCCGCTCCTTTTAGAATGTAAGCTCTCACGAGCAGGGCCCTCTCTCCTCATGTGCCTTTCTTAGAATATATAAACCACTGCCACCCTGATGATTGCGGCAGTGTCCTGTCCCCTGATGCAACTATCCATATTAACCATGTACTTGTCCTAAACTGTCTTGTACTGTAATTCGGTATGTGTTTTTGCTCACGATTATGCTCTGTAAAGCGCTGAGTAATATGTGCGCGCTATATAAGAAACTGTTAATAAATAAATAATATAAAATTATGCAGAGCACCCGATTGGTTGTCATGGGCCACTTCTCCTCTGGCTCACTTCTCTTTTATCAATGCTTCATACAACTACCCCCAGGTATTAGCGAAAACTCAACGGGCAAGAAAAACCGAAGTCGGGATTTTGTGCTCAACCCTGTCTAACATATTCAACAGGCAAAGATATGTATTCTCAGACAGTGATGGGTTAGAAGAAATAGAGTGGGAGTCTTTCCTACAATTTTATACAGCCGTATAGACCCACCTGCTGAAGGACATTTCTCTCTCGCAGAGCCATAAGTCTTCTGTGCAGATCAACCAACTCATCTGTGTATGCCTAAAAGGGAAGGGGGACAAAAGGTTAGTGTAACGGCCCATACACAGGGGGGGGGGGGGGTTTGATGGTGACGTGCAGAACCACTCCTCTCTGAGGACCTTACGGACAGAGCGATCCGTACTGCATTTCTAAGTCATCTAGTCAGATCTCTTAGAAATGGGGCTTAATTCGCCCCATGTGCATGCCCCCTTTAGAACCTCCCAGAGAGAAGATGCCTGAATGACCCTTACATGGGTGAAGGAAGTTACCTTGTCATACACCACTTTCTTTAGCATCTTCTCCGACTTGCTGCACGTCTCAGGACTTCGCCGCCCAGTATTCTATATACAGGAAGAGTTATGGAGACAGCAAAACAGAGCAAAAGGTGGGAAAGTATTAACATGTATTTATAGATCACCAGGTGTGTCAGTAAATTGGACAGCTAATCAGAAAACAGCACACAGTGACAAGCAAATACAAATGGTAGAAATTGCCTTGCTCATGAGGTCTTGCAATCTAGAGTGAATTGGACAAGAAACTGAGTTACACTAAAATAAAGAAATGATTCAAAATATATTTGAAATCATAACACATATAGCAGCCACGTTATGGGATTTCCAGTGTGATAGTAACAGAGGGTAGGAAGCCAAAAACAGAGTTCCAAAAAGAAAACTATGACTTAACCAAGCTTAGGCAACATGTGGCTGTCCAGAGCGCCATGCTAGCCGGCGAGCTAACAATAGATGGAGAGCCAGAAGATGTCTGCCCCAGGGCTGCACTGTTCTCACACACTGTACAAGCTAAAATGGCAAAAGAGATGCAGTTACAGACACTCTCGTGAGTGTTCACTATTGCGGCATGTAGTTTATGCTAAATTACCAGCAGTAGCGAACATTTCAGCTTACTACCTGCCTATACGCATAGGGGAAATGTACTGTCATACTCACTCAGCCATCCCGAGTAACAGTCAGGGAAGGGATGCCCTTACAGTTACCTTACTCAGGGAGGGATGCCCTTACAGTTACCTTAATATTCTACCTTACTGTATTGGTCAGGGAAGGGATGCCCTTACAGTTACCTTAATATTCTACCTTACTGTATTTGTGATTTGCCCTAGAGCTGATGAACTGAAGACAATTAAAATGGTGCTGAATTGAATTGAGCAATATGTCACCTACCAATCAGGTGCTCCTTCCATATGGAACACCTTTTAATTTATAATTAATTAGGTGTATGGTTTACTCATGGACGCAATGTAATGGACGCAATGTGAAAGTCCCATTTGAGCTCTGGCAGCTGATCATGCCTGAACAGAGCAATACTCATTGTCAAAACAAGACTAAATAATGCATCACCATTTCATAAAAAAGAAAAAAATGTAAAAAATTAAAATTTCTCTTTTTAAGCAATGAAGTTATTGCACTAATACCTTAAGTGAATGTGTTAATATTCATGTATGTATTGTCAGTTCAAACAATGAAAACACAGTTGTATTACTGTCAGAAAACTGGAATCAAAGTTTAAAGAATGTGTTAAATATATAACCAAAACACCTGTAAAAGGTGTGTACACACGGCAGGATATGCCGTGAGATGCGAATCCCGATACGATCAGATCGTATCGGGACTCGCATCGCACAGCATGCATGCAGAGGGACAATTTAGACTATATAGTGCAGATCTGCACATCTAAAAAAGCATGCGATATGGCTTCCGATGTTCACTATATCGGCAACATCGGAAGCCATATTGCCCCATGTGTACACACTAGAAGAATGGAGTTCTATTCCACATGGGATATTGCTAAGGGAAACCAATCAGAATCTACTTATTTATTTAGCACCTTCTAGAGATAATAGATAGTACAGTCTGATTGGTTGCCTATAGCAACATCCCATTTGAAATAGAACTCCCATCTGTAAATTTCCCCCAAAGATACTCAAACTATCTACCTTATGTCAGAAACATTATATCATACCTCCCAACATGACCCTCTCCAGGAGGGACACAATTCCTGGACTTCCATCTCAATTTAGAATTGCCATCACCTGTGGTGAAACGCCTTTCTTCTCAATTAAACTGTTCAAAGCAGGTGATGGCAATCATAAATTAAGAGGGAAGTCCAGTAACAGAGCATTGCGTCCCTCCTGGAGAGGGTCATGTTGGGAGGTATGTTATATCCAGGGCTAAAACTGCTTCTTTATGGGAGTGAGACAAGTGTGGGAAACAGACTTGCTCTTTAGAAAATAAAAGCATGGAATGTTAAATTCATATACACCACAGGGCCCTAAAAATGTCACCTTGAAACTTGGATTATAGCCATATAGAACAGTGGGGCAGATGTATTAATCCTTAACAACAGATAAATGCAAGGGTGATAAAGAGAGATAAACGTTCAGCCAATCACCTCCTAACTGACATTTTTCAAACACAGCCTGTAACAAGGCAGTTAGGAGGTGATAGGATGGACGTTTATCTCTCTTTATAACCCTTGCATTTATCTCTTGTTAAGGTTTAATACATTTGCCCAAGTATTGGGTAGTAAACATGGGATTTGGCTGCTATCTTGCTGAGAATGTAATGCCAGTAAACTTGATTGAAATAGAATATCAGGGTTATGATGAACAATGCATACATAACATTTTTGGCCTCTTCTCATCTGTTTAGACTTCTTGGCATGGTAAACACAAAAGGCCAAGTAGTAATTACTTTGGTATACAGTATACTGAGCAGTTGGCAAGGTTTAGATCGGGGTTGTCTACCTGACCCTGTTCTTGAGGGAGAAGATGCTCTGTTCCTGGGCTTCCCTGGTAATGTATGATTGCCATCACCTGTGGTGATACACATTTCTTATCTATTACCTAGCTCCCCACAGGTGACGGCAATCATACATTACCAGGGAAGTCCAGGAACAGAGCATTTTCTCCCTGAAGGAGAGGGTCAGGTAGGCAACCCTGGTTTAGATTAGAAAATGACAGACTTCTGATGAATGGACCTGAACATATCCGAAATTAGACCAGCATTATTAAAATGTGAAATCAAAGAAATTCATAGGTTTTAAATATTGTCACTCTCTATAGCAGTTATGGCAGCTTTCCCTTATGAGTGAAAGGACATCAGACTTACAAAACATCTATCTATCATCCGTGAGTCTCCGAAACCGTGCCATCGGCTAGCAGAGAGTGACACAACATCTCTTTCTCACACATACACAAATACAGAAGATAGCGGACTAGCTTTCAAAGCTTTTGCTTCGAATAGTATATAGATCTATTGATCAGTCTGTAGGAGCCAGTGCTCACTTCCCATCGCCCATCCTTCCCTAAGATATATGGATAGTGGTAGATGCTCAATTAGTTTAGTAATGGCACTCAGGTGCATTACCTGCCCTAGGACAGTGGTTCCCAACCCTGGTCCTCAAGTACCCCCAACAGTGCATGTTTTCCAGGTCTCCACACAGAATCAGTGAAATAATAAGCCTCACCTGTGGATCTTTTAAAATGTGCCTGAATAATCTGTGCACCTGCTGGGTGACCTGGAAAACGTGTACTGTTGGGGGTACTTGAGGACCAGGGTTGGGAACCACAGCCCTAGGATACCACAACAGGATCCCAAACGTATAGAAGCTAAGTGGGCAGCACTCCAGTGGCTGTATAATTGAATGAATATATATATATATATATATATATATATATATATATATATATATATATATATATATATATATATATATATATATATATATATATATATATATATATAGCACTCCACTGTATAATTTGCAGATATGATATGGATTCCTAGCGGTCTTCAGCAGCTGTCTGATGCTGACATGATGTCTTACTTTGGCTGAACTGTGCTGATCATTGCTGTATCGTGAGTGGTTTATACAATTTATATAGCATTTACACTGGCGTGGTGGTCCACTCTGGATATTGGAGGTTGCTACACCTCTGGATGTTTGGATTTCATATTATAATATAAATTCCTCAACCCCATGTAACCATACTACTGGGTGAACTAGGAGGTTTGTGGTTGAAAATACACTGGTCATACTATAGCCATCAGCTGCACTAGACAAACAGCAATTTTGATGACTGCATTACGCTGAAGTAAAGGGTTTACGGTCATTAGGTCGCTAGCACTAAGGTCGACATGCATCGGGTCGACCACTGAAGGCCAACAGCCGGTATTTCATGCCCTACCACCCACTAGGGCGTGTTGGGAGAATAAAATAGTGTGCCGAAAGCATGCACCGATACGCTATCCATGATGACTGGGTCGACATTCAGGTCAAATAAAGTGAAAAACCACAAGTCGACCTTTTGACTGTCGACCTAATGACATGTCGATCTAAGCCCATGTCGACCTTCATTCGGTCGGCACTATGACCCATGCCTGAAGTAAAGATGTAAATATCTGGGTAACTGAACACCCAGATAATTGCCAGGTTCATGAAACGTTTACATAGATTTGAGAATACTATTGGTTGCCATTTTCATGAAGGCACTATGCTTTTAGAATAACTGTTCCTTTACATACTGTTTAAACAAATTCAATGTGAACAATGAGATAAAACCCATAAGATAATTTACAACTTAGTTTTATTAAACGCTTCACTGTTTTCACTGTTTTAGTCTATGAGGGATATACACTTTGAAAATGGCACTGCAGACCTGACCAACACTCTGACCAATTATTAGATCGGTTCTCACGTTGTACAAATAGAGCTATTTTTAGATAAGTGTATGCTTTCTTAAATCGGATGGTCGGACATCACGGTTTTTATGCAAGACTAAAGAAATCATGATCCCCTGATCCCACCATTGCAGGAGCATTTGAAGCTCTTGCATACACACATATGCAATTGACAACACAATTGATAGAGATCCATTGATTGGCCTAATAATTGCATAGATGTGTACCCAGCTTAAGTTTCCGCAGCTGGTAGAAATGGACCTGTAATGTATGATAAATTAGTCGAAGAATTCGTCTTTCAGCAGTAATTGTCTATTCCAGTAAATGAAATGACTGGATAAGCTTATCTGTACTTCATAGCTGCTTTTACAGTAGAAATAGTCATCTTTATATATCTGTACAATGTGGGGGAAATCTACGAAGATTGAATGGGTGCGGTGCCCGGCAAATTTACAAACAGCCTAATTTGGCTGAACGAATAAATACACCAGCAAAAGAACTCAGCCCTGTATGGCCATAGAGTTCTATCAAATGTTCTATCAAAAGTCCATATTTGGCTGCCGGGAAACACCTCAGCCAAACACAAATAACTTTGGAAGATATGAGCAAATATGGCAGCACTGTAAATTAGCCGTACTCTCAGGTCTATTATGGCTCATCCCGGTCCTACCCTTTATACACTGTATCTACTAAAAAAGCCTCTGCTAGGAATGAATGTATATTATAGCATTATATTATATTATAGCATTGCATCAGAATAATCGCATTGCCTTCTATTCCTATAAAACCTGGTTATAAATCTGGCCCCATACATGGAAAAGGTTTACAATTTAACTCAATTGGCCTATTTGGCCAAAAATGATTATCTTCAGTCAGTAGCAGCTTGTGCTGGCCTATGGGTCAGAGCCCGATGATGCTACAACTGCATTAGCGGCTTTTGCCATAGTCATGTCTGTGACCTTATGCCAATATTGGTATCAGGTTTTTCTCTGTGCGTCTGAATGCAGAAGGTCTGGGAGGGTCATTCCGAGCAGCTGCAACCATCGGAAGCTCCATATGTTCTTGCACAAGAACCATGCTAGGTGCAGAATCTCTGTCGGAGTATGGTTACCAATGTACGCAATTAAGAGTCTAAAGTCAGAAAGCATCACTCCCATAAGATGCCAAATACATAGAATATCTTTGCCTGGATTAAGCACCCCAGCAGAGATTCTGTGGGACGCATGCGCAGGTTGCAAAAAATGTCAACTTCACCGACTATCCAGTTACCTGCCCAACAAATTCTGGTGTGATCCATAATGGAAACAGACTCTGCCACTTATGGCAATTTACAACTACAGTACAATGCAGAAAATATTGAACCTTACAAAGCTGTTCATTTCTGATTGTTTTCATTTGTAATCACAACCTTGAGTTTCAGCTGAGAAATCATTCATCAGCAGTGTGCACATAATGCTCGGCATTAGGTGTCTATTATACCTTGTTATTAGCTGGAGGCATCTTCTGTATAGGGGTGGTGCCACGGCTGGGAGCGCACGAGTCGTCACTACTGTCACTGTCGCTGTCACTCAGGCTCATCCTGTAACGACAGAATAAACAGTAAATATGATCAGCAAGTCAATATAAGCTCTCAAGGGGATGCACCAGCTACTGTTGGTGTCTATATAGTACAGGTTGAGTATCCCTTATCCAGATTATTCCGAAAACCATACATTACAGAAAGTGAAAAAAAAAATTGGGGGGACATCTGTACCAGCACTACTGAGGCCATGATATGTAACTGGCACTAAATATGTGCAAGAAAATGATTGCTTGGCATTCAAAGTCAGTGCCTGAGATAGTACACAAACTTTGTTTCATGTTTTTAAACCATGTTTTATGCACAAATAAAATAAATGTGTGTGTATTTCATGTGTTTATACAACATAAATGCAACATACCTCAAGATATGTCACTGAAATATAAAAATATTCTGAAATACGGAATAATCCGTTATCCAAAATTCTTCTGGTCCCGAGCATTTTGGATAAGGGATACTCAACCTGTATGTATACTTCAAAGATATATAGAGATATATAGATACATTTTATATACTTAGAAATACTGTTTTTAATGAACAGAATGTAATCATGTATTACTTATCTGGGTCTGCAATGGAATAATCCGAAGAAGACAATTAAGAAAGCAACTTAAACTCTTGATCCATGAAACTGTTTTTTTATTTTTATTTATAACTATTCATGCATGTATCTGTTGCATGGATGGAAAAAAAAGAGTGAGTTTGACTTTGTTAATGTGCTAGTGTTTCCCTATTAGATACATTTCCTTTCTATATTTGTTCACTATGACATCTAGTGGTCACTACTGGCATATGATAGGTATTCTTCATGAATGATGCTTCTGTTTGAGATGATTGGCAAGGTACAATCGATAGTGCTAAATTGAAGCTAAATTGAAGCAGACAAACTCAAAGAAAACGCTATAAAGCAACTCCCAACTCCCTCCATACATGGTGCATTTATTGTGTGCGAGGCGCGCTCCCATGCACATCCCAATCACACAGCTCAAAAAATATGTGCTGCACACACTTTGTGAACTAGATTGCATTGCATGCAATGCGATCTAGTCCATAGCGCAAACAATTATTGTACCGTGTATGGGCACCTTAAGACCTTCAATAAACTCACCTATATCCTATAATCATTGTGGAAAACATACTAAGATCACATATGGGACTAATGTTGCAAACCACTGATTGAACTCTATGTCCTATTTCTTTATGAGAATTTAATGTGCATCACAGAGTGAAGTTGGGGACCTCTGAAATCCATAGGCAATTAGGGGAACCAAAGATTCACGCAGTATAAAGAATCACTCACTTGATGCATTTGATGCCTCAATAAACCTATGACAGAAGTTCTTCCATATACTGTATACATATCTAAAAAAATGCTGTCACATTAAATTATTCTTGATTTGCGATGCAAATCCTGAATATTACATATATAGTAATTGTAGATGCTAAAGCCTAACAAACAAAAAAAAGCCTTCTGCCAGCATCTCAGATCTGATGCCAGCATGGCCATCTGAGTAAGCTCACTCAGAATGCATGCCGTCTGCCTGCTTATGAGGCAGAGGATGCAGACACTGGCCTTGCCACCCATCAAAAGGGGCATTGTTATCTCACAGTATTCATACTGCATTTGTGCAGTGCCACAGACATCAGAGATGTATGTAAGCCCTTGGATTATCGTGCATCTCTAAATCATGCCCTATCCTCATATATAGATCTTCATAAATATAGGGCGTCTTCATGAAATGTGCAGTCTCTCCCACACAAGATCAGATCTGGCTTCTCTAGGTACTGATTCACAGGACAATGCTTCTCTTAGCTCCAGGAACTCCCTCTCTATATTGTCACAATGTTGCTGCTCTTTCCTCCAAGCTGTACATTTTGGGATGTAACGGCTCCCCAGTTATACTTCTGGTAGACTGAATGTTGCTAGATTTTACTACTACAAAAAAAAAAAAGCCAAGGTATGAATGGGGCTCTGCAACATTTAGGATAATGCGTCTTACAAAAGTGCCTTGTGCATTATATATCTGCTTAAATGCTCAGGTATCTAACTATCTTTGAAGTTGACCAGCCAATACCACCTTAAGCCACCCTGGACCTTCCCGGGAGGCAGGATTACATGCGATACATCGCATGCCACCCAGATCCCCGCTGCCGGGAGGGGGTCTGAGTCAGAGGTCGGACGTGCAGCAGGTCCGACCTCTGACTCAGATCCGATGTGCACAGGACCAAGCATCGAATTGGGATGTCAAACACATCCAATCTGGCCACTTTTCACCCAATTTCTTGGCCCGATCTGTCGGAATCAGGTGAAAAGTGGATAAATCGGACTAGTTTATGACCAGCACAAGGAGCATGTGTTCTTAGAACACAGGCAGCACAGAAGGTGAAACCTCAAAAAGGTCCACTGTAAACAGATGCACTACCCAAGTCAGTGGGGCATATCATCAGTTCTTACTCAGTAAAGTGAGCCTGCAGGATATCTAGAGTTAGATAAACTATTCTGATAATAAAATACAGACACAACTTGGATAGTCACTATGTGTGTACACAATGGTAATTTGAAAGATAAAAGGTATGAAAGCATAGAACACAGACCTTTGCCACTTCTATATCACTTGCTATCTTAAACACTAGCAAGCTGACAGACTTCACCCCCATAAATCCTCTACAACTGGAGAACAGCTGTACATATAAGACATACAGCACTGGCTACCCACTTCACCAACACCCACCAACCACCCTTCTTTTGTATCTAACATTTTCCAGTACTATCATGCTGCCATTATTTTTACCCCACTAAACCACACGTATACACACAAAGCAACATTGAAAGGAGAAGTTGGTCTTCTCTTTGAGAATGTAAAGTAAGCACACCTGTAAATAAAGTTGTATATCATTTAAAATACAGGAAAGTTAGCAGAGGAAAAGCAGAATGTTCATAAATGCTGCAAATTAAAAAAACTTAACGTTTGGTAAGGGACCTTTTGCCAGTGATTCTTCATATCTGCAAACTTCTTGATAAATAGTAAATATATTATCAGGGTGCTCCCTCCATATTAATACCACTCACCTAGAATCCCGTCCTGCGGTCTTATTCTTCAGTGCTGCCTCATCTCCACAAGAGCTGTCGTCATCTGATTCTTCTGACTGGAGATCCTCCACCATGGACCGCAAAGGACCTGGTAAGTGTAATGAAAATTCTTCAACAAACCAATCTTTATGGCACAGAAATCCTTATATCTAGTTATGCCTATGAAGTCATATCATTAATACAATTAATTATTTATTTTAACTAAGATTTCCTCTAATATACAGCAATGAACATTCTGATACGTTTTATTATAATTAAGGCACTGTGTGTATACCTTGACTGTGGTTTTGCGAAGGCTCAAAGTCTGACTCGGAGCTGGAGTCGGAACTGGAGCTGCTATTTGATGGACTTGACGGAACAGACTAGAAACAGCAATGAAAGATGATAAAACAAAGGATACAAGAATAAGGAGGAACAAGCTGTAATGGTGCAATGCTGATTGAACAGCAATCATTTCAACATATCTGCATTACACTTTTGACATTTCATCATTATGAACATATGTGGACAATGTGCGGGCATATGGAGCAGAGCATGAAAATCCTCATCTCATCTGGCATAGATATGTGGTTGAGACAATCACTCATATTACCATCAAGTTTGTTTTTAGAAAGCAAATTTAAAAAAAATTGTACTCATGAGGAAGGAAGTGGACAATGAGGGTACGTTAGAAAGCATTACCTCTGACTTTGAAGATGCCTCATCATCAGAATTTGAATCCTCGGCCTCTATTGCTTTTTTTACATCAGTATCTGGTTTAGGTCTATCTACTTTATTTCCCGGTTTTTCCTTCACTGGTTTTTTGTCTGTGTAAGAGGAGGTGGTAGTGATAGTGGTATTGGCATTAGGAGGAGCACGAGGGGAAGTTCCAGAAACTACAAGTCCTTTGGAGCTGCCTTTTTTCGGCTTTTTGCTACTAGATTTGGGAGAGTCTGTGTGCGGTGGCCTCTTACTGGAGGGTTTGCTGTCAGATGGACCCCCTTTTGGAGACATATTCTCTGGTTTGGGCTCTTTGAGGGCTAATTTTTGCTCCTTGAAAGCTACTTTAATAGGTGGCTTCTCATCCTTGGGTGGTTTGTTCTCAACTGGTTTTCGTGAGGAAGTGGGCTCCTTAGCTGGCTTGTTTACTTCACTTTCTTTGCTTTTACTTTCTGAATCTTTCCTTAACCGTTCTCTATGTTCCTTTGTCACTTTGTGGGGTTTTGAGGTTTTGCTGCTGTCCTTGTTGCCATCCTGTAAAAAGGCGGTGATGTCACTATATACATTATAGAAGAAACTATTTTTTAGATTTATTGAGATAGTGGGAGAAGATACTTTAAACTTAATGTGGTAGAATACAAACCTTTGACCCATGTGATGACTGTTTAGCCTTTTTGGGGTCTGAGAAAGCAGAGAGGGGGATTGTGGGTAACATGGGGTAGTCGGGGCTTGGTCGTGATACAGTCTCTGCTCCCTCTGGCATTACCATCACCTGAAATAAATAAAAAAAATCAGTGTACAAGGGGTCACATATGTATGAAAGATAAAAGGTGCATGTCTAGAACATATATTTTACATATGTATGTGTGTATTTTGATAACCAATTTAGATAATTTTGTGCCTATAATATTTGCATGTCTGATGACTGCAAACCTAAAACTACAAAATGCAGCAACAGTCCCACTCTGAAGATCTGAGTGGGGAGACAGATATATGTCCATTGTTTTAAATATATTACATTACAAGTCCTTGAAACTAGAAGCTTTAGTACAAATCTAACTTCAAAGTCTACTGTTATATGGATACTAAACATGAGTGAGCCATCTTTACTAGGTTCAGTAGAACATCCCTCTGGCATGGACTAGCTCCTTACTATTAGGTATTGGTGCATTATATAGCCTTGTTATCTCTGTGCCTGGATGTGAAGTAGTAAACTGGATGTGAATCTTCTGCTAAATTATAGTTCTAACCAACATGTGCTCACCCCTCCTGCTTTGAGCAATTTCCTGCGAAACTCCTTGGTGGGATTATTGAAGGTCAGCTTCTCACAGCGTAAATGGTTTACTGGTGGATTCCCCTCCAGGTTCAGAAACAAGTCGTATGTGAAACAAACTTTCTTAGGTTCTTCCTGTACAAAATATCAGAAGGAAGGACATATTTGTATGTTGCTGCAAAGTGCATACTGATACTCCAAAATGTAACCAAAATCTGAACATACCTTATTTTTAAAGTAGACTTCAATAGGTAATATGAAGCCAGCGTATCCAGTTTCTTCAACTTTGTATGGGGGTTCCTTGCATACTGCAAGAGAAAAGGCACAAAAAGGTGTTGCATGTCTGCAATTTCCACAACGAGAAGCTTCAAGTTAAAATTGGGTTTACACAAAGTATATACTACACTGCTAAATCTCAATCAGCAGTAGTACAATAACAAAATAAAAAAGGGGGTCTAAGGGACAAAGTACAAATGTACTGTACAATAGAGGTAGGCCAAGCTGAGTGATTAGCATGCTAGTGTGGTTAGTAAGCTTTATGCCAGTAATGATTACAGGAAACAAGGTGAACACTGAAGGAGGGGCAACATCTTTGTACCATTCTTTTACTTAGTTAAAATCCCCAAATTCTGCTGCTGATGTGTGCTCTTAAGATCAGAGGAGTAAACTGTACCAAACAATATATTTGGAACACATCCTACTTTTCTCTACTATATCTACATACATAAACCTTTTATTCTACGCCAGATATTCAGGTTTAACCACAAGGAAATCCATTACAGGCATTAATTAATCCATTACAGGCAAATAAACATAAAAAAATCATTCTAATAAATATCTCAATATCAATGGTTTTATCAGTGAATCCTCTTCCTAGATATACAGAGTAGTTCTGACAAATGTGTATTTTAAATGGAAAGAATTCTAAGGAAAATAATAAACAGTTTGCAGCAACGTGGTCACAAAAGGCAAAAGTGATGTCACTATATTTAGCTGCATCATTTTATTTATTAATGCATGTGATATAACAAATAGACAACAGCACTGTGTCACAAAATGGTTAACCAGGGGTGGGCAATAAAGCCCAGCTGTTGTAGAACCACACATCCCATCATGCCCTACAACAGTCTTAGTATCGCCAAAAAGCAAACTATGGCAAGGCATGGTGGGATGTGTAGTTGTCCAATAGTGGGAGGCCGTTTGCAAATCAATACCCGAATAAGGCAGAATTTGTGACAATCTACGTATAACTTTTCATAAGGATGAGAAGAAAATAATCCAAACAATGCTTTCATAAATCTAGCCCTAAATGTTATATTTAGGGGAAGTACTGTCTTACTCACTTTTCATAGACTCCTTGCTGAATTCGGTGTCATTTTAAAGTTGAGTAACTTTCATTTAAATCAAAGCAATTCTAAAAATGTAATTAATGTTATGGGCAGGATCTTCAGCATATGGTGACACAATATTGGTGTTCTCTTTGAAAATTTAGATATAGGGTCAGGAGGAAAAGTAACTAGTTTGAATTTGATTTAATATGTTGCAACTTCACATGTGTGTAAAGAATACCTTCATGGTAGGAGTAAGAAAAGAGTTGTGGTGAGCTAGTATGGAGTGAGAAGCCCCTAATATCAGAGGGGTAAATAGGGCTGAGACATCTGGTTAAATCGACCAAAATTGCATGTCTGGCATCCCATCGGATCCGATGTGTGGTCTCGTGCATATTGGATAGAAGTCAGAGGTCGGACCTGCCTGCACATACGACCTCTGACTCTGACCCCATCCTGCCGGTGTGGAATGGGGCCGCATGCGATACAGCACATGCAAAAAAATCGCATGTAATCCTGCCGCGCGGGTGGCTTTAAAGGGGATTGGATGGCCATACACTGCTGCAAGACTTCGCAGTAGTGTATGGACACCTTTAGAAGCATTGATGTGGTAGAGAAGTGATATCAGCGCTGATATCACTTCTCCTTCATGTATGAAGGAGAAGAAGCAGGCTCCCTGGCATCGCTCTTCTCATTATTTGCACTGCCATCTTTAAGATAGTATGCTGATAGCAGGGGCAATGTATGATGGTCAGCAGCACTGACTGTTCTGTCACTGAGACATAGATCATCAGCACTAGGCTTATGAGGTATACACTTTGATGGGGATTGCATCATTGGAGACGGGACTTTTCATTACCCCACTTCGCTGGGTAAGCTGTAATATGGCTTTCAGCTTCGCCTCGGTAAAGATAAATGCTGCTATAGTACATCTAACCCAGTTTCCCAAACTCTGCAATTGCAGTCCATGTGATAAGGATACCCTTGCTTGAGCAGATGTAACTTAATTAGTACATTCATTTGATTTAATGGTCTATATACTCTAGCATGGATATCTTTACAAACTGAACTGTAATGACTGTAAAATCTGCCCTATACATTTTACCAGTATTAATTCTATTTGATACTGAGACATTTTTTCTGAGTGTTTCACACCCATGAAAAATACAGCACATTACATACAGACCATTTTTGTTCAAAGTTTAACACTTTATTAGTATGCATTCAGATATTTTATAATTACACTTTTAACTTTTATCTATTATTTTTTCACTATTCTTTATTTTACGTTTCACCTTTTTTACAAAACAAACAATGAGCTATCTGAATGCATACTAATAAAGTGATAAACTTGTAATAAAAATAGTATGAGTCTCAGTGCACCCTGGTAAACAGTCGAGAGGAGGTATTCAATGCTGTTTGCGAGTGGTGACAGCGAGCATGGCTTCCTGCTCACTGTCACCACTCACCCTGACAGCATTCAACACAGCCTCCGCATCCGCCAATTCCCCCTCACTCCGTTTTTTGAGCGAGGGGGAATTGGCGGATGCGGCTCCAGAAGCAGTGAGACCCGCGGCTAAAAACTGTGAGTTTTCTGCAGCAGCCGCGGGTCTCGCTGTTTTGGGGAATTCTCGCCGTCCTGTGACGGCGAGGATTTCCCCAGAACGTTGAATAGAGCGAGCGGCCGGCGCGGGGGTTAAACAGCGAGGATCGCTGGTTTCCAGCAATCCTCGCTGTTTAACCCCCTCGCCGGCCGCTCGCTGCGGCATTGAATACCCCCCTTACAGTCTTGTTTTATTGTGATGTACATATTAAGTAGTGGGTAGCACCTCATAAAAAGCCTTATATATTTAGCGTGCACTCCCTGGCCCATATTGAGCGAATTTGAGAGGGCTCTTGAAGTAATCACAACTCTGGAATGTCCTTTAGACATTGTCCTTTGGTGTCCAAATGCAGATGGTTACACAGGTCAGACCTAAAAAATCATCTCCCATAATACATGACAGATGTCATATTATAAAATGGGAGAAGCAGAGAAAAGCCATAAAAAACCATCCCAGGCAACACAGCAGCAGATGTTAATGGCATCGAGTCCTAAGATCGAACCTCTGGTCCATAAAGGGGTAAACACTAGGAAACTGTAGCCAGGTAGTCGGGCCGCCACAGGATATGGGTCCAAATAGCAGCAATACTACGCGGACATCAAAAGATCCTTTCAAGGGACATGCTAGGATATTTATGGTGATACAGTATATAAACTTTTATTTACCACCTCTGCACATTGTTACTTCAAGAGCACTCATTGTTGCGTCAACTCTCTTTATTGTTAAATTGTATCCTTTAACCCCTTCCTGACAGAGCCAGTTTTTGCGTTCCTGACAGAGCCCTTTTTTTCAAATCTGACATGTCTCACTTAAGTGGGGATAACTTTTTTTTGCTTTTACTTATCCCAGTGGTTTTGAGATTGTTTTTTCGTGACACATTGTACTTCAAATTAGTGGTAAATTTGGGTCGATACAGTCTGTGTTTTTTTGTGAAAAATACCAAAATATCGTGAAAAAATGGAAAATTTAGCGATTTGCAAAATGTTAAATTTTCTGCTTGTGAGACAAATAATCTTACCACTCAAAATAGTGAATAACTAACATAGACCATATGTCTACTTTATGTTGACATCATTATTTCAACTTCCTTTTAATTTTTTGGGACACTAGGAGGCTTACAATATGAATAGCAAATTCTCAAATTTTCAAGAAAATTTCAAACACTGATTTTTTTAGGGACCAGTTCAGTTCTGATGTGACTTTGAGGGACTTGTATGTGAGACACCCCCATAAATGATGCCATTTCAAAAACTGCACCCCTCACAGTATTCAAAACAGCATTTTGGAAGTTTGTTAACCCTTTAGGTGTTTCACAGGAATTAAAACAAAGTGTAGGTGAAATTTCAAAATTTATTTCTTTTTGCAGATTTGCAATTTTAATACATTTTTATAAGGAACACAGTACATTTTACTAGAGAAATGTGACTAAAAATTGATTCCCCCAATTCTTTTGTTTTCATAAATATCCTATATGTGGCCCTAGTGTGCACGGTGACCAAACCACAGGCTTCATAATAGAAGGAGCACCTACTTGATTTTGGAGCCTCCTTTTTATGAGATTATTTTTTAGGCACCATGTAGGTTTCAAGGCACCATAAGATGCTAAAAGTTAGGAACCCCCCCACAAGTGACCCCATTTTGCAAACTACACCCCTCAGGGAATTCATCTAGGGGTATAGTGTACATTTCAAACCCCCAGGGGTTTCACCAATTGTGGTACAACTGGGCAGTGAAAATGAAAAATTATTTTTTTTACACAAAAATGCAGTTCTGGCTCAAAATTTTTCATTTTCAGAAGGTATGAAGGAGAAAAAGCACCCCAAAATCTGTGCCCCAATTTCTCCCGAGTACGGCAATGCCTCACATGTGACCAAAAAATACCAGTTGGGTGCATGGCAGGACTCAGAAGGGAAGGAGTGATTTTTGGATTTTGCAGCACAGATTCTGGTGGAATGAATGGTGGGTGCTATGTTGCACCAATACAGTGGAACCCCCCCACAAGTCACCCCATTTTGCAAAGTACACCCCTCAGGGAATTCATCTAGGGGTATAGTGTACATTTCAAACCCCCAGGGGTTTCACCAATTTTGATACAAGTGGGCAGTGAAAATGAAAAATTACATTTTTTTACACAAAAATGCAGTTCTGGCTCAAAATTTTTCATTTTCAGAAGGTATGAAGGAGAAAAAGCACCCCAAAATATGTGCCCCAATTTCTCCCGAGTACGGAAATGCCTCACATGTGACCAAAAAATACCAGTTGGGTGCATGGCAGGACTCAGAACGGAAGGAGTGATTTTTGGATTTTGCGGCTCAGATTCTGGTGGAATTTTGGTGGGTGCTATGTCGCATTAGCAAGACCCCCCAAGCACCAATACAGTGGAACCCCCCCACAAGTCACCCCATTTTGCAAACTACACCCCTCAGGGAATTCATCTAGGGGTATAGTGTACATTTCAAACCCCCAGGGGTTTCACCAATTTTGATACAAGTGGGCAGTGAAAATGAAAAATTACATTTTTTACACAAAAATGCAGTTCTGGCTCGAAATTTTTCATTTTCAGAAGGTATGAAGGAGAAAAAGCACCCCAAAATCTGTGCCCCAATTTCTCCCGAGTACGGCAATGCCTCACATGTGACCAAAAAATACCAGTTGGGTGCATGGCAGGACTCAGAACGGAAGGAGTGATTTTTGGATTTTGCAGCTCAGATTCTGGTGGAATTTTGGTGGGTGCTATGTCGCATTAGCAAGACCCCCCAAGCACCAATACAGTGGAACCCCCCCACAAGTCACCCCATTTTGAAAACTACACCCCTCAGGGAATTCATCTAGGGGTATAGTGTACATTTCAAACCCCCAGGGGTTTCACCAATTTTGATACAAGTGGGCAGTGAAAATGAAAAATTACATTTTTTTACACAAAAATGCAGTTCTGGCTCAAAATTTTTCATTTTCAGAAGGTATGAAGGAGAAAAAGCACCCCAAAATCTGTGCCCCAATTTCTCCCGAGTACGGCAATGCCTCACATGTGACCAAAAAATACCAGTTGGGTGCATGGCAGGACTCAGAACGGAAGGAGTGATTTTTGGATTTTGCAGCACAGATTTTGGTGGAATGAATGGTGGGTGCTATGTTGCACCAATACAGTGGAACCCCCCCACAAGTCACCCCATTTTGCAAAGTACACCCCTCAGGGAATTCATCTAGGGGTATAGTGTACATTTCAAACCCCCAGGGGTTTCACCAATTTTGATACAAGTGGGCAGTGAAAATGAAAAATTACATTTTTTTACACAAAAATGCAGTTCTGGCTCAAAATTTTTCATTTTCAGAAGGTATGAAGGAGAAAAAGCACCCCAAAATCTGTGCCCCAATTTCTCCCAAGTACGGCAATGCCTCACATGTGACCAAAAAATACCAGTTGGGTGCATGGCAGGACTCAGAAGGGAAGGAGTGATTTTTGGATTTTGCAGCTCAGATTCTGGTGGAATTTTGGTGGGTGCTATGTTGCATTAGCAAGACCCCCCAAGCACCAATACAGTGGAACCCCCCCACAAGTGACCCCATTTTGCAAACTACACCCCTCAGGGAATTCATCTAGGGGTATAGTGTACATTTAAAACCCCCAGGGGTTTCACCAATTTTGATACAAGTGGGCAGTGAAAAAGAAAAATTACATTTTTTACACAAAAATGCAGTTCTGGCTCAAAATTTTTCATTTTCAGAAGGTATGAAGGAGAAAAAGCACCCCAAAATCTGTGCCCCAATTTCTCCCGAGTACGGCAATGCCTCACATGTGACCAAAAAATACCAGTTGGGTGCATGGCAGGACTCAAAAGGGAAGGAGTGATTTTTGGATTTTGCTGCTCAGATTCTGGTGGAATTTTGGTGGGTGCTATGTCGCATTAGCAAGACCCCCCAAGCACCAATACAGTGGAACCCCCCCACAAGTGACCCCATTTTGCAAACTACACCCCTCAGGGAATTCATCTAGGGGTATAGTGTACATTTAAAACCCCCAGGGGTTTCACCAATTTTGATACAAGTGGGCAGTGAAAAAGAAAAATTACATTTTTTACACAAAAATGCAGTTCTGGCTCAAAATTTTTCATTTTCAGAAGGTATGAAGGAGAAAAAGCACCCCAAAATCTGTGCCCCAATTTCTCCCGAGTACGGCAATGCCTCACATGTGACCAAAAAATACCAGTTGGGTGCATGGCAGGACTCAGAAGGGAAGGAGTGATTTTTGGATTTTGCAGCACAGATTCTGGTGGAATGAATGGTGGGTGCTATGTTGCACCAATACAGTGGAACCCCCCCACAAGTCACCCCATTTTGCAAACTACACCCCTCAGGGAATTCATCTAGGGGTATAGTGTACATTTCAAACCCCCAGGGGTTTCACCAATTTTGATACAAGTGGGCAGTGAAAATGAAAAATTACATTTTTTTACACAAAAATGCAGTTCTGGCTCAAAATTTTTCATTTTCACAAGGAATGAAGGAGACAAAGCACCCCAAAATCTGTGCCCCAATTACTCCCGAGTACGGCAATGCCTCATGTGTGACCAAAAAGTGGCAGGACTCAGAAGGGAAGGAGTGATATTTGGATTTTGCAGCACAAATTCTGGTGGAATGATGGTGGGTGCTATGTCGCATTAGCAAGACCCCCAAAGCACCAATACAGTGGAACCCCCCCCACAAGTGACCCCATTTTGCAAACTACACCCCTCAGGGAATTCATCTAGGGGTATAGTGTACATTTCAAACCCCCAGGGGTTTCACCAATTTTGATACAAGTGGGCAGTGAACATGAAAAATTACATTTTTTTACACAAAAATGCAGTTCTGGCTCAAAATTTTTCATTTTCACAAGGAATGAAGGAGACAAAGCACCCCAAAATCTGTGCCCCAATTTCTCCCGAGTACGGCAATGCCTCATGTGTGACCAAAAAGTGGCAGGACTCAGAAGGGAAGGAGTGATATTTGGATTTTGCAGCACAAATTCTGGTGGAATGATGGTGGGTGCTATGTCGCATTAGCAAGACCCCCAAAGCACCAATACAGTGGAACCCCCCCACAAGTGACCCCATTTTGCAAACTACACCCCTCAGGGAATTCATCTAGGGGTATAGTGTACATTTCAAACCCCCAGGGGTTTCACCAATTTTGATACAAGTGGGCAGTGAACATGAAAAATTAAATTTTTTTACACAAAAATGCAGTTCTGGCTCAAAATTTTTCATTTTCACAAGGAATGAAGGAGACAAAGCACCCCAAAATCTGTGCCCCAATTTCTCCCGAGTACGGCAATGCCTCACATGTGACCAAAAAATACCAGTTGGGTGCATGGCAGGACTCAGAAGGGAAGGAGTGATTTTTGGATTTTGCGGCTCAGATTCTGGTGGAATGAATGGTGGGTGCTATGTGGCATTAGCAAGACCCCCGAAGCACGGTGAAATTATGAACCTAATATTCCATAGATGTGTGGTATATTTTAAAACACTCCTTTATACATAGGCCGGGTTTGTCGGGGCAAGTGTCACACTGGAAAATAGTTTGCTTTCTTATTCCCTTTTTATAGCAAACTTTGCACCTTTTTTGTGTCCTGCCCTTTTTTCCAGTGGAGGGGATTTCATCAGGAAAATGCTGCCCTGGTACAATACGGGGGCCAGTACTAGAAGTACTGGGGCCCTCTGCCTGCTGGTTCCCAAATATTAGGCCCTTTATGACTTCCTCTTGAAAGTGCATAAATGTCCCCCTCTGGCCGGTAGAACGGAATAGCACGTAAGCGTTATACAGTGCCATCTGGATGATATACACGGCCACCTTCTTGTACCAGATTTTTGTTTTCCGCAGGGCACTGTACGGCTTCAGTACCTGATCTGAAAGATCCACTCCGCCCATGTACCTATTGTAATCCAGGATACAATTAGGTTTTGAGGTGTGGGTACTGGTACCTCGTACAGGGACGGAGGTGGTACTGTCTCCGTGAATTGTTGTCAGTATAAGGACATCCCTCTTGTCCTTATATTTGACCAACAACATATTTTCGTTGCATATTCCCCTGCTTTCACCCCTTCTCATTACTTGGGCAATGTGCGTTTTTGGGAGGCCTCTTTGGTTCTTGCGCACAGTACCGCAAGCTGCTGTACCTCTTGAACCAAGGGCCTTAAACAGGGGGATGCTGGTGTAAAAGTTATCCACATAGAGGTGATAACCTTTATCCAGGAAGGGGTGCACTAAATCCCAGACAATTTTCCCACTAACACCTACGAGGGAGGGGGGGCATTCTGGCGGTTCAATTCTTGAATCCTTCCCTTCATAAACCCTAAACCTGTGGGTGTACCCTGAGGTGCTTTCACACAGTTTATACATTTTTATGCCATACCTTGCCCTCTTACTGGGAAGGTACTGGCGGAATTTAACCCTTCCTTTAAAATGTATAAGGGACTCGTCGATACAAATAAATTTTTCAGGGATGTACACCTCTTCAAATTTGGCACTGAAATGATCAATGACCGGCCTGACTTTGAATAGCCGGTCAAAGGTGGGATCATCTCTGGGTGGGCACTGTGCATTATCGGTGTAATGTATAAATTTAAGAATTGTCTCAAATCGAGTCCGGGTCATGGCCATACGGTAAAATGGAGTACTGTACAGAACATCTGTACTCCAATATTGCCTAATTTCTGGCTTTTTTACTATGCCCATATGAAACACCAGACCCCAAAACGTCATCATCTCTACTGCATCTACAGGGGTCCACCTAGCAAATGATGACGTGGGGTTTTGAGCAATAAACTGCTGGGCATATAAATTAGTTTGGTCCACCATTAAATTTACAAAATCATCAGAGAAAAATAATTTGAAAAAGTCAATTTCTCTGAGACCTGTGGAATCAAATTGGATTCCTGGCATGGCCAAAAACTCAGGAACCTGGGGCTCAAAATTGTCTGGTGGTGGGGTCCATACGAGATCAATTGTTGGGGGGGGGGTCTCAGCTGCTCTACGGGGGCGTCTTTGAGGGGGTCCCTCATCATCAGAGGAGGAAGAGGAGCTTAAGGCGAATCCTTCAAATTCCCCGCTTGCATCACTGGCTGTGTCAGAGTCAGAAGCAAGCAGGGCATATGCCTCCTCCGCTGAATACATTCTTCTGGATGACTGTGATGACATTTGGGAGGACATTTGGGAGGACATTTGGGATGCCATTTTTATTTTTGTGTTACTGGTAGTGAAATGTTTCAACACGTGTATAGTGTAGGGGGGGGGGGTACAAACTTTATTTCAACCCGGGGGATATGTAGTGTGTATGTAGTGCAGAAAAAAAAAAAATACTTTATACCAATAAAAAAAAAAAAAAAAATGAAGGGGTTAAAAATAAAAAATTGAAGGGGTTAAAAAAAAAAAAAAAAAAAAGGTCCTGCGTCAAAAATTGAGCACAGATGTTGGTCAGTAACGTCTGTCACTGAACAGCGCTCAAAGGCAACAGGAATTTGATCAAAAAAAAAATAAAATAGATCAACCCTGTGCCGAAAAAGATGATCAGTGATGTACGTCACTGATCAGCGCACAGCGGCCACAGGACACCCACAAAATCACAGTGTGTGTAAAAAAAAAATTAAAAAAAGACCCCACAGCACACACACAAAAAAAAAAGGTGATCAGTGATGCGACACTGATTACCAGTGAGGTGCAGCAGGTGCACAACCTTTGGTGCAACTGACAGGTATATATAAAAAAAAAAAAACCTCTGTACCCCCAAAAAAGTTGCTGATCACCTCAGATATAGTGATCAGCACAAAAGGCGGGGGCAGCAGACACAAAATTTAGCACTCTCTATCACTCTCTGTCACTATCTCTCTCTATCTCTCTATCTCTCACTATCTATCACTCTATGACACTGCAGCAGCAGCACTGACAGGTATATCTATATATAAAAAAAAACCTGCGCCCCCAAAAAGTTGCTGATCAGTTAATTTATACTGATCAGCACAAAAGGAGGGGGCAGCAGTCAGTTATATAAAAAATATATAGCACAATCTGTCACTATCTCTCTCTATCTCTCTCTCTCTATCTCTCTCTATCTCTCTATAACTATCACACTGCAGCAGCACAAAATATAGCACTCTGTCACTAGGCCTCTATCTATCTCTCTCTCTCTATCTCTCTCTCTCTATCTATAACTATATCACACTGCAGCAGCACAAAATATAGCACTCTCTGACACTATCTCTCTCTCTATCTCTCTCTCTCTATCTCTCTCTATCTCTCTATAACTATCACACTGCAGCAGCACAAAATATAGCACTCTGTCATTAGGCCTCTCTATCTATCTCTCTCTCTCTATCTCTCTCTCTCTATCTATAACTATATCACACTGCAGCAGCACAAAATATAGCACTCTCTGACACTATCTCTCTCTCTATCTCTCTCTATCTCTCTCTATCTCTCTCTATCTCTCTATATCTCTCTCTCTCTATCTCTCTATCTCTCTATCTATCTCTCTATCTAGCTAGTACACTGCAGCAGCACAATTTCACAGGAAGGCACAAGTAGCAACAGGATCCAGGAAGCAGTGATGAAGCAGCGATCAGGTAAGTATGGAGCAAGTATGGAGCAAGGTTCTGGTCAGTATGGCGGCAGGGGGGTACGGTGACCGCACTGCACGCTATTCCAGACCGGAATGGCGTCTGCAGTGCAGTCACCGTTAGTTTAAATCCCCCTCCTTGGCTGTGATTGGTCCGTCGGTCCGACGGACCAATCACGGCCTTTGGGGGCGGGCGGGGTGAGGTGGGGTGACACCAGTGTCACCCTTACACCCCGCGGTGATTGGTGCTGTACTTTACAGCACCAATCACCTCTGATCCCGTGTCACCGGCGAACGTTATTCGCCGGTGACACAGGAAAACGCTGTAATTGGCTGTTCACACTGAACAGCCAATCACAGCGATCGCCGACGGGGGGGCGGCATCGCAGCCCCCCCTGGGCATGCACGGACATGTCTGCTGTCAGGGACAGCAGACATGTTGAAACTGTCACCGCGTCTATAGACGCGGTGACAGTTTAAATCCATGACGTACATTTACGCCATGTGTCGGGAAGTGCTTCCCGACCATGACGTAAATGTACGTCAAATGTCGGGAAGGGGTTAACCCAGTGGTAGCCAACCCTAGCCCTCAAGAGCTACCAACAGTTCACATTTTCCAGACAACCTAGCTGCTGCACAGCTGCACTCATTAATCACTGACACATTTTAAAAGATACACAGATGGAGCTAATTAGCTCACTTGTGATTCTGTGAGGAGACCTGCAAAACATGCACTGTTGGCAGCTCTCGAGGACTAGGGTTGGCTACCCCAGCTTTAACCCTTTCAAGTTCAACGTCAAGTCAGGTTCAACAACCCTAGCGCTAGTAGCAGATCCAATGGTGAGCCACTTTAAATTAAGAACATTAACATTGTTCAACATTCAATGTAGACCATTTTTTAATAAAAATGTATAAATAAATAACAATTTAACATTTAAACCAGACTGTTTGAATTGCAAAAAAAATTGGACTGCAAAGGTTAAGTATATTTGGGAGGTTTACTTTGTTCACACAGTTGTAATGGCATGTGTGTTTAATTGCGCACCTTTAACAAATCATCTATTTCACCTCAAATTTGAGAGGGGACAAAAATAATGCTGTAGAGTGTATCACATATATTTACTGGTGTGGTATTTGTGCTCTGTTTGTGTAAAGCCTACCAGTATGTTTTGGGATTGTGGGAGGAAACCAGAGCACCCAGAAGAAAAATGAAAACATTACAAGAACATTCAAACACTACACAGTCACTTGATCAAAATTTGAACTCATGATGCTAACCACTACACCGACTGTGCTACGTAAGGTATGGTCTACCAATGGATCCCCACCTGCCCAAGGTGACCAGGATATAAGAGCCAGCTTATACCCCTTTAACACCAGAGACTCAACCCAGGTTTTTGCCGCTCCACTCCGGGCTGAGGCTTGCTGTAAATTGGGTTAAAAAAAAAAACAAAGACAAAAAATAAACCCGGGTCCTGCAAATGTTCATGGTCTGACACGGGGCATCACCAGCTTTGTCAATGGTTAACCAGAATCATCGGACCAGGGGACCTACTTCCACCAATAAGGGAGCCCATACCTCTGGACCGCAGTGTCCTGCGGTCAGTCCAGAGATTGGGCAGGGGCCGCATACAGCCTACGCTGCTGTCTGGGGTACTATGCAGACAGCAGCGGAGGCTGGGAGGAGGTGAATGGATGCCTGTGTGCGGCATTCATTCACCGCACATAACGAAGCTGGGGCGCATGGAGACTGGGGGCAGCCCAGCAGCTTTCCCAGCATGTCGGACAGCATCACGCGGGTCCCGGCTGGAGTGTTTCCTGTCGCTTGGAGTCCAAAAGCCCGGGTGCGACCCAGCAGTTGTGGTGTAAAAGTGGTATTACAATTATGATGGGGAGCTGCGGGCAGGACAGTAGCCAAATCTCCACACTTTGTGGGTATTCTGATTGGATTTATAAGGCTGCGAATTAGTAGCCTTGCGAGTCCACAAAACCTGGCCTTACGAATGGCCACCCATTCACCAAGTGTGTTCGCACGCACTGACTGCGAATGGATGTTTTACATAAACATCCATTCGCAGCCTGCGGAGTAACACCCACACCATTCAATGGTCGCCGACCATTGAATGGTGTGGAATGTGCACGCAGATCTAAGATTGCTCAGAGCAACCTTACATCTGCATGCACATCCTGAGGGAAGAGGGCGGTGATGGTGGTAACAATGGCACTTTTTTTATCAGATGAATTCTGCTATGACTTTTGCGTTTGCAATAAAGGGGCCACTTCCCAACTGTATGGGGGTTATTCTGGTTGATTTGCTCGGATGCGAATTTGCATCTTTGCGAGTCAACCAGATCTCACCGCACGAATGGTGGTATGCCGGCCCACCATTCGCAAGGTGCGTAAGTTGGTCCTGGCTGCGAATGGATGTTTTACATAAACATCCGTTCGCAGCCTCCTGAGGGGGAACACCCACATAATTGGTTGGTCGCCGACCATCGAATGATGTGGAACATGCACACAGATCTAACCTTAGGTCTGCATGCACATTCTGAGGGAAGAGGGCAGGCAGCTGACATCCGGTGATGTCAGCTGGCCGCGCCCACACCATCGGCCCATTAGCATGAGAACGCCCATATGCTAATGGTCCACCCCCCCACACCCCGTCTACATTCTGTTTGGTGTGGCCGCAAGCAAAAATGTGCATGCGCTAATAAAAAAACATTGGCCCCGTGCGAACGCATGCTGCACTGCGAATGGACCTGAATAAGGTCCTTTAAATCAGGTAAATGTAATGAAATATGGAAAAAGGCATGTGTATCTTCTCAATGTGTGTGTAGAAATTGGGTAATATTAGTTAGCTTTAGGAACGGTTTTTAATAAGCTAAAGATCCAAACACACTGGGCGACTATGCCCAGCGTGTATGGACAGCAGATGAGCGGCTTTCCTGGCGATGATGCAGGAGCACGCTGCAGTGCTCACCGCTCATCACCGGGGCATACACACTGGGCGGCTTTGAGCCAAAAGCCGCTCAAACGTGCTGTTTTGAGCGATTTTCAGCTCAAAGTCGCCCAGTGTGTATGTGTAGTACATATATAAAGAATATCAATATTTGCAAAAAAGAAAGGGTTTGCAGTCACTCACCACGCTTGGGTCTAGGGAAGCTGTCATGCAACCTGAACACAACTTTCTCTACAAAATGTTGTATATCACACTGCTCAGGACCACGAACAAACACCATCCAATCGTGAGTGAATCCGTCAGTAGTGGGTTTCTTCCTCAGCTGGGCGCGATGTCCCAGCTCCAGCTTCACCTGAACAGTACACTGCAGAAACACATGGATTGAAAGGTCAATAGAAAAGGCAGGGCAACAGGTCTGCTAACTGGAGTCACAGGTCTGGCACGTATGACAGAAACATCCAGATTGAAAGGTGCCCCAAACACCAACCATCATTCACCATCAATGCAAGCAAAGTAAATGATACATATTCCATCACGTCTGACCATATTGAAATCATACTATTCAGCATTTTAAAGCCAATAAGAATTTTTGGCATTAAACAGGTTTCCTAATAAACGTTATTTTAGAAGAATCAATGCTTCAGGATAAAGTATGAATGTACTTGTCTTGCCAGCACTGTAGGTGTATACATGAACACCCATCACAATTACCTGACTAGAGGCACTGATCAGACATGTGCAAGTAACTCTCAATTTGCTCCGACAAAGATTTGTCAGAGCAGACCTGGTTAAATATTGAATTTGTTAGCTAACCCTATTAACTCCTCTCCTCTATAGGGAGAATTCAAGTGTTTTGCACTCCATTCGGGTATGCTCATTTTGATGGGCTGGTAACTAGTCACCTTAGAAATGCTTAAACAAAATTAATATACACTTTAATTTCTTGCCAATTCCCTTTCCCAAAACCAACAACAGCACATACATGAACATACAGCTTGCCCTATCCTTGAGGTATGACAGCTAATAGAAAGCAATCGATATAAGCAAAAGCAATGGTCTCCAAACATCTTGCCCTTACTGACCCATACAATACAGTACTGACATGGGAACAATGAAGCCACAAACACATGCTTCAATGAAGCCACAAACACATGCTTCACATACATACTGTATCTGAAGGTGTACTTCTCAAAAATGATTTGGATTCAGGTTACAGACAGTACATCTTTTCTTTCATATGGAA
This sequence comes from Crinia signifera, assembly GCF_055691185.1. Classification (NCBI taxonomy): domain Eukaryota; kingdom Metazoa; phylum Chordata; class Amphibia; order Anura; family Myobatrachidae; genus Crinia; species Crinia signifera. The sequence goes on from NC_139217.1 coordinate 202,178,761, forward strand.
ATGGGAAATTTAATAAACACTTCTGACATGGCGGGGCAACAACCCAGTATGACCTGCATAGTTCCCAAAGAAAAACAAGGGATTGTCTCTTCTGTGGCCTCAGCAGACCTTCTCATATTATAAATGTTAATAACATAAGGGACTGATGTTAAAAAGTTATATTTATCAATTAACAGTTTCTTATATAGCGCACACATACAGCCTTAAGGTGCCCATAAGTGGTCCGTTCCCGGACCATCCGTTCTGTACTATGAGATGCGCGCTCCCGCGCATCTCATCGTACGGTACAAAAAGTATGTGCTGCATTTACTTTTTGTACTAGCTGTTCATTGCATGCAATGCGATGTGATGTGTACTATATAAGTGCCGAACGGATCCAATGAACGGACCGTGTACGGGCACCTTTACTCTGATTCACTCTCAGAGGCAAATTCCTTCTCAAATGGACAAAACCATGTGCACTGCAGGTGGGGCAGATGTAACATGTGCATAGAGAATTAGACTTGGTTGAGTTATTTTGTTTCTGTGCAGGGAAAATACTGACTGCTTTATTTATACACTGCAATATAGATCTCACTTTGAAGAAAAACCCCACCCAAATCTAATTCTATCTGCACATGTTATATCTGCCCCACCTGCAGTGCACATGGTTTTGTCCATTTGAGAAGGAATTTGCCTCAGAGTGAATCAGAATAAGGCCCATATTCTGTTGCTCTTTACAATAGTAGAAAATTATAAAACAACCTGGGTATTTACAGACAGTCAAAAGGTATGAGGGCCCTGTTTGCAAGCTTACAATCTATATATCTGCTGAAAATGCTAACATCTCTCTGAGAGATGTGCAAGAGATCCTCTAAAGATGCCAGCATTGCTCAAATTTTGCCAACTACAACTGAATAACGGTCCTTGTGATTATGTTTAACATCTCTAATGCATGGACAGTCTGCCAATGTGTATTTAAATACTGAAATAAGTTTTACCGATGGCCTTCCTTTTTTTCTGCCCATTAAACAATATTTTAAAAAGGCAAAAGTGAAATGCTGCTGGGCACAATTCATTGTTAGAGGAAGAAAAGGAGTGCTGCTGGTTGCAATTCATTGTGAGAGGAAGAAGTGGAGTGATGCTGGACGCATCCTTTGGGAGAGGCAAAAGAGGAGTGCTGCTGGACACATCCATAGCGAGAGGCACAAGAGGAGTGCTGCTGGTTGCAATTCATTGTAAGCGGAAGAAATGGAGAGCTGCTGTGTGCCATTCATCATGAGAAGCAGAAAAGGAGTTCTGCTGGGTGCATCCATAGTGAGAAGCAGAAAAGGAGTGCTGCTGGGTGCATCCATAGTGAGAAGCAGAAGAGGAGTACTGCTGGATTCATCCATAGCCAGAGGAAAAAAAGGAGTGATGCTGGACGCATCCATAGCTAGAGGAAGAAGAGTAGTGCTGCTGGGCGCATTCATAGCCAGAAGCAGAAGAGGAGTGCTGCTGGGTGCATCCATAGCAAGAGGAATAAGAGGAGTGCTGCTGGATGAATCCATAGCTAGAGGAACAAGAGGGTTGCTGCTGGATGCATCCATAGCTAGAGGAAGAAGAGGAGTGCTGCTGGATGCATCTATAGCCAGAGGCAGAAGATATGTGCTGCTGCGCGTATTCATAGCCAGAAGCAGAAGAGGAGTGCTGTTGGGTGCATCCAGAGCGAGAGGAATAAGAGGAGTGCTGCTGGATGCATTCATAGCTAGAGGAAGAAGATAAGCGCTGCTGGACGCATCCATAGCCAGTCAGAAGAGGAGCGCTGCTGGACGCATTCATAGTGAAAGGCAGAAGAGGAGTGCTGATGGGCACATCCATAGAGAGAGGCAGGGGAGGAGTGCTGCTGGATGCATCCATAGCTAGAGGAAGAAGAGGAGTGTTGCTGGGTGCATTCATACCCAGAGGCCGAAGCAGAGTGCTGCTGGATGCATCCATATCCAGAGACAGAAGAGGAGTGCTGCTAGATGCATTCATAGCAGAGACAGAAGAGGAGTGCTGCTGGATGCATCCATAGTGAGAGGCAGAAAAGGTTTGCTGCTGGGTGCATCCACAGTGAGAAGCAGAAGGGGAGTGCTGCTAGGCTCAATTCAACGCAAGAGGCAGAAGAGGAGTGCTGATAGGCACATCCATAGTGAGAGGCAGAACAGGAGTGCTGTGAGCGCAATTCATCACAAGAGGAAGAAGTTGAGTGCTGTGTTTAAGCTGCCTTTTAGACTTAACTAGGGGCAACAGCCCTTCACATACTGTATATGCTAGCTGATTGCCAGGAAACCCTGCACTGTGATATAATTCTGCAGAATTATATAAAAATGTAAACAAAATGCAAAAATCTTCTGTAGCTGACGCACGTTTCCTTCTTTATGGTAAAAAAATGTTACCATAGCATAGGGTTAAAATGCTGTGTAAAAATCTCTGACAATAATAAAAGAAGAAAGCAAGGAGTAAATTAATAACTGTAGCTGGCACCAACATTCATGACATAAAAATGGGGTAAGAAGTTTAAACTTTATGGTACAGTTTGGAAGAGACAAGAGCTATCTCTGCTTAGAAATAACCAGAGCTACTGGAAAACAAGGTTTTAAAGTTAAATAGAGCATGTGTGAAAAAATACCAAAGACTTTGCTGAACAAACTCATTATTTAATATCCCCTGTGGGGGCTGTGCCTGCTCTCCGGCCCTCTTACTATGCTGCCGCATTGCTCCCCTGCACATACCCCCTGATGACACTGCCGATGCCCGCCTGCAGTGCATTACTGGGAGTGTGGGAGGGGCCCGGCCACTTGCCTGTCCCTAGTGCTGTCCTGGACCTCTGCTGCTACTGCTTCCCACTGTGACCCGCCACGTGCTAGTAGCTACTAGGTACTGCAGTTTTACACTTAGCTGGGCCCCCGTGTACCTGCAGTCCTGAGATGCCACTCCCTCAACTCCTGACTCCCACCCCATCCCGTAGCTGTGCTCCTCCAGCCTCACTCAGGCTGCCGCCTGTCATTACCCTCCCCTGAGTCCGTCCGACTCCTGCTCCGTTTTTGCAGCTGCTGTGTTTATACAAGCTGCAGCCCCCCACGCGCACATACATCCAGTGCCTGCGCTCCCTGCCCAACACCCGTCGCTCTGGCACCTGACGGTGGTGATCCTCCCTGGCGGCTGTGTTACTCGCCCACTGCACATCCCCCCCCCCCCTTTGCTGAGGCACCCGGTGACTGTCTTCCCACAAGCGCAGGGACCCCCCTGCATTCTTCTCATCTGTCAATGATATTTCTGGCAGCTTTGGCCAGCCTGTGTACATGCAAAATGGTAAGTGTCAGAGTTTGTCTCATGTGTCAGCATGTGTCTGTGTGTCATCATCTTTCCATGTGTCATCACCTGTCTGTGTGTTTGTATGTATCAGCATCTGTCAGTGTCTATGGGTCAGCATCTGTCTTTGTGTCTGTGTCCGCATTTGTGTCAGCGCCCATCTGTCTACATCAGTATCTATCTGCGTCAGCATTTGTGTGTCAGCTTCCATGTGTCTGTGTCATTCTGTGTGTCAGAAACCGTGTTTCACTCTGTGCACCAGCGTCTGCCAGTGTGTGTGTGTCTGTCTGTCTGCGTGTCAGGCAGTGTGTTAGTATCTGTCTATACGTGTGTCATCAGCCTCTGTCCATGTAGCAATGTCCAAGTGTCAGCATCTGTGTCTGTGTCAACATCTGTTTGCTTATCAACGTCCATGTGCTAGTGCCAGCATTTGTGTCAGCTTTCATGTGTGCGCCAGTGGCTATATGTCTATGTGTCAGCATCATGTATGGGGGGGGGGTGCTAGAATTTTTTTGGCAGGGGGGGCGCAAAATTTGTAGTTACGCCACTGTCACCTCTATGAGGTGAAGTACCTCCTCTGACCACTAGGGGCCACTTGACAGACCAAATTACTCCTTTGCATGCTATTTTATTCAAAATAAAAATATTTTATACTTTTAATTCAAACTGCCATCTGACCTCAGGTAATGTGTCTCTGTACAATCTCTGCAACTTCATTCATTCTTAATACCGCTCTTGGTAATGATTCTCTAACCTTACTCCCTGCTGTGAGCCTTACCATCTTGTTTACCCTTTACCAATTGTTGTTGTTTTTTTTATCACAATAACCAAATCACTACTAGGGATTAACATCTGAAGCCAATGGTTAGGAACCATCAATGTTCTTTACTCAATGAAAATTGTTTTTACATTTGATTCCAAGTTTTCAATGGTTGTTAACCATTGCAAGCCTTCTTTAGGTGGCCATCCAATGATCTGCATTAGTTTATTTCAGCTGTGGATGCAGCACATGCACATCTAACCTGACTGCACATGTATACAGAACAATCTCTTTCCCAAATCCACTCTCTCCTGCCTGATGCACAGGCGCTGTTTCTCCTGCAATCCCAGTATTCAAGGTCCATTTGCCCGCCCACTAATAACACACATACCAGCTCCACTTATTTTCTCTACTGCCTTTATCCAATATCTCCCTCTCTACCTGCCTGACCTGCTGACTCCTTTTCTCTTCTGCCTAATTAATCCCCTCTTGCCCCAAACCATTCTCTCCTACCACTTGATTAACGCATACTCTCCTTCATATCTCTCTCATGACCAACTCTTGCTCCTAACTGACAAACTCTCTCTCTCTTCTATATGACCAACTACATTTTTATGGCAAACTGCCTCTTTACTCTACTTGTCCAAGAAATAAATTTAGTCTATCTGACCCCCTCACTAATTTTTTTACCCAAATCAAACTCTCCCTTTTCTTACCAACTTATTCTTCTGACATATTCAATCTATCCCTCTGCCTGACCCATTCACATGTTCATTATGTTTAATTATCTCTCTCCTGCCTAAAGCTGCCCATACACTAGCCGATTTTGGTCCGATTTCGGCCAGATCAGTCGGATCTGGCCGAAATCGGACCAAAATCGTCTAGTTTTGATGCCCCCTCAGATCCGATGCGCGGTCCCGTGCGCATTGGATCTGCGTCGGGTGGTCGGACCTGCTGCACGTCCAACCACCCGACTTGGGACCTAGTCTGTAGTGGGGCGGCGGGGTGGGCGGCAGGGTCCGGGGCGGCTCTGCAGAAACACTGCGCTGGTCAGCGGCGGCAGTGTTTTGAAAACAATTCAAACGATAGGCCTGCCGCTGATTGGCTGAGGGAGAGAGCGCTCCCAGCCAATCATCAACGAGGTCGCTGATTGGTTGAGAGCGCATCCTCTCTCAGCGGCCAGCCTATAGTTTGAATTGTTTTCAAAACACTGCCGCCGCTGACCGCACGGTCTCCGCAGTGACCATCCAGCCGGAAACTGTGGAGACTCCTGCCCGCCCTGGACCCCATCCAGCTCGGACTCCCCGCAGCTCCCCGGTAATTTACATGGGATAAATCGCATGCAATTTATCCCATGTGAAAAATGCCAAATCGTAGTGAGCTCTCCCGGGGAGCTGCCGGAAGAGCTCAGAGGACATTAGGTCCGACTTGTCTTTCAGACAAGTCGGCCTAATGTATGGGGGCCTTAACCCATTGCCTCTGAAACTCTACTGCCTAATCTACTCAATATCTACTCTTTTTTTCTGCCAGACTTAAAATAGTTTATTCAATCTAACCAATTCACTCTCCCACCCTCTACTACCTGATTGGGGGAAATTACTAAGATTGGGATGTTGCTATGGGTAACCAGACACTATCTATGATCTTCTAGAAGATGCTAAATAGAACCCATGGCAACATGTGAAATAGAACCCCAATTTAGTAAATTTCACTTTTTATCTCTCCCTATTTTGTATGACCCACTCCTTTCTCACCTGCTTTACTTACCCCTTCTATTTCTATCCTGACCAACTCTATCCCTGCCCCTCCTAACCAACTCCATCTCATTCTTCCTCTTACCCGATCAACTCTTTCTCTGTGTCACACCTCTACCTGACCAACTCACATCCCTGCCAACCCACTCTCTCTCTCTCTCCCCCTCAGTCCTCCTCTGCCTGACCCACTCACTCTCTCCTCCTCAACCCTCCCCTGCCTGACCCACTCTCTCCCCCCCTCAACCCTCCTCTGCCTGACCCACTCTCTCCCCCCTCAACCCTCCTCTGCCTGACCCACTCTCTCTCCCCCCTCAACCCTCCTCTGCCTGACCCACTCTCTCTCTCTCTACCCCTCAACCCTCCTCTGCCTGACCCACTCTCTCTCCCTCTACCCCTCAACCCTCCTCTGCCTGACCCACTCTCTCTCCCTCTCTACCCCTCAACACTCCTCTGCCTGACCCACTCTCTCTCTCTCCCCCTCAACCCTTCCCTGCCTGACCCGCTCTTTCTCTAGCCCTCATCTGCCTGACCCACTCCCTCTAACCCTCCTCTGCCTGACCCGCTCTTTCTTTCCCCCTCACTCCTCCCCTGCCTGCCCCACTCTCTCTCCCCCTCAACCCTCCCCTGCCTGACCCACTCTCTCTCCCCCTCAACCCTCCACTGCCTGACCCACTCCCTCTCAACCCTCCCCTGCCTGACCCACTCTCTCTCCCCCTCAACCCTCCCCTGCCTGACCCACTCCCTCAACCCTCCCCTGCCTGACCCACTCCCTCTCAACCCTCCCCTGCCTGACCCACTCCCTCTCCCCCTCAACCCTCCCCTGCCTGACCCACTCCCCCTCAACCCTCCCCTGCCTGACCCACTCCCCCTCAACCCTCCCCTGCCTGACCCACTCTCTCTCCCCCTCAACCCTCCCCTGCCTGACCCACTCTCTCCCCCCTCAGCCTGACCCACTCTCTCTCCCCCCTCAGCCTGACCCTCTCTCTCTCTCCCCCTCAGCCTGACCCTCTCTCTCTCTCTCTCCCCCTCAGCCTGACCCTCTCTCTCTCTCTCCCCCTCAGCCTGACCCTCTCTCTCTCCCCCCCCCTCAGCCTGACCCTCTCTCTCTCTCTCCCCCTCAGCCTGACCCTCTCTCTCTCTCCCCCTCAGCCTGACCCACACTCTCTCTCTCTCTCCCCCTCAGCCTGACCCACACTCTCTCTCTCTCCCTCCCCCTCAGCCTGACCCACTCTCTCTCTCCCCATCAGCCTGAACCACTCTCTCTCTCCCCATCAGCCTGAACCACTCTCTCTCTCCCCATCAGCCTGAACCACTCTCTCTCTCCCCCTCAGCCTGAACCACTCACTCTCTCTCCCCCTCAGCCTGACCCACTCTCTCTCTCCCCCTCAGCCTGACCCACTCTCTCTCTCTCCCCCTCAGCCTGACCCACTCTCTCTCTCTCCCCCTCAGCCTGACCCACTCTCTCTCTCTCCCCCTCAGCCTGACCCACTCTCTCTCTCTCCCCCCCTCAGCCTGACCCACTCTCTCTCTCCCCCCCCTCAGCCTGACCCACTCTCTCTCTCTCCCCCTCAGCCTGACCCACTCTCTCTCTCTCCCCCTCAGCCTGACCCACTCTCTCTCTCTCCCCCTCAGCCTGACCCACTCTCTCTCTCTCCCCCTCAGCCTGACCCTCTCTCTCCCCCTCAGCCTGACCCTCTCTCTCTCCCCCTCAGCCTGACCCTCTCTCTCTCTCTCCCCCTCAGCCTGACCCACTCACTCTCTCTCCCCCTCAGCCTGACCCACTCACTCTCTCTCCCCCCCTCAGCCTGACCCACTCTCTCTCTCCGTCCCTCAGCCTGACCCACTCTCTCTCTCCCCCCCTCAGCCTGACCCACTCTCTCTCTCCCCCCCTCAGCCTGACCCACTCACTCTCTCCCCCCCTCAGCCTGACCCACTCACTCTCTCTCCCCCTCAGCCTGACCCACTCACTCTCTCTCCCCCTCAGCCTGACCCACTCACTCTCTCTCCCCCTCAGCCTGACCCACTCACTCTCTCTCCCCCTCAGCCTGACCCACTCACTCTCTCTCCCCCTCAGCCTGACCCACTCACTCTCTCTCCCCCTCAGCCTGACCCACTCACTCTCTCTCCCCCTCAGCCTGACCCACTCACTCTCTCTCCCCCTCAGCCTGACCCACTCTCTCTCTCTCCCCCTCAGCCTGACCCACTCTCTCTCCCCCCCGCAGCCTGACCCACTCTCTCTCCTCCCCGCAGCCTGACCCACACTCTCTCTCCCCCCCCGCAGCCTGACCCACTCTCTCTCTCCCCCTCAGCCTGACCCACTCTCTTCCTCTCACTTCTCTGCCTGACCAACTCTCTATTTTCCTTTACCTGACCAACTATGTGCCTTTCTCCCTCCCCCTTTACCTGACCAACTCATACTCCATTCACTATTTCTGCATTACAATACCCACACATTCTCTGCCTGACAGCCTCACTGCATAACCCACGCTCTCCTGTCTGTCTTTACAGCATAACTCAAGCTCTCTCAATGTCTTTGCATTCCTGTGTTTAGGCTGGGTCACAGGGCATTGTCAGTAAGCTATTATTTCCAGCACCAATATCGGTTTCTCAGTGTCTATACTGAATGGCGTTATTTCCTTTTCTTTTAACGTGGCAACTGTCTAAATCTCAATTTCAATACGGATATCAGTGCTGTGTATATTCAATTACTTGCGCCCAGTCTCTATTATCACCACTCGGTACCTGCCTTTCTCTTTCAGTACCTGACTGTCCATGTCTCTGTGCTCAGATCGTCTTTCTTTCCTCCTGACGTCTTCCCGGCGCCTACGGCCACATCCTCCGCTACTACGTCCTCTCGTTCTAGCACCCTGTTCTGTACAACAAGAGAAGGAAAGCACAGATCCAGCAAGGCCCCACAGCCCCAGCTTAGGCCCAAACCCCCTTCTATCCTTAATGGATCACTCCGCTTGCAGATCCCAGTGCCGGGATACCGGAATGTACCACCTCGAATCTGACCAATCCGAGGGTTTCAGGGGGCGGGGCTTCCTGTCAGGAAGGGACGAGAGAGAAAGAGTGGGGAGGACAGAGCTGCAGGATAGGCGGGGCCGGTGTGACTGACATGGTGGCTCGCTAATCGTCAGCTGTCCTGTCGTTGCCATAGTTATGGCAGGTTCCGGCCCAGCATTCCCAGCTTCAGTGCTCCGCCTGCTTTTTCTCGTATATAAAGTCATTACTTACGCGAGGGTATTGTGTTACAGCTAGGAGACGGCGTCCTCATTGTGTGTAGTTCTGCAGTCGTGACATACTCCTCACAGAGTCATTCTAATAGCTCATGTATGTAGAAGCAGTGATGACTGAATAATCTTGTTGGCTTGATGATTTTACATAGATAGATAAATACATACATACATGTACACACATACAGTTGGGAAGTGGTCCCTTTCAATGTCAAACGCAAAAGTCGTAGCAGAATTCATCTGATAAAAAAAGTGCCAATGTTATCACCAGTGTCAAACTGAGCCATTAAGGGTAGTTGACATTTACATATTTGCAGCCTACAGGTCTGAATCAGGTCCAAGGTGCAAAAATATACTTTGGGCCCCCTCCGCTGATCGTGGGGAAATTCATTGCTGGTCTGAGTAGCAGTGGGCCCCTTAGACACTAGGGACCCCGATGCAATACACGTGCTACATCAATGGTAGTTCCACCTCTGATTCAAGTGGACTAGCATAAAGTCTTGGGATGGCCATCGACCATCGATAAATTATAATATTTTATAGTTATTTTACATCAATGGAGAAGAACCAGATGTTCTCTCTCAATCGATGGCAAAGCATAACCAAGTCGTTTTTTTTCTTTCTCCCGAAGGTGCAGGGACACGGAGCTTAGCTCCACTCTTGACACTCGTGAAGCCACGCATCCACGTTCTGATTGGTCCATGGGCCAGTCAATCAAAGAAAAGAGGTGATGATCAATATTCAAAAACATTAACATAGTAAATAAGGCTAAAAAAAGACGTTAGTCCATCGAGTTCAACCTATCTGACTTGAAACTACTGACTTGAGTAAGTCATATCTATAGGATTCCCTTAGTGGCCAAAAATGCATCCAGTTTTGATTTAAATTCATTAACTGTTGTTCCAGAATTTTACTGCTCTAATGGTGAAGAATCCTCTTCTTAATTCAGTACGGAATTTATTTTCCTCGAGCCTCAGTACATGCCTGCGTGTCCTAAGTATAGGCCTGTTAGTGAACAAATCATCCCCCAGTTCTATATGATTCCTAGTCCATTGATAGTCATTCATTAGGTATTATGCTGCCATCGATGACTGTTTGTAATATTGCCATCGGTGGCAACCACAATGATGGCCATCCCTAATAGAGGGGTTTCCCCTCTGGTCCACTCCAGCCCTGGTTACCACCTATTTAAAGTCTATTGTGGCACAGGATTGCAGCTGCAGAAAGCTTTGCCGCATGTTCCAGTTGTGGATTGAGCACAGTTGAAGATAAGGGGGTCTACGAACTAAGGGCTTAATTTAGTAATTATCTCACCTGTGAACATGCACACGTGGTTTACATTCGCAAACCTTAAAATGTGCACTCACAAAGCTAAAACCCTATTTGTATCTGCGTACTGATCTGCGTTTTCACACATCATAGAACCCTCCCAACTCTTGCAGAGCCATACATTATATGCACACTTGAAAGTGCTCCTGCAAATGTGCAACGTTTTGCAGTAACTACATATTTGCCTACGCTCCTGCATTTTGCAGGAGACTCCCTGAAATAGTAGGGATTTCCCTGTATCCCCGAAGAGTCTAGAAATATCCCTGATTTCACGTAACCCACAGAGCTACCGTGTTTCCCCGATAATAAGACACTGTCTTATTTTTTTTTTCACCCAAAAAAGACCATAGGTCTTATTTTCGGGGGAGGGCTTATTTTAATAGACCTTGACAGGTCCATTAAAACATGCCCCACTGTGCCTTTAAAAAAATGCCCCACTGCGCCTTTATAAAAATGCCCCAGTCCACAATTACAGTCATCCATTGTACCTGTTTGTGTAATGGATAAAGGACCTGCCGGCGCTGTGTGTGCTGAGCGGCGTTGAGCTGAGAGGTGATGTGCGCAGCGTGATGTGCGCGGCGTGACGTCACGCCGCGCCTACCGCAATGCATCCCTGGGAACGGGAGCTGCGGTGTTGCAGGCGTGAGAGGAGGTGAGCGGAGGGCAGCGGGGGTCAGCGGGGCTGAGCGGGGCCTACCGTACACCTACGGTACAAAATACCGGTACCAAAAAATAAATGGGAAATTTGATAGGGCTTAATTTCGGGGGAGGGCTTATTTTGGACCAGCGTCCAAAATCTGGGGTAGGGCTTATTATCGGGGTAGGTCTAATTATCGGGGAAAGACGGTATATACATTCACATGGGATCATCCATGGCATTTCCCTGCATTGGTTATAAAGCACAATGGGGCAGATGTATTAAGCCTGGTGAAGAGAAAAAGTGGAGATAAAATTAAGGGAGATAGTGCACCAGCCAATCAACGCCCAACTGTCATTTTCAAATGCAGTTGATTGGCTGGTGTGTTATCTCCTTTCATTTATCTCCACTTTTTCTCCACTTTATCTCTTCACCAGGCTTAATACATCTGCCCCAATGATCCCTATGACTACATGCATTTTATACAGTATAAGGTTTCTCGTGGCCCCTTGCATGGAACCACGTGCAAAACACAACACATGAACAGGCCCTGACACATTTCAGTGTCTTTTTTTTCAACAAGTACAATAGATGTCACTAATTTTTTGGGGCTCATCTGCATTTGGATGTAAGTCATTTTATGAAACACCTGATGTTGCAGTACATGTCCGCGCTTCTAGGTGTCGCCTTAACAATCTCCCTGACATGCTATGGGCAACATCCTATATTCAATAGAAATTGACTCTACAGAATCACATGCTAATAAAGCATATGGGTTGAAGGACTATTTGCACGGTGATTGCACAGCACTGCTAATTCACTGCCGTGCGATCAGGTCAATAGCATTCATGGGATTTCTGTACCTTGTTCATCACCCTTTGGAAAGTGTCTGGTGCTCAATGGAAACCAAAGGGTAGGACCTTGTAATGAAAAAATCATTCAAAAGCTGTCTTTTCATTGACTGCAGACATAGGAGGAATCTGCATGTAGCCCTTTGGGTTAAATATTTGCTGCCGACACTTAATCTGGCATCGGGGATCCGGTAGGGCTTTTTTTTTAAACACTACACTAGGAAGCATGATTATATCATGTTCAGTCAAAGCTGTGCACCCTGGTAGGTAAAGGAACACATTTATTGTTTTGTTGTACCATCTCTTCCACCTGCAGCTTTTACTCTGTGGACAAGGTAGGTTCTACGATAACCAAGGACTACTGTACTCAATAACCCTGGCACTGATTCCTCATCATGAAAAGGCTTCAAGAGATTAACATGATATATCTGTTCTTCCTTCCTCCTGCCAGCCTGCCAGACCTTATAGTTCACAGGGTCAACTGCCTCCACCACTGTATAAAACTCCTGCCAATGAGTGAACAGTTTACTCTCTTGGATCAGTACTAGAACCAAGACCTTATCCCCAAGACAGAGTTATTGCAATTGTTGAATAATTTTTCTTCTGACGATCTTATGCTTCTTCTACATGTTGGAGTACCAAAAGGCTTATCTTCTTCAACATCTCATAAATTTCAGAATCAATTTATAACATGTTTGGTTCTCTAGGGCCTCTGTTGTTCCCATCCCTCTTTAAGCATATTCAGCATGCCCTGGGATTGGCTCCTATACAGTAATTCAAAATGGCTTGTCCCTCCACTAGTCTATCTATTTTACCCCTAGTAGTTGACACATATTCCTCATTAGCCTGTGCATGAATGGCGTAACTTTATTGGTAAGCATTCAAGTGAACCAACCTCCGGCTAGCATGTGGTCAAGTTAGGGCAGGATCTCTGGCAAGCTTGGAAATACTTTTTCGCAGCTATGTGTACCCATGGCCAATTGGGCAGTACGGAAGGTGTAATGGTTAGCATTACTGCCTCATAGCACTGAGTTCATGGGTTAGATTCCCACCATGGCTCTAACTGTGCAGAGTTTGTATATTCTCCCCGTACTTGCGTGGGTTTCCTCCGGGTACTCCAGTTTCCTCCCAGAAAAAAAAATACTGGTAGGCTAATTGGCTCCCAACAAATTATCCCTAGAATGAATGTGTGTGCATGTACATGTGGTAGCTTGTAAGCTCCACTGGGGTAGGGACTGATGTGAATGTTTAAATATTCTCTGTAAAGCTCTGCGGAATATGTATGCGCTAAATGAGAAACTTAATAAATACATAATAATAAATAAATAAAACCTGGGTATGTGCTGTTTTTAGAATCAGTGAGGAATGTACTTGGGGCACTATTAGATGTTTCACAACTCTTTCAATTTCCTCTTGGTTTTTGAGTCTGCCTGCATCAACCACTTTTGAAGACCCTGATGCAGTGGCCAATTGCCAGCAGCTCTCCCATCCAATAGGGCAAGTCTTGGTTCAGTTTTAACGACTTCCTAAGAATTTTGTTAAGGGCAACCAGTTGAGGTCGGAGTGGATACACAAGCCAGTATCTCTGTCTTTAAAGTTGAGTACACAAGACCTACTTCTCCTTAAAGTCCATATATACCCGCTGGGCCTCACTGGACAAGTATGACATCAGCTTCTCCACCCAGACTTCCTGTGTCATTTCACCCTTTTTTCTGTTTTCTTGGATGTGGCAAAGTAGGCTTTTTCATCTGCCATTTTCTGAAGTTTAAGCTTCAGAAAATGAAAATATGATCTGTTTGTCATTGCTGACATTGTAGCAGTATAGGTTCATGCCACAATTCTTGCTGCTGTTGCATCTGTATCTGTTTCTGCAGAAATTGCTAATGTGGCTGCGGCCTCTCGCTCACTAGCATTTTCATTATTTCCACCATTTTGGCTTCTGTGTGGGTTGGGAAATTGAAACTAGCATCCTATGCACTGACACAGCCTCTGATTAAGCAGCTGTGTAGTGTAAAAATTCAGGATTGCCACAGTAAGCCAATTGTAGCTCAATGCATCATTACACTGCCACTTTGTGTCAGCCAATATTAGTCAGTGCGAGCCAGTGACTGTCAGCTCAACTATGGTGGAGAAACAATGAGGAGCTGCTGAAGACCAAAGGCACTGGAGGAAGTCATGGAGGACAGCGGCCATGCAAAAGAGCCTCCAGATGAAAAATCATAACTTCCTGAATACCAGGGATGGCCAGCTGGGGCCGGTAGTTAGCCTGTAAGGACAAATATTACGGTACCATGAACCCCACACCCACCACTACCAGGGGTGCAGGTAGTGCACCCCAAAACTATACCCCCCAAAACAGACCCAGCGTAATCTATTATTTGTTTAATCCTGTCTTTTGCCATTAATGTATGTGTAACTACCTGTTTTGTACCCATCACTGTTATTTAAAAACCTTTGTAAGATTGCACTGTTATAGTAAAAGCTATCTATACACCCACATCTGTCTATCTTTTGCATTACTCCACATTGCACAAAGGGGCAGAGCACTACACTAAAATCTACCATACTGCATAACCCAAACCGGATCGGTCATACGGAAAGTGCAGCAGCTAGCCCCGACAGACCGGGGACAGTGCGCAGGAACCCAAAACCACTACCTAAAGTTTGTATCCAGCTTTACAGATCCTTGTGGCAATGAGGCCGTGAATGTCAGATGTAGTTCAAGGGAGGATTGGGAGAGTTAAGGAGCCCATACACCTGCACCAGGGGTCAGGGAACTTTTTTACCTTTTACACCAAAATATATTTAGATATGCCAGCGTTACCCCTCTGATTTGAAAGGAAGGAAATCATATAATTGTTATACACACTGTACCCCCAGAAATGGTTTATATGCTGTACATCCTGCTAGTACAGTACACAGCCTGGCAGCCATTGATGATGATTACCATGTATGGCTATATGTGGTACAAAATTTGTACCACACACAGCCATACATGGTAATCATCATCATCATAATCATCAATGGCTGCCAGGCTGTGTGTGGTATAGCCATTGCTAATGTGACATCCAGGCAACTATTAGTGTCAGTATTTAAGAATGATATAGTGACAGTCTGTGCAAATGTTTTTCACCTAGACTAGAGATGGGTATACCTTGACAGGAACCTATAACAGGCAAAGCGAATGTTATACAGGCACAGTCATTCAATAATAGCTCTTTTTCCTAATTATCTAATTAGCAATCCATGCTGTATTAGGCCCTTCATGCGGTGTGACTTAAAAAAAAGGGCTACAATATGAGACAGAGTTTTTATTGCCGGAAGAGCAGCTAGACCAATCAGATTCTATCATTTTTCTATTGCATCCTAGAAAATGACAGACATAATCTGATTAGTTGCTATGGACAACATCACATCTTTTCATTTTTAGAACCTTTATTAAAGTTACGCCTATGAACATGTCAGGGGGGAAGGGAGGGCAGATAGATAAATAGATAAGATAGAAGTTCTATTTTAGATGGGATGATGCCCATAGCAGACAATCAGATTCTACCTAATAGTTGCCCATAGATGTTGCTATGAACAATATCTCATCTTCAATAGAACTGGCATCTAAGTAAATTTACCCGCTCAGTAGCAGTTTGTACAACAAAAGGACCCAGACAACCCTGAGAGTAGCAGTAGTCTGCGTATCAATCACCTGTTCTGAAAACATTGATTCATATCTTCAGTCCATCATGAGATACCTTTGGAATAAAAAAGTGTGTTCTTTTAAGCTTTGTACACACTTGAGCGATAAGCAGGGGTGTGACTAGAACTTTGTGGGCCCCATAAACATATTTTTGAAATGGCCCCCACCTATGTCACTATAATGCCCCTTAGGGGCAGGAGACAGAAAGAGAGGAGTGATTTCGAAAGAAAAAGAGAGGGAAAAAGAGGAAATGAGAGAAAGAGTCACGTTGATAGAAATAGAGGAAAAAGAGAGAGAGGGAGAAGGAGCGTCATTACTTGATTACAGCACAGGATGGGGATGGAGGCATAGACGAACAGATGGGGGGGCATGAATGGATGGAGGCATGGGCAGATAGATGGATGGACAGAGCACAATATGGGGCATAGACAGATATTTGCGGCATTGACGATCAGATTGACACACATGAGGTCATAGATTGTTGGATGGTAGGGCATGGATAAACAGTGGATGGGAGAGGACATTAATGGACTGACGGGAGGGGGTATATAGAGAGAGAGATGGACAGGCCGGACCCAACAATGACTGGGAATTAATTAGGAATTAATAGTGGCCCTGGAAAAAAAATGTAAAATGAAATTGGCTTGATGTGGAAGGTGAGCTCAAAATTGAGATGACAGAGTCCATTCAAAAGAACTGGGGCAGTGGTTGCAGAGGTAAGCCAGGGAGTATGGTATCTTGCCCAACTTGCTCCCACTGCAGCTTCCAACACCCCAGGACCGGCTCTCATCTCGTGCCAAGTTCCCTGCAAACTGACCTGCCGAAGCACTCTGTCAGGTGCCTGCAGTAGGGGTGCCAGCAGTGCAATCAGTGCGCGTTGATCAGACGTGGACCACCAGCACCACTTCCTTCTCAACCCCCAATCCACCACAGTAAGTAAACTGCTGTCCTCCAACTCAGCCTACAGGAGCAATTATACAATTAAAATATAATTAAAATAAAAAAATGTAGAGGGTGCAAGGGATTGCCTTGTGGCCCCTCAACCCACTGGTCCGCATAGCAGCTGCATCCCCTGCACCCTCTAAAGTTATGCCACTTCTAACGTGCATTCATTCTGACATCGGATCAAATGCACGTCAGTCAAGATCATGTGTAAATGGGGGAACATGACTTAGCTGGGAAGGAGAGAGGCAGTGCTTCTAGTGAGCTCCTATATCTATAATCTTTAAAGGCAGTTTTACGCTGGATAGGGACCAGCGGCTGCCCTTACCAGACTCCCTTCACTGTTCGGATTGTTGAGGAGTGAGCTGCGGAGCTGGGGGATGGTGCAGTCTTCCCCTTGTGTCAAGCCTTGGGCCTCAGTTACTCACTGCGGCCAACTCCTGAGCTTCAGGACTCAGTTCGTGGCTAATTGCGGCACGTCTGAGCTGCTCAGAGACACTGAAAAGTGGGTGGAGGTAAGCGGACCCCTCATCCAGGCTCTCAGTGGTCACCTACCCTCTTCTCAGGGTTTACAAAGGGGGCATCTTTCACTGGCAGCCTTGTCTCCCCTTCTCCCTGGAAGGCCTGAGGCAGCCATATTGGATCCTCCCAGCCAGCATTCTCCTTAGTGGAGCTGCTTCATTACAGTGTGCAGTCTGCATTAAACTCTTGCTGTTGCACAATCTCTGCACCCATACATTCGGGAGGCTGCTTGGACCCCATAAATCTCAGGAAATTTTTTTGCCAGTCAGCATGTGCAGCTGTTTAACGTGATGGTCCCCTTATCACCACCCTGCAACCGAAATTAATATCCTGACTGTGCATAGGCCTATTTATTTACATAGAAGTATTTTTGTGATAGCTCGATTGGAACCCTCACAAACTATTTTCAGTTTCTTATAGTATTTTATTTGCTTTGCTCTCATTTCGCTATGTCTAAGATGAAGAATAAAGTCCACAAAATCTCTTACAGGTAGCTTTCTTCAAACCATTACCCCAGTGTACCAATACTCATGGGGCCACTAAATCCACCTCGGGTTCAGACCCCCCTCCACCTCCCCATGCCTCCCTCGCTCAGGTCCTCTAACACGACAGGGATTGCAGATAATGAAGCTTTAACAATCGGTACACTGAAAATTCTGCTAACACAATTTAAAGATGAAGTAGCTGCTGAAATCCACACTTCGCTTCAATCATGTCAGGGCTCCATAGATGACATCGAAAAACGCACTGACACTTTAGAGCAGGCATTCCCAACCACGGTCCTCAAGGCACACCAACAGTGCAGGTTTTAGTGATATCCAGGCTTCAGCACAGATGGTTTGAATCACTCAGGTACTAATTAAGTCACCTGTGCTCAAGCCTGGATATCATTAAAACCTGCACTGTTGGTGTGCCTTGAGGACCGTGGTTGGGAAAGCCTGCTTTAGAGGATTGTGTATACACACTGGAGCGATGTTAATGAAGAATGAAACAATCATCAGCCCGACATCATTCCAGTGTGTTCCCATCTTAAGAAATTGGTTATGCAAAAAGTATACGACGTTAGATTTTAATTCTAAGAAGATTGATTACTTATGCCCCTTTCAGACCGCACTGTTAAAACGGTATATTGCCGTTTTTTTACCGTTTTTAAACGGTAATGTGTGCGGTCTGAAAGGTGCAGGACCACTTAACCGGTTAGAAAAAAACGTTTTTTCTAACCGGTTAAAATGCAGGGTCCTACCCGTTTCAGAACCGGTATTTTAGGCTCAAAATCGGTTCTGAAACGGTATTTAGGACCCAGCCAATGAGCTGGGTCCTAAATTCAGCACAGTGAATACTTAATGAGCGCTCATTAAGTATTCACAGCACTTTAGCCCCCCCCGCGCGCGTGTCGACGCCCCCCGCGCGTGTCGACGCCCCCCCGCGTGTCGGCCCCCCCGTGTCGACTTACCCCGTGCCGGTAT
Organism: Crinia signifera; assembly: GCF_055691185.1. Taxonomy (NCBI): domain Eukaryota; kingdom Metazoa; phylum Chordata; class Amphibia; order Anura; family Myobatrachidae; genus Crinia; species Crinia signifera. The sequence continues at coordinate 202,197,264 of NC_139217.1, forward strand.
CTCCGTTGTGGTTCCCGGCACTGCAGCTCAGTATGCTCGGAAAGCACTTATGAAAAAAGTGTCTTTCAAAAAATGGCTGCCCCCATACGAAAGACAGTTTTTTTAAACTGGGTTTCCTATGGGGCAGCCATTTTCTGGAAGACACTTTTTTCATAAGTGCTTTCCGAGCATACTGAGCTGCAGTGCCGGGATCCACAACGGAGGTACCGGCACGGTGTAAGTCGACACGGGGGGGGGGGCGCCGACACGCGGGGGCGTCGACATGCACGGGGGCGTCGACATGCGCGGGGGGCGTCGACACGCTCTCGGTCGACACGCGCGAGGGGGGGGGAGCTGCACGGAGGGGAGGGCTGAAGGCTGCACTGGCTTTGACCCTGTATTTGGAAAGTTTCCAAAAACGGGTCTGCCAGTGTCAAAAAATCGGCACTTAAACGGTAATATACCGTTTAAGTGCTGCGGTGTGAAAGGGGTTTTATCTGGCAGACCCGTTTTTGGAAACGTTTCCAAATACAGGGTCAAAGCCAGATATGCGGTCTGAAAGCAGCATAAGATGCACTGACCTGGCTTGAATTTGGGTTCTGAGAGGACTCTGTATTAAACGCAATTAAACTTTAATTGCGTTTTATACAGAGTCTGGAACAGGTGAGCAATACATCTTGCTCTTATTGCTTACACATTGTAATTTCTACTTTTTGCCACTGGGGTTCATAATATGATAATAAGATATTATTTCTAGCTGACTTGTGACCAGTTGTTGTGCAAGTATAGTGAATTGCTTATGAGCAGAAAGGGCCTCGAGCTAAAAAGAGAAGTTGTCTAGATCATTTGTATCCAGCGCATCTGTGCTCCTTCAGCTACAATACAAAAGTAAAAATTTAATTGAGTTAAAGTACCTCAAGCCATCCTGTGCTTTAAATATTTAACTGCTATTTATTCTATGTGGAAATCCATTTAAATCTGTACACATTTATTATTTATTTATTTATTTATTTATTAACAGTTTCTCATATAGCGCAGCAGATTCCGTTGCGCTTTACAATTGTAGACAGTGATAAAGCAAACTGGGTAACAGACGTAGTTGGAGGTAGGAGGGCCCTGCTGCAAGCTTACAATCTATAGGGATAGAGGAGGGAAACACAAGGACAGGCATCAGTAATAGCATAGCTGTCCCAACAAGTTACAAGTCCAGAAGGGAAGCTATATAATACATAAGTGCCTCAGAGTGTTATGTCTGTAGAACTTAAATATGATAGGCTTGCCTGAAGAGGTGAGTTTTCAGGGAACACTTGAAAGTTTGGAGGCTAGCGGAGAGTCTTATTGTGCGTGGAAGGGTATTCCATATGATGGGAGCAGCCCAATGAAAGTCCTGTAATAGTGAATGGAGCTCGTGGTCCGTGCAGAAGAGAGACGCAGATCTTGTGCAGAGCGGAGTGGTCGAGATGGGAGATATATTGTGATAAGTAAAGAGATATAAGCTGGTGCAGTATGGTTAATAGCTTTATATGTGAGTGAGTAGAAGTATTTTATATTGAATACGGTAAAATACAGGCAACCAATGGAGGGACTGGCAGATTGAAATTGAATCAGACTCAGAATCAGCTTTATTGGCCAGGTATACTTGCGTATACAAGGAATTAAATTAGGATTGCTGTGTAACAGCCAGTTAGGTACAGTTAAACAGTGACAGTACAGATATACATAACACATACAGGTATACGCTAGATCAGTAGTTCCCAACCCTAGTCCTCAAGTACCCCCAACAGTGCATGTTTTCCAGGTCTCCATACAGAATCACAGGCAAAATAATTAGCTCCACCTGTGGGTCTTTTAAAATGTGTCTGAATAATGAGTGCATCTGCCGGGTGACCTGGAAAACTTGCACTGTTGGGGGTACTTGAGGACCAGGGCTGGGTACCACTGCGCTAGATGTACCCTGGGGAGGGTAATGGACATGTACAGGGGAGACACAGGGAACATATATTTGCAGAGCTACACAACACCTAGGCAGCCATCAGCAGCACCACTGGTCATTGCAACAACCAACCAGGTAGGTGACAATAAGCAGAGACAGCACAGTTATAGACACAGGGAACATATATTTGTTGAGCTGCGCAGCGCCTATGCAGTCATCAGCGGCATGTCCTGGCCTTTGCAACAACCAGGTAGGTGGCAAATAAGCAGAAACAGTACAGTTCTAGGTTGCTATGCAATATACGAGATAGGGGAGACACACGGGTTAATAATGGCGTCATCGCCGTTGCTAAGCAGCCGGGACGACGCGTCCCTGAAGGCCCCGAACTTCCGGTCCGGGACCGCGTCACAGCAACAGTTGCTCAGCGTGTCTCTCCCTGCCAGCAGCACCTCTACAGGTGGGAGACATTCTTCACAGGAAGAGGAGCAACAGAACACGAGGACATGCACTGACACTAGAGGGAGGAAGATTCAGGGGAAATGTGAGGAAGAATTACTTCACAGAAAGAGTAGTAGATAAGTGGAATAGCCTACCATCAGATGTGGTAGACGCAAATACAGTAGTACAATTTAAACATGCTTGGGATAGGCATATTGATATCTATATGTTTCTATGTTTCCTCAGCAGTTGCCTAGGTGATGGGGAAGCCAGGCAGCAGCAGGGAGGTAATTAGCCAGTACACCTGTGGCAGCATGCAGCTGCTCCCTGTTACTACTCAGGGGTGGACACACAGGAAGCAGCCTATATAAGGGATTAATTTGGGCTGCTTCAACGCTGGTTATAGAAGTGTTTGGAGACTGCTCTCACTTTGCTGGTTATCGGTTGATTCCTGATTCCGGTCCTGCTGGTTATCCCTTGATTGAATCCTGGGAAGTTACCTCTGGCTACCTCCAGGCTGCTTATTCCCTTTCCCCTGCAAAGCAAGTACCATCTATCTTTTTGTTATACTCTTTATTGGCAGGGAGATTAGCAAATATTCCTTATTAGCTGTGTGAGGTTAGCTTCCCAGTTAGGGCCTGTGCTTAGGCCGTGGCATTAGGCCACACCATTCAGTGTATGTATATACCTTAGTTATCACTGTTAGTTTGTGGCTTGATTTCCTGTATTTGCATTTATTCTTGTTATTAGTCATTGCACCTTTCTTGTCAGAGTTTATGTATCCCAGTACTTGCTTCTTGTACCCCTTCTTGTCTCTAAGTCCTGTCATTTAGTTAGCTTACCCAGGGCTTAAAGTGGTCCTGGAGAGGTGGTGGAACTCTGCTCCCCTAACACCGACCCCCCTCCCCCATTAGGCAGAGCCGAGAACAGTGCTAGGTAATTGTGCCCTCCCACCCATAAAGGGATAATGGTAGCACAATCGTATACACATTACACTGCATGTAGTGCCCTTGATTCATATTAAGTCACACAGTAATTCCCCTTATACACATAATGTCCACAGTTGTTCATCTTAACTTTACATTATGTATGCCGTGCCAGAAGAAATTATTTTTCAGGGCTGTGGTGGAGGTGGAACTCAGTTCCCCCTACCATTAGAGGTGGTGGAACTCAGTTCCACCCAGTTCCCCCTCACTTTAACCCCTGAGCTTACCGGTCATTTACCGGTAGCTGCCAGGTGGCATACAAGTACCGGTGGACGTATACAGTCTTATGGGAAAAGGGCTGTTATTGGCAAGAAGGCTCGCTTGTGTTCTCTGTGGACTTAGTCCTGGGTGTCCTGGGTGGCTACCCAGAAGATGTCCAGAGGCCCCTTGGCTGAAGACCTGCTGTCCGGTATCCATAGTGGTCCTTCCCTTTCACCTGTTCCTTCACACCCCGTGAAAACCCTGCTAGGGTTCATCAACACTCCCTTGTGAGTGTAACACACAGTTCGTAGGCAGCCATTAGCGGCACCATCTTGCTCATGGTGATTCGCGGCTGGGCTGATGGGGGGCGCATCTTGCTGCTGGGGTCGCGGCTGGGGGTCATGGCTGTTGTTGCGCCATCTGTCTCCAGGCCAGGGGGCTGCTGCACCTATCTCCAGACCAGGGGGCTGCCGTGCCTGTCTCCAGGCCGGGGGTTGCTGCGCCAGTGGCCATCCACTTCCCTCCTCCATTCTTCCGACCTCACCTCTGTCATCTGACCTCCTCTAGCCGCACTCTCTGGCCGCATGATGGAGCGCCCGATTTTTCTGTCCAACCAGAATGCAAATTCCATCTCAACCATTCCAAAAAGACCCCCACCTATTGGCCCACCTAAATACCCTAGAATATGCATCACACACCCTATATAAAGGCAACACCAACCATTTTGACCTTCGAAAAGGGTGTGAGGAGTGCAGGATGAAGAGGAAGCTTCTCAAAAGAGGTAGAGAGAGAGAGAGAGTAGCAGGAAGAGAGGCAGCATGGTGCCAAAGTGGTCACTGGCTGGCAGACAGCAGGAGGAGCATGCTACGCTCCGTCCATCCTCCTGGTCCGGTTTACAGCAGTCCCACAATTCGCTGACATTTTGGGGGCATGGCCTAATGTCATGAAGTGCCCGCTCCCATAAGAGGCCTCTGGCTGTGCTCCCACTGAGACTCCTGTCTGCTTTTATGAGATATGCACGCCCCCACTCTCTTTACCTTTACCTTAACCGTAACCTGTCTAACTTACCCATCTCTCTTTTTCTTATGCTGTCCCCTCCCACTCTCTTTGGTGCCGTCTCCTCCCTCTCTTTCTCTGGCACTGTCTCCTCCCCCTCTTTCTCTGGCACTGTCTCCTCCCCCTCTTTCTCTAGCGCCATCTACTTCCCCCTCTCTCTGAGGCCGTCTCCTTACCTTTTCTCTGAAGCTGTCTCCTTACCATCTCTCTGACGCTGTCTCCTACCCCCTCTCTGACACTGTCTCCTTCCCCTCTATCTGATGCTGACTCCTCCCCCTCTATACCTCTCTCACTCCTCTCTCTTTTTCCCCCTAACACTCCCTTTGTCACTAACTCCCCACACTCTCTCTCTCTTGCTACCCTAATGCTGGGAACACACTGAAGCGATTGCCGGGGAAGATCAATAAAGTGCATACATCTTTAACGATATTGATCCATATAAACTCGATGATATTTATGTGTCCATATCGTTAAACCGCCCAGTGTGTGCCCAGCTTAAGTGGAATTGTAATGACAACGTGTGTGTGTGCCCCCTCTCAAGAGTTTTCTATGAGGCCCACGGCATTCTAGTTACACCCCTGCTGATAAGCCTGCATCACCCCCACAAGCTGGTAAGTGCTCACATATTTCATTTAGAAACAAAGCTATGTACTGTTGGTATAGTTTTTACAATACAATGCTGCTGAGGCACTACACATCCCAGCAAAGAGGGATAATGGGAAGTGAAGGTTGAAAATATGTGTTTTGTAGGTTTCTAGGTCCTGAGACTCCAAGTAACCCTATAGTGAAGCTAGGGGAGGAGGAAGAAGGTGAGTTGGGCGACCTTTGGAAAGTGGTGGAGGGCTGGGTACCCGGTCAGATGTCACAAGTAGAGATTTTGACACAATCCATGTGGCATTATGTGAATTTTGACACAATCCATGTGGCATTATGTGAATTTTGGCTCAATCCATTTGGCATTATGTGAATTTTGTCTCAATCCGTGTGGCATTATGTGAATTTTGACACAATCCATGTGGCATTATGTGAATTTTGACACAATCCATGTGGCATTATGTGAATTTTGGCTCAATCCATTTGGCATTATGTGAATTTTGGCTCAATCCGTGTGGCATTATGTGAGTTTTGACACAATCCGTGTGGCATTATGTGAATTTTGGCTCATTCCATTTGGCATCATGTGTAAGGGGCAAGTATAATGGGGTCTAGTATTTTGTTGCATAATGTGTAGAAGTTGTATATGGTGTTGTACACTACACTCAAGGACATGCCTCCTGTTGAGTGGCCACACCCCCTTTTCCAGAGCGCGCCTTCGGCGCGCGCACAACTTCATCCTTCACTTTTGTTGCCATGGTGGGCCTGCGTACTTTAAATGCCAGGGCCTATTTTTAATCCCATTCCCACCCTCTCTCTGCCGCTCTCTTTGCATGTACACTGGCACCACTAACACTGGCCCTCCCCCACCGAAACCCTCTTTTATCATGGTGCCCCCCCTGTCATTTTATCCTGGATCTGCCCCTGAGTATGATAGCATTGCTACTGCATTAGATGTTATTGCAAAACATGTTTAGGATGTAGAGCAGGGGTCTTCAACCTTTAAGACAATGTGGGCCACATTAAAAAATCCAACGATGCCCGAGGGCCACTAAGCTCTACTGTGGTATTTAGCACAGCTCTTAATAGATAGACAGCACAGCCCCCGCATAGATAGTTGGCACAGCTGCCCATACACATAAACCCTGCCCCCAATATATAGTCAGCACCAGGGTTATTTCTAAACAATTAGGGTCCCAGTGCAAACAGAATAAAAATGCAGCCCCCATACATAACTTGGCATTTAAGAAATTGCGCGTGCCTACGGCGCGCGCTCCCAAAATGGGGTGTGGCCTAATTATAAGGGCGTGGTCTAATTATAAGAGTGTGAACTAGCAGGAAAAAAAAATTACCTGACACCTCATTTTTGCGACCTGCATGGCCAGACATTGGTTACCGCAGGAATAGTTGTTGTCCTTCCATGCTTAAATTGGCTGTCTAAAGGCCGCACAGTGACATCTAAACATGAAGGCCCATTACACCATGATGCTCATTGCACATTATGCCACACACCGTGATGCCCATTTCACATCATGCCTCGCACCATGATGCCCATTGCACCTTGCATTATAAGGCCCCCAATTCTCCTGCTTATGCATATTATGCCCCCAGCAGTGCCTCTCACAAAATGCCACCAGTTGTGTCCTTCATAAAATGCCACCAGTAGTGTCCCTCACAAAATGTCCTAGTATTGCCCTTCATAGTCAGCACTGCATTGCACAGCATGCCAGCCCTCCCTTAGTCAGCACCACATTGCACTGCCAGCCCCCCTCCCCCATAGTCAGCACCCTCCCATACACAGGGCCACATTGCACTGCCAGCCCCCCTCCCCTATAGTCAGCACTCTCCCCATACACAGGGCCACATTGCACTGCCAGCCCCCCTCCCCCATAGTCAGCACCCCCAAAAGATTTCTAAATGCAACCAGGTCACCTCACCCCCCCCCCCCCCCAAACATTTCTAAATGCAGCCTTCTAAGCCAGCTCACCTCACCCTCACCAGCTCACCTCACCCTCACCAGCTCACCTCACCCCCACCCCCACCTTCAACAAAACAATTCTAAAAACAGACAGCTCACCCTCTCCTGAGGCACCTGCCTCAGTGTCCCTTGCAGAGGGCTGCTGCTGCTGGCGGTGTCGGCGTCTGTCTTTGCTGCTAAGAAGGGACAGGTGCTGAGGTGCAATGCAGTGCAGTGCGCGGCTGGCGGCAGTTGTCAGTAAGTCTCCTCCCGGCTGTCTGGAAGGGCGTGGGCGGGACGTGTGCGCGGCATCAGGAAGTAGACAATGCGCATGTCTGCACACAGTCCCGCCCGCCCCAGCCTCAACGTCACCCAGCAGCATCCTCCGCCGCGTCCCTCTGCTAAGAGGACAGCGCGGAAGGATTTTTTTTTTTCATACAGCAAGAATCTTTTGACTGGCGGGCCAGTAAAAACAAGTCGGCGGGCCACGGGTTGAAGACCCCTGATGTAGAGGATTATTTCTTAAAGCTTGGAGAGAGAGATAAAATTGTGAGAGATTAACTATCAGCTTTCCTAACATTTTACAGGCTGATTGGCTGGTATTTTATCTCACAATTGTATCTGTCTATGAGCTTTGATAAATTTCTCCTTAATGTTGGAAAGCTAATTAAAAATGTTGAAAAGTGCAGAAAATCTTCAGTAGTTTGGTCCTGTACTACCTGACTCTACCAAAGTTCCTCCTGTCACATGTCAACTTCCTGTTTCATGACAACATGGACGACATTGATTCTCACCTGTAACAGATTTCTGCATCTTTATTCTACATATGGATGGAGATAGGGGCCTATTTACTAAGGATTGCATATACAATGCAATCTGGGTGTGGTCTTACCTCCCAGTATCGCATTGCAATATGCGATCCTAATGGAGCCCATCCCTGTAAACTACTCAGTCGGGTGAAGGGGCACCTATGAGGGATTCAATTGCAGGCATGGCAGAAGAGATATTGGAGATACCTGCTGCAGTCCATTTTACATACATATGGGCAGTACTTAATGTTTGCGGCTAACCTTGGAATTACAAGTTAGCCACAAATATTCAATGAAAATGGGCCCCACAATGATGATTTTGAACTGATTTTGTGAAATGTCTGATTTTTCCACAAATGTCAGACATTTTAAGTCAGGCAATGTAATAGCATCCAAGTTCGTTAAAAGCCAGAGGGTTTCAGCTTAGAATAAGAGTTGCTGGTAGAAAGTAGGATCCAGAATCATTGTCCATGCTAAATATACAATTTGGCGGTACTTGTGTATTATCACGGCGCCCACTACTCCATTTGCGTAGAGGGTTATTCTCGGTAGTGAAATCACATCGCATCGAATTGCATGCCATATTGTATGGCATGCGATGTGATGCGATTTTCCTATCTACTGTATTCACTGCTCTGTCAGTGAATCCATTAAAAAGATAGGATGCGATGAAAAATTGCATCGCATCGCATGCCATTATTGTATGGCATGCGATGAGATATCGGTTCTGATGGAACCTAGAATAATGCCATTTAATGGTAAAATGACATATAATGTCATTTATTTTGTCCCCCCCCCCCCACTATCCACGTCATCCCGAAGCGTGGCGAGCGCAGCAGTACACGTCCTCCGACCTTTTCATACCCCCACTATCCACATCGGCGCAGAGTTGATTTTATATAGTGTGGCGAGCGCAGCGAGTCACCGAGCCCGAAGCGTGGCAAGCGCAGTGAGCACCGCGAGGGGACGCGTAATACATGTAACATAGTACACGTCCCCTCGCGGTGCTCGCCACGCTTCGGGCTTGGTGGCTCGCACTCGCCACACTATATAAAATCAACTCCACGCCGACGTGGATAGTGGAGGTATGAAACAGTCGGTCGGACGCGTACCGCTGCCGCTCTCCACGCTTCGGGATCACGTCGATACTGGGGGGGGGGGGGACATTAATAAATTACATTATATGTCATTTAATGCTATAGTACATTAAATGCCATCATAAGCGTCAAAATCGCATCACATCGCATGCCATACCATAACGCGATTTCACTACGTACTAGTACGTAGTAAATTCGGGCTCCGTGATAATACACAAGTACCAATTTGGCCAATGTAGTGGGAGCCGAGTAATATCCCTTTCAGACATAAGACCCGGGAATTTCCCTGCTCAGACCTGGGACTTCCTCTTCTGCATAATGCTGGGTTTTTTATTGAGACCCCTTTTACACTACTGTACAGACCCAGGATATTCCTGAGTTGGCCCCTTTCAGACATAAAATGGTTTCACCAGTTTTTACTGCAGTGTCATCATAAGAGAACGGTATGCATACACGCAAGAATGAGGTCATGCAAATGTGGGGACAGACCTAAATGGACTGGGTGTAGTTTACAATTGTAAATCATTTACAGTCCATGTATAATATATACCAATAAAAATGCCATACCAGTTTTCCTTTTCAAACACTTTTTGTTCAACTAATAAAAAATTTGTGAAAGTCCTACATCTATCTTGTAAGCAAAGCTCTTCACTCTATACCCTCTGGCACTGGCACACTTCTCTGCACTGTGTTCTATATTCCTCTCATGTGTGGCAGCAATCACTGATGATATCAGCAAGCATCATGTGGCCCTTCCTGGTCATTTAAACCGTTTTCAAGCAGCCAAAGTGAAAATTCCCAGGTCTCATTGTTCACACTAAACTCAGGTCACCAACCCAGGAAGAAAGACCTGGGAAAAACCCAGGTCAATTGCAGGATCAGGGACACGGGAACACAGTACTGGGTTGGTGCATTTCAGACATAACAAACCCTGAGTTGATGCGCTTTCATGTGCAAAATCTGGTATTTTGGAGTATGTCTGAAAGGGGTATAAGAAAGCTTTATAAAGTTGGACATAATTAGAGCTGTTGTTTTGGGTGAGTTGTATGCGGCGATGTTCAAAATCAACTCTAACCAGAGAAATACAGCACATTTGTCCCGGTGAATTTGGCCCTATGTCCAACTTTATAAAGCTGTTTTGTGTTTGAATTTTAAACTCGACTCCTATTTCATTGGCCAAGTTGTACAGTATGTTTATCATGGGATCTGAATATTCAAATGTCACTTCAAGCAGCTTTTTCCTGGCTGTTAATCTGCTCCCTTTACATACTGGTCCATAGTGGAAGTAGCCTCATCAAATAATCTATCTATAGACAATTTTGTCTCAATCTGGACAATTGTTTTCAGAAGTTTATATAGTGAAAATGAAGAAGTTGAAAGTGACGACAGTGATAGGCCACATAACTAGACTCATGATACAACGGTTTATGCTATGCCAATGGTTTAAGTAATGGAACCATTTCCCAAAATGTAACTGTATAAAAAAATCTATTTTATTAAATTGTTGATAATGGTTTCTTTAACAACTTGTAGCTCCATTTGTAACAAAAATGAAAACATTTTAAAATAAAAAATAGCTAATTTGCAATTAGTCTGAATAAATTACAATGTTAAATTTAGTATATACAGTATACAACATATGATCTAATGAACAAACCAAAGTATGCATAATATATTTAAAGCTCTGAGAACAGAGCCAATATAAGTATATTGAATAATGAAAATTCATACATTTTATCAGCCCCCCCCCCCCACACCCCCCACCCTCCTCAACGTGTTGTCATGGTTACATAATTTTGAGACATTTGTTTGAAGTCAGCCATTTATTTTAGCAAACAATTCTCTGGTCAGCCATATTGTGCAAATCCTCATCATTTTTTTCCATTTTGGAAAGGTAGAATCATAAGAGTTGCAGCATTTATTGGCGGGGACCCCTAGTGATACTCACCACTGCAGCACCACAACGAGGGGGAGCCGCTGGGGAAGGCGGCAGAATCCAGAGCAATGCCGACACTAATGGTAAGTTGCGGGCACTCCACAGCAGTGCGGAGGAACACACAAAGGTAAGATGACGCACAGGTCCCTACAGTGAATAGGACCTGAGCGGCGGGGTCCCTGTGGCAGATGGGAACTAGTAGCAATATTGGCAATACCGCTACTAGTTCCCATCCGCCACAGGGACCCCGCCGCTGACTTCCCATCAGCTGCAGGGAGTCTGCTGCGTCCCGTCTTTTCTGCACCGTGGACAGCAATTCCACGTTGCCCGACCCCGCTGCCTGGCTGCAACCCACCAGGGTGGGGGCCCTTGATGTGTGGGGGCCCTGGGGAGACCACCCCTGTCGCCCCGTGGGTAATCCACCACTGACTTATAGATTGCAGAACATACACTTTTTAAAAGTATAATTGTAAGAAGTATAAAATGTCTTCTCATATTTGCATTTAAGCAGCATGTTTGTAGACTGTATCTGCTGTGTGTGTGTGTGTGTGTAGACATACTGTATACTGAAGATTTGGTTCCAATATTGACAAGAAATTGCCTCTGTCGCATAGTAGGCACAATTATCCTAGCTCGATTCTATGTTCCGATAATTGCATTAATGCAACAGACCAGGGATAAGATGCATGTATGCCTAGAGATCCAAAGCAATAATGCACCTCTGTCCAGAGAGGGCAGTATATGAGTTTCCACCAGGGAAATAAGGGGTTTTCTACAGCAGCAAGAACACAAGGTCGAGTACACTGATCCCGATGACTTTAGTGTTATTGTAACCATGAACCTGCCCTCCAATGTAGCAGCTGGAATACATTCCGGTCCGGAGGACTGTGATAAGAGCTATGGACTAGCAGTGTTTTTTAGGCACAGTGGACTTGATGACAGCTAAGTATGGAAGACCAACTCGGCTGGACTTGAATGGCCAATAGTGAACCTGTAGTGTGCACTCTGGAATCTCATACTGTGCATCAAAATAGGCAAAAACGGTGTTAATGTGTGCAACAGTAAGGCAAATGAAGATGTGCCTGTAAGGGTGAGAGAGAATAGAACATTCACAATCAGTTACAAATATAAAAAAAAAAGTTTTTATTTTATATGAAAATGATACTTTTACATAACTTATATGTGTCTAAATAAAAAATTTCCACAAATGCCAAGTGCTGCAAGGTTCTACTGGTTTTACAAATACAATATAAATATTTATATATGTTTAAATAAGAAAATTGCTCTATAGGTGTGTTCACACGGTGCGATTTTGCTTGTGATTAGATCCCAATTTGATTGGGATAGAATCAAATGGCAAACAAAACGCATTTGATTTGGACTATATAGTACTATATAGTCTTGCTGTCTATACCGTTCGATGTCCATTAGATTTTGATTCGATTTTGCTTATATAAGCAAAATCGTATAGAAAAATAGACCAAATCAAACCATGTGTACAGAGTATGTCTTGTACATTTTACTGTTACAGATGTACAAATAAAATAAATGGTGTATGTAATAAATAACTACTTTATGCCAACACTACTATTTTGTGACCAAAGTTCTACCATACATATTTTTTCAACAATTCTGAATTTAGCAGAACTGTCCTTATTCTTGGAGCTGAGAGGGACTTGGCCTATGAGATATTACGCATGCTCATGGCTTCACCGGATAGCTGGCTTATTTGTCCTAATGTTTATTTTTACATCTGGACTGCCACCTCGGAAGATTATTCCTAAGGTCCTCCCTCTAGCCTTAACCGTTTAGGCTAATGCTTACACTGTTTTCTTCCAGAGGCTCTACCAGATTGATAATACAGAACCAGCCTATTCCTTTTGTTACCCCCCTGTAAATGTTCCTGGAGAGGGGAGTACTGGAGAAACAATCAGAAGCTGTAATCTCTGGATTACTGTTCAAGATAATTTTTGTCGGCTTTTCCTTCATGGTTTTTGGAAAAGACATAGGGGGTTATGCAGGTTGGCTCGTTAGGCAGCAGTTGTTCGCTGCCTAATAATCCCCTTAATGCCACCGGGCCAAATTACCACCCCCCTGCCGCCCCCTCCACCCCGCCACGGAATCCCCTCGGTGCCATGCGAGGGGATGTACATGAGCACATCCCCTCGCATGCGGTTGAAGGGGAGAGGAATCATTCGATCTCCCCTTTCGAAATAAAAGTCAGTCTAAACTGACTTTTATTTCCGTCAATATCCACCAAAGATGTCATATGATGTCATCGCTCGCCACAAGCAGGGAATGTAGCGCCTGCATTCCCAGGGGAACACCAGCATTTTTATGAGGACAGCCATAAAATGCTGAGTGTTCCCCTGCAGCCGCCCCCCGTCCTCACTGCAGTGGACAGCCGGCGAGTGCGTAACTCACCCACGCCATTTAGTGCCGTGCCGAGGTGTGCACATGCGCAGAAATGTGCATGTGCAAACCCCGACTATTGGGGCGGGGTCGAATTCGGATTGCTATGAGCGATTCTGAATTGGCCCCATAGAGAGAAGTGGAGGATCTTGGGGAGACAAGGTGCAGGGTGAGAGAAGACTCAGGGTGAGAGAAGGGTGGTGCAGGGCGAGAGAAGACGCAGAGTGAGAGAAGGGTGGTACAGGGGAGAGAAGATACAGGACAAGAGGGTGTGGTGCAGGGTGAGAGAAGAGGCAGGTATAAAAAGGGTGGTGCAGGGTGCGAGAAGACGCAGGTTGAGAGAGAGGGACGCAGGGTGAGAGAAGGTGACGCAGGGTGAGAGAAGGTGGCGTAGGGTGAGAGAAGACGCAGGGTGAGAGAGGGTGACGCGGAGTGAGAGAAGGTGATACAGATAAGGTGGCGTAGGGTGAGAGAAGAGACAAGGTGAGAGAAGACGCAGGGTGAGATGGGGTGATGCAGGGTGAGATGTGGGTGGTGCAGGGTGAGAAAAGATGCAGGGGGAGAGAAGAGATGTAGGGAAGGAGGCTGGATGTAGGGTGGGAGGAGGGACGCAGGGTGGGAGGTGGAGCGCAGGGTGGTGGAGAACACAGGATGGGAGGGGTAACACTGTGGCACAGCACACAGGGTGGGAGGGGGGAAGCAGGGTTGGGGTACTTTGGGAAAGATGGGGGGGCGCAGGGTGGGAGATCAACCTAAAAGCAGGAAAGAGACCCGGGCACACCCCCCCAGGGTGCCCGGCGGCAGCAGGAATAGAGCTCCAACCTCATGAGTGGCTGGATGTGGGGCTGAGCGGGCGGCCAGGGAGCTGAATGGCCATATGGCTCAATTTGGCACTGAGGGGCTGCATAAGGGCAGCTGGGGAGTTGAGCGGCCAAGCACTAAGTATGGCGCTGACCGGGGAATGGGGGTGTGGCTGTGTTAAGTGATTGAGCCAGTGACTGGCTTTAGGGACCCTTAGATCGTCCCCTTTGACACCCTTGTTTCCTGGGCCTGCCAATCACATCTGCCTCAGTGACAGGGGTGTGCTTTCATATGGCCAGACAGCATGCCCCTGTCACAGAGGCACTTCTATAGCTGCCTCCCCTGACTTCAACTACCTGGCTCTAAGTGTGATATATGGGATAAACCAATTATGCGCAATCACATAGCACATTTTCACTAAATTATCATAACCAAAGTAATTACTGCAACCATGGTAGTTGTGCCGCAGATTGCAAGCACTGTAAGTAGTAAATCTAATGTTCTTACTTCATTTTCTATAGGGTTTCACTCACATAGGAAAGCAAGTAAATGATCTTACCAGAAGCTGTGCAGGTAGCAGAAGTTCAAACTTTTCCAAAAGTTGCAAAAGAGGCGATCACTGAGCCAGCAGGAAATGGCCACAAGCCATAAGCAAAATGAAACACGTGTCAGACTGATAATATCCCGATCTGTGCACCTGAGGATGGAATGTAGAAATAAAAAGTGTATGTATGAGAATATCAGTTTATAGAGGTTATTCTGGTTGAAATGCTGGGTGTTCCCATGAAATGCTGGGTGTTCCCATGGGCGTGACTAACCGCCGCCTCCCCAGTCCCCCGCCTGCACTGGTGAATGCGAGCGCCAGGCGAACACTCTGTTGGCCGTGGGCGCTCGTTCTCTGTATATGCGCAGAAATGCCCATGCACAATAAGGAAACATCGCTCACAGTTGCGAATTCGCAACGGTGCGCATGGACCAGAATAAGGTCCTATCTGTAATGATTAGTAATGGATAATAATAATATCCTGATAATCTTAGATTATCCAAGCTTACTACTGCAACAATGCAGCAGTAACAAGTATTTGGAATATGTCCAAAGTGAGTTTACAAGATTTAGATGTATTATTACACATTTATTATTTATCAAATGGAAATGAATTGGAGACCAGCCTGACCACATTGTTAAGGATGTATTTAAAAGTAGAAAAGAACAGTGACATGCTTTCTTACCCCTCCCATGTGGGGCCGAGGTTTTTTGCACCATATGCAAAACTTCAGCTTACTGCTCTTAATACCTCCCACACCCAATTACCTCAGCTGAGGGTGTGGAGGTTGCATCTTAAAAGTTCAGCACCTGCGGTTTGCATTAAGGGGGGTATTCTGATTCAATCTGTGCCCCGGGTGTTTGCACGGGGGACCGATTGTTTGCGACTGCGCATGCGCCCACAACACTCGCACACAGAAGTCTGGGGGCGTGGAGGGGCATAGGGTGGTGGGCCGGCCAATATGCATATGGAAATGCCCAGTGTTTCATGAGAACTCTGGGCGTTCCCATGCAAATTGCCCAGTGACGTGGGTGCGGGGAAGGGCAGCTGACGTCAGGGGATGTTGGCTGCTTGCCCACTTCCCGCACGTAGCGCTTGCAGATCTGAGACACCACAGAGGTGTCTCAGATCTGCGAGTGCTGGAGAAATCATTTGATGGCCACTCATTTCACCTAGCCCACAGTACACTATTACATTTTTGGGAAAAAAGGAATGAGAGATAGATACATTTATGGGCCCCATACATCAGCAATCACAATTAATGGATTTCCAGATCCAGGGATTTTTTGGCCAGATAAATGGATTTTACAATCTATCTGACTTTGCCCACACATAACAGATTTATTTCAGTGATCGGCAGATTTTTCCATCTAAAGATTGCATCAAATTGCCCAATCGATTGTCATTTCAGCTGTTCATAATGTAAATAGATGAAGAAAACGAATTGGGAATGCCCACACACATAAAAAAAGATCCGCAGGTAATACCAGATTATTAAACATGTTTAAAAATCTGATTAAGCAATCGATTGGCGATCCCTATTCATTTTTGATTGGGATTGCCAAAAGGGGGAGCCCACACATCTAAAATTAATTGTGGCAATCATCTCTAGATCTCAGGATTGTCACAATTAATTGCTGATGTATGGGGCCCATTACATTGATTCATCAGCACCATTTCCCAGCACTTTATCGAGTATAGTAGCTTTTACTAACTGCTCTGGGGATCATCTACATTTGGATATAAGTCATTTTAAATTTCACACCCACGCT
Source organism: Crinia signifera (assembly GCF_055691185.1). NCBI lineage: Eukaryota > Metazoa > Chordata > Amphibia > Anura > Myobatrachidae > Crinia > Crinia signifera. The sequence goes on from NC_139217.1 coordinate 202,213,780, forward strand.
TCTAGGTGCATTGTTCACAATCTCTTTTCACAATCTCTCCATATATGGAACTAGATACGCGCTTTGGGTGGAGCATGGCACGCCCCTGAATCGGGCGCTGTGCAAAACTATATTGTTCCTGAAACTAGTTTTCAAAGTAGGCAAGTATGGGCATGTGCTAAGGGGTGTAAACCCTAAAGAGGAGGTGAGATGTATGTGTTATGATGTATGCCTGGGGTGTGGTATGGGACTCCGACAGTCGGGATCCCGACAGTCATTATCCCGACGTCGGGATCCCGACTGTCCAGAGTCAGACAGCATGGCGAGTGCAAAAAAGCCCCTTGCGGGCACGGTGGCTTGCTACGTGAGCCACCTATTCTATTCTCCCTCTATGGGGGTCGTGGACCCCCACGAGGGAAAATAGTGGGTGGCCGTCGGGCACCCGGCTGTCGGCGTTTTGACAGTCGGGATCCCGACGTCGGGTAAATGATTGTCGGGATCCCGACTGTCGGGAACCAGTCCGGCACCCGTATGCCTGCAGTACTACTTGTTGCATGTACATAGTTAAGGTATTAAGAATAGTAGTCAAAAAGTATATTTCTTCTAAAGGGTCTATTGAAGTTCTTAAGGAAAAAACTTACTTTCTTATTTCCTTCACCAGCAAGTACAGTATATGGAAAGTTATACTGTTTAAGACATAGGCATTAATCGTAGGCTTCACAAAGGACATCAGAGTGCTGAGAACGGCCACAATAAAGATAAGAACTCCAAATTGGCTCCTGTGTACATAACAAGGAATTATTAGCATAGAAGGTACTTCTGAGAAGTTGAACTATTTACTTATTGGTGAATATTAAAGCATTGTTCATACTGACGGGGGAAATTTACAAAGATGGGAGTTCTATTTCACATGGGATGTTACTATGGGCAACCAATCATAGGGGCAGATGTATGAAGCCTTAACAAGAGATAAATGCAAGTGTGATAAAGAGAGATAAACGTCCAGCCAATCAGCTCCTTACTGACTTTTTTTAAACACAGCCTGTAACATGGCAGTTAGGATGTAATTGGCTATACATTTATCTTTCTTTGGGGCAGATGTATTAAGCTTTAACAAGAGATAAATGCAAGGGTGATAAAGAGAGATAAACATCCAGCCAATCACCTGCTAACTAAAAAAATAAAATAAAAGATTATACAGTGCTAGGTTAGACTGAATAAAACACACTACCACATGACAAAAATTAATAGCATAAATGTATTAATACAATGCATATATCGTAAAAACTATTTAATAGAGAATTCTCATTAATAAAAAAGGAAGAAAAAAAAAAAGGGGGGGGGGGGGGGTGTGTGCAATTGATGATCACTGTTATTATTAGGTGACCAATCATTAGTAGTATAAATACTCCATTGAGTAAAAGTTGCAACAGTTTTTTATAGTTACCAAATTGAGAGGCAGCAAGAAGATTTGAATTCCTTGTAAATCTGTATTGGTAGGAATTGTCCCGGAAAATTGCCCAGTGGGATCCTGATTTACTCAGAGGCAGAAAAGCAGGCTGTCTGTATGGTATGTGAATACCTTGTTTGGCTGCAATATGGCTGAGGCTTGTAGGATCCTGGAAGATTGGAATTAACTGGTCCGGTGTAGGCTGCAGTCAGGTTGGGGTAGAATCAAATGCTGTATGGGGTGGCATATATGGCTTTAGGGCTCAACGCATTTCAACGTGTTCACACACGTCTAAGTAAATCAGGATCCCACTGGGCAGTTTTCCGGGACAATTCCTACCAATACAGATTTACAAGGAATTCAAGGTAGTGTGTTTTTTTTTGTTGTCTATATATTTCTTGAGGAGACTTACACACTCCCTATACAGCAGCTATAGCTATACTTGTGGTTCCTACTTTTCTAAATCACCTGCTAACTGCCATGTTACAGGCTGTGTTTGAAAAATTGTCAGTAAGGAGCTGATTGGCTGGACATTTATCTCTCTTTATCACCCTTGCATTTATCTCATAGCAGAGCAGCGCTTCCTGAGCCTCTGCTGTCAATCACCGCCCGGGAGAGCCCCCCCCCCCATCCCCCCGTCCCCCTGCGCATTGTAATCACTAGCACCGGCCCTGTGGATAGTACCTTTTGGAGTCCAAATGATGGTCATTCAAAAAGTGCAGGTGCTTCCTGACATATTTCGTCGTGTCAGACGACTTTATCAAAGGTAACTTTGACTACAGTCAGCTGATTGATGACATCAATAATTAAACAGCAACCGGAGCACCAGTTGCCAGACTGTTATGGGGTATACACATGGGGCGATTTAAGCCCTATTTCTAAGCCTATATCTAGACCTGGGTATATATCATCTTGAGTAAACATCCTACTAAACAGCTCATGTTCGACTGCATTCAGCTAAAACGCAATGTAAATGTAGCTTGCTGTTCAACTTGCACTAATTTATCGCTTTGTTATTTTTATTTGTTCATATTTTTTATACATATGCACAGGGCATGATTAAGGGTTCCAGCTACCCTAGGCTAATAGAGAAGTGGGCCCCCTTCCCCAGCACCAATTTTTTGCTCATATTCATCTAAAAAATTGTAACAGGCTTAGGCCTCAGCTCCATTTATATTGCCACTTACCACCCTGGCAGTGCTGACAATGGCGGCAGTTCCCGGGGGAGATCTCATCAGACCTTGCTCAGCCCCAATTCCAGTGGCACCAGGAAGTGATCTCATCCTAATGCAATCTATTGTGTCAACGAAGCACCCTCCCAGGACCCAGAGCTCTAGACTGCAGCCGAATCAGCCTATTGGTTAATCAGGCCCTTAATATGCATTTCAAAATAATTTTCAGACCAATTCCGAAATACTCATACTGTAGCTTAAGAAAGTCTGCCATTCAGAAAGATACCATACATTGATAAAAGTTTGCGTGGCATTTGCTCTGCAGCCCAGCACATGTTGCACAGATGGATGAAGCTTTGGTAATAGAACAATTGTGGACTGGAATATTATTCTATGGACATAAGCAAATAACTGGTGCCAGATGTGGAATTAACAGTGTGTGCCCAGTAAACCATTAATGATTCTAATCATCAATGGTTTTCCAGAGATGGTTTCCTGCCATCGATAGTGGAGTTTCATAATAGTGACATGAATTGGGAATGCCTTCAAATTTTCAACCGTTCATTAAGGGCAGGTCACAAGGCCACAACTTCTAATTGGTTCATTTATCTTGAATCATGGAACCATGCCACTGAGGGTTCTGGGGAAATCGATAACTAGTTTAGAACTCTCTTAAATTCAGCAAGTATACTTATAGGGTTGTTATTCTGATTGATGTAATCTTTTCTATTTCTCCTAAGAATATGCAATGTATTAACTGCTTATCATAAGTACTTTTTACCCAATCTTATATAATAAAAGGCTAAGGCATTACCTCAATGGGGGGGATTCAAATGCTGTGCACGCCGGCCGGTAATGGAGCAATCGAAGTGTTGCTCCATTTGGGCACACACACAGCCCCTGGCGCTGACATTACTGTTATGTTGTTGCATCATTTTGATGAGCTGATAACTAGTATGAACATATTTAATCCAACATGGTAAAATGACTACATTCTTGAGGGCCAGATGTATCAATCTTCAAAAAGTGATTAAATGGAGAGTGATAAACAGCCAGCCAATCATCTCCTACCTGTCATGCGGCAGGCTGGGTTTGAAAAATGACAGGTAGGAGCTGATTGGCTGGTTGTTTATCACTCTCCAGTTTATCACTTTTTATAGCTTGATACTTCTGGCCCTTAATCCCTATATGCTTACTTAAAACAATCTCCTTAAATCTGATTATGGAGGAGTTGATAAATAAGTAACACTTTGCAAAGCAATGCACATACAGTAGAATTATATATAATAATAAAACGTCAATCAATAGATCATATCCCAAGCCAATCATTATCCAACACCAATAATCCCCAATATGAACCAACGATTACTTCCAAGTAGAAACAACAATTACCCAAAGCCAAAATCACCATTAGCCATATCACGAAACAAGGGATCAGTAACAAAAAAGGCAGACATAAATGACTGCTGCATAAAGGAACAATCCTACCTGCCCCTGATGAATCTTGGGAAGTAGGGTTGGGGGAGCCAGATAGAATAGCCAAGACAAATAACCCACAAAATGGAGACCTCATCCAGTAACTGCCCAAAGAAACTCAGGGTCATGTGGTAATACATGGAGAAGAGGCCTAAATGGGAAGTAATGCTATTATTCATCCATTCAAACTGGTCAAAATGTTAGCTACATACATATTAACTAACGACTAACGACTGCAGCAACAAAAGAGGTACTTTTAAAGATGTCTGAGCAGCAGAGGTGAAAGGAACATGAGAATGAATGGAATCATTAGTTTATATAGAGTCTCAACACCATCACTGTTATTCCTATATTTACGTAATTATTGCATATCTAACTAAGACCACAAGTCATCTGTTGAAGAAATCTTGAAGATACCCAATATAGTACATATCATTACAGTACATATAATTCATACCTATCATGATGAACATGATCCAGACCAGGTGAACCATCCGACTTCTTTTGCAGGCATATGGGTGTATTAGGTACATCATGAGGGGGCCAACCAGGAGGAAGGCAATATTAGTGACCTACCATAAATAAAGACTGTTTTAAATGCAAGTTATCTTTAAATGCATAATTAACATGTCATTACTTTTTAACGATTACATATTTTTTTATTTATTTCTATTAAACAATTACTCCGTATACATAAAATTAATATTCTTAGTAATAACACATTTTTGTGCAACAATATAATGTTCTGTAAGTTATACAATATATAAAAAATATTATTACAGAAGGCCACAGTCTGAGAAATTGGGTGAAAAGTGTCTAAATTGGATGTGTTTGAATTGCGATCTGATGCGCAGTCACGTGCGCATCGGACCGAAGTCTAAGGATGGACCTGCTGCACGTCCGAACTCTGTCTCAGACCCCCACCCTGCAGTGGGAAATGGGGTCGCATGCAATACCTCAAATGTCAAAGGACCACATGCAATCTTGCCGCCTGGGAAGGGCCAGGGCAGCTCATGGGGGATCGGATGGCTCTACACTGCTGCAAGAAGCTGCAATAGTATATAGCCACCTTTTACAGATTGGCTTTTTACCCAGGAATAATATAGTACTACATGTTTAAGGGAAAAGAAGAACAAATTGCGCCCTGAAAGCTGCTTTTTTTTTTTTGAGACAGAGTTTTGATTTTGTTGAAAAGTGCTTGTTTGAAGATGTTGTATAAAATGTATGTGTATGTGCATGCCTTTATGCATTAAAATAATAATAACAGTATTAACAGTTCCTGTGTAAAATATAAGCCAAGAAAACGGTTATGTTTACAGCTCTCTCTGGAGCATGTGGGAGGTGGCCGGAGTTGCCGGTCCACGGTGCTTGATTTTGGCACTATAGTGAGGGAGATACGCTTACTATCTGTCCCTAAGCTTACTTACAACTCTGGCTTCTTTCTTCAAGCTTCAGCGGTAAGATCTTCGATGTTGTGAGCGGCTTCGGTGGCTTCTCCGTAACCGGAATTTTGGTCCCTCCTTCCAGGGACTGGCAGAAGCGCTCCTATCAGCAGAGCCGGATTAACAATGGGCCTGATGGAGCTATAGCTCCAGGCCCACTCTCTAAATAGGCCCATTTTGTAGCTGAGGGTCAGGGTTTTCCAACGAGACCAGCCCCGCGTCGCTAGCCCCCCGGGAACCGGAGATACCGCCATGCAAACCTGGAACGTTTTCCCCATAGGATAACATAGGACCCGCTAATTCCGACCTCCACCCTGTTCCAACGGCTGCCAGTTCCCCCTACAGCATCACAGAAACTCGAGGTTGATCTCAGTCGAACCCAAATCGCTGGGCCTTCAATCTGATACCTGGTCCATATGGGTTCATTAATTCTAGAGATATTGCAGGTAAAACTATTGGTACTTGTTTCCTAGCACGGCCACCACGATTTCTATCGTGGTGGTCGTGTCGGAAAAAAAATCGCGTCATGTGCATACCAAAACGCACACGACGCGACCAACGCGATGTACCCGATTTCTCCATAGGCTTCAATGTTAAAATAATTTAACATTGAAGCCTATGGAGAAATCGGGTCCATCGCGTCCATGGTGTGCCGACGCGATGGACCCGATTTCTCCATAGGCTTCAATGTTAAATTATTTTAACATTGAAACTGAGTGCATTTAACATAGAAAAAAAGGTAAATGGCCCAATATGGGCCATTTCTCATTGGGTATGGCCCGGCATGTGTGTAAAATATAATGGCCCCCCATTGTGGCCGCCACCCCCAAGATTGACGCGAACCCGAAGCGTGGCGAGCGCAGCGAGCCCGCGAGGGGCGGCGGTGCGCGTCCTCCGACCTTTTCATTCCCCTACTATCCATGTCGGCGTGGAGTTGAGAATATATAGTGTGGCGAGCGTAGCGAGCCACGGAGCCCGAAGCGTGGCGAGGGGACGCGGATACCTGTCAAGCCCGCGAGGGACGCCCCTCGTGGGCTTGACTGGTATCCGCGTCTGCTCGCCACGCTTCGGGCTCGGTGGCTCGCCACACTATGTATTCTCAACTCCACGCCGACGTGGATAGTAGGGGAATGAAAAGGTCGGAGGACGCGCACCGCCGCCCCTCGCGGGCTCGCTGCGCTCGCCACGCTTCGGGTTCACGTCAATCGTGGGGGTGGCGGTCACAATGGGGGGCCATTTTTTTTTACACACATATGCCGGGCCATACCCAATGAGAAATGGCCCATATTGGGCCATTTCCCATTTTTTCCTATGTTAAATGCACTCATTTTCAATGTTAAAATATTTTAACATTGAAGACTATGGACAAATCGGGTCCATCGCATAGGCTTCAATGTTAAAATATTTTAACATTGAAGCCTATGGAGAAATCGGGGGCATCGCGTCGGACGCGCATAGGCTTCAATGTTAAAATATTTTAACATTGAAGCCTATGGGGAAATTTTTTTTCATTTCTAAAATGTAATTTCATGGCTGTTCATGTTTTTGAGGACAGATTTCTCTGGAACCAAACGGCCCAGTTTCACGGGACCAAAATCATTCGAAGGCTACATGTTGGTTCCGAAGATATAGCTGGTTGTTTAAAGGGGGGCGGGGGTGGTTTTCTCTCCCCCTCACACCAGAAAATGCAGGTGTAAAAGGGGCCAGTCCGAGAATGTCCCTGCATGATCCTGGGACCATATTGCCTGCATTTTCTGGTATGAAAGGGGTGTTATTTCAAATAGCCGGGACATGCAGTGCTCTGAATACAGCCGGGCAGCCCCCTGCTCTCTGCCCGGCTGTTAATGGCTGTCATTTCTGCCCGGCGGCGACTGTCCCCCCAGTTACCGCAAGCATGTATTCCCCCTTGGCAATGAGCATGTAATCCCACATGGCAATGAGCATGGAACCCCTGGCAATGAACATGGAACCCCTGGCAATGAACATGTAGGTAAGCAACACTTATGTAGCATAATTTTTAATAGGCATTATGGTGTTTGGCATAATACGTAATGGAGATTATGGTGTGAGGCTTAACATGTAATAGGCATTATGGTGTAAATCTTTGATGTGCACCTTTGGTGCGCAATGCCCCTATTTATGAAGCATATTGTGCATTATTGCTCAATCTGTTTGGTATAATGCAGGCATGTCCAAACTATGGCCCCCCAGCTGTGAAACTACAAGTCCCATCATGCATTGCCACAGTTTTGCAATTAGGGAATGCTAAAACTATGTCAAGGCATGCTGGGATGTGTAGTTTCACAACAGCTGGAGGACCAATGTTTGGACATGCCAGGTATAGTGTGTATTTTGGCTCAATCCATGTGGAAAAATGTGAATTTTGACTCAACCTGTGTGCCATAGTGTGAATTTTGGCTCACTCTGTGTGAATTTTGGCTCATTCCATGTGGCATAATGTAATAGAGGCAAGTACAGTATAACGGGGTTACTATTGTGTTGCATGATTTGTATAAGGGGTATATGGTGTGGTAAACTTAGGTGACCACATAAAAGGTGCTGAAATGTTGTCTACCAAGTTTCGGTTTTCAGTATTTTTTTATGACATGAGTGCCGCCTCACCCCACAAGTATTTTAGGACATCGGCGTCCTGCGGGTGCACCTTTGGAGTGCACCCGCCAATATATCTCCCTACATTTTTCCTATGCCAGCCCTCTGCCTTTTCCAGGCATATATAATTAGTTGAAAGTATTTACACAAATAGAGACACACCTTTGAGCAGACCACCCAACCAGAACACTGGTCACACCCCCACATTATTAGGTGCTGGCCATAACCCCTAATATTGCGCATAATAGGCCCTTGGTCATTTTCAGCTCCAGGCCCATTTAGACCTTAATCTGGCTCTGCCTATCAGTGCACCCTATATAAGCGCTCACCTGCCTGGTAGTACACTCACTGCTCACCCTTACTCAGACCATAGAACGAGCGCTGTGCAGCACACAACCCTGCACTGGAAACCTTGAGAAACTTGGAAACTCCAGAGAGAGCTGTAAACACAACCATTTTCTTGGCTTATTTTTTTTGCACATGAATTGTTAATACTGTTATTATTATTTTAATGCATAAAGGCATGCACATACACATACATTTTATATAACATCTTCAAACAAGTGCTTTTCAACAAAATAGTACTACATGTGCATTGCTAAATACATAAAATTTTATGCATGCAAAAGTAAAACAGCATTTGCTACCCCTTATGCTCATGTCATATGCGATTTCTAGTTACTCCACTGTTCATAGACCAGTCCTCTGAAGAACTGAGCGCCACGATAGGGACGCGGAGCCATGAGGTCATGATGTCATGACGTCACAGTGTCATGACGTCATGGTACAAACCTGCACATGCGCAGTGAGAGCACTCTCCGAGTTTATGTTATGGTGGTACGGGGTACCGGCACAATATGTTTTAGCGGTACCACCCTGTACCGCCACACTTGCACCCCTGATGTCGAGATAGTACAGGATGAAAAGCATCACTCAGTTTATGCATTAAGTATGTCATCATACCCTCCAAAAGTACCGAATTTGCTGGTACAGTCCAATTTTTTAACGGTCTGTACGGCAAATTAAACCTGTACCGAATGTACGTTTTTTTAAGAATTGACAGCTGGGCAGAGAGAGCTGTCTGTGTGCTGCCCGGCTGGATCTAGTCTCTACCATATAGTCAAAGCTGTGGCAGCAGCCTGGTCTGTCGCTATTATCAATTCTCCCTAGTCTGGATGGCTACGAGCCAATAGGAGATCGCAGTCCGGCAGCTGCTCCTGATTGCCTGCCGGACCGCAAGCTCCTATTGGCTCGTGGCCGTCCAACGGGAGAATTGAAAATAGCGATGGACCAGGCTGCTGCCGCTGATTTGACTATATAGCCAGGCAATGCACAGACAGCTCTCTGCCCGTATGTCATTTCTTTCAATTGTGTGCGTCCGGCGGCTCCCCCTTGGCAACGATCAATTCCCTTCCCCTTGACAATGAGCAATTTCCCCCCCCCCCCCCTTGGCAATGAGCAATCCCCCCAACCCCCCTTTTCAATGAGCATTTAACTCTCCCTTGGCAACGAGCAATTTCTCCCCCCTTGGCAACGAGCAATTCTCCCCCCCCCCCCTTTACAATGAGCATTTAACTCCCCCTTGGCAACGCGCAATGCACTCCCTCTTGGCAACAAGCAACAACAAGCATGAAGCCCCTTTGGCATCAAACAGGAAGCCCCTGGCATCAAGAAAGAACCCCCTAGCAATGAGCATGTAGGTAAGCAGCAATTATGTGTCAAATATGTAGTGGGCATTACGGTTTGTCATATAGGGGGAAATTTACTAAAGGAAATTTGTAAAAAAAATAGGTGTATTTGTATCCAGAAATACACTTATTTTTTACATTTACTATCCCGAAAATACAGCAATTCGTAGTCGTATTGATGTGCTATCAATACGAATATGAATTGCCGTATTTTTAGGGATAGTAAATGTAAAAAATAAGTGTATTTCTGGATACAAATACACCTATTTTTTACAAATTTCCTTTAGCAAATGTCCCCCATAGTATGTAATGGGCATCATGATGTGTGGCACAATGTGTAATGGGCATTACGGCGTGTGGCCTTATGTGTAATTGGCATTACAGTATTTACTAAAATGTGTAATGGGCATTACGATATGTGGTATAATGTGCAATACCACGCCCCCTTTTGTGAGGCCATGCCTCCTTTTTTGAGGCCACGCCCCCTTCCTAAATGTGTACCAATTTCTGCCCTTCAGATGTTGGAGGGTATGTGTCATCAGGGGAGCCACAACCTTTTTGGTTGGATATAATTTCATTTTGGTGCCCTTTTATTGCTGAATGTCTGGACTTATCTGCCACACTACCTGCCTGACGAGTTTATCTATCTATCTGTCTACAGATTGACTTATCCAAATTATTCCAAAAAGCATAGTCTCCAAAATGTATTTTGTTTTGCTAAAAAAGTTACTGGGAACATGATATGTAACTGGCACTAAATATGTGCAAGAAAATGATGGCTTGGCATTCAAATTCAGGGCTTGAGATTGTATACAAACTTTGTTTCATGTTTTAAAACCTTGTTTCATGCACAAATAAAATATATTTGTGTGTATTCCAAAATACAGAATAATCTGTTATCCAAAATGCTTCTATCTATCTATCTATCTATCTATCTATCTATCTATCTATCTATCTATCTATCTATCTATCTATGTCTATCTGTCTTTCTGTCCCATACATTTCTGTATCCCGTGGTGTGGGGTAGATGGGAATCCCTTCTGTCAGTGCTGCTCTGCTTAGCAGCGGGAATATACAGTGTGTGTATGTGCACAGCGTCTATGCACAGAGGCAGGGGTACAGGTGGCATGGCAAACAGTACTCAGAGCACTGGCCATTCCCCCAAGAGTGCCCCCTTTCCTGGGGCCACACCTACTTTTTCCAGGAGCAGGGCTAATGTCCTCACAGCTGAAGTTGAAATGTATGCTGTCCATACATACACATACATAAACAGAACAAGTGTTTTGTTATATGTGTATTGTTGCCATTATAACTATAACTGGTAGCACTATTATTGTCCTGTTGACATCTCGCCTTGTGGGCGGGCCCTGTCTAACCAAAGGCAAGTGTTACATTACAATGGATACTGGTGTGATCTATTTAATGTAGTGGTTGCTTTTGTTCTTTATGGCTTGAAAAACATGCCAATAAAGGAACAACAAAAAACAAAAAAAAAGTTCAGCGCTAAAAAATTCAGGCGATCCTTAAATAATAATTTACAGTAATCGTGAATTCATAAAGTTTAGGTATTCCAATTTGTGCTGCTGTTTAGTATAGGACTGCTCACAAAGCCCCAATTTAAGCATTGGTATAAAAGTATTCCAATTGTGCGCAGTTTTGTTTTTTTCTACTGTTTACGCCAATAAAGGCTTTGAAACGTTGCTGACAAATCATTGTGTGTGTTAAATTATTTCAAGACCGGAGTGACGCTGAACTGATTTTTAGGTGTATACGAGTACCACACTTGGTAGCAGGGACTAACGGAAGGCATCCGGCAAGTACATTTGTGCAGTTGCATGTGAATGCCAACTCTGGGACAATATATATATATATATATATATATATATATATATATATATATATATATATATATATATATATATATATATATATATATATAGCTGCTGCTCCCCTCACCATGGGTTTTTTCCTTTGACAACGCTGATTGCTGCTATCTTGATTCAAACAAGCTCCTTGATAAAGGTCCTCTATGTATGGTAGGAAAAACGTCGGGGCACATATGGAAACCTAATTCCATATGTGCACCTATTCCTCATGTTAAATAAAAACACTGGATGTAATAAAGCCTTAAAATTGGATTTTATAACAAAGACTGTTTTTTCTGTTATAAAAGGCGAGTGCCTGACATTCCCCACTGAAGTAGTGGTGGATACACCCTGGACTATAATAGAAGTTATGCACTGAGCATGCACTTCTTGTCTGGCACCCCACAATGTTGAATATCTGAAGTGTGAGTGCGGTCCTACCCTCAGGGCCGGTGCAAGCCCCCCGCCTGCCCCAGGCAAAACCCTCCCGCACCGCCCGCCCGGGGGGGGGGTCGACACTTACTACGGCACGGGGGGGGTGTGTGTGCGGGCGATACTGCGGCGGGCGCCCGCACCCCCTGGAGCGCTGCACCTGCTGTAGCTGATATGCAGCTTCCGGGTGCTGCGAGTCCCAATCATCCTCTCCATCCTCGCTGAAATCCCCCCAGCAGGGAGCGCGCGGCGCGCGCGCGGGGCAGCGTTGATTCACGCCGGGCAGGATGGGATGCTTTCTGGTACCTCTCTATGGTACCTCGGCGGCTCAGTACTGCCCTCCAGTGGCCGGCTCCCTAGGCAAATGCCTAGTCCTGCCTAGTGGTGGCGCCGGCCCTGCCTACCCAGGAACTACATATATATATATATATATATATATATATATATATAGACATCCAAAAGAACAGCACTCAGGAGGCAGTTGGTAACATGAAAAAAACACAAGTCTGTATTAAAAAAAGAGCTTTCGAGGTGTGACCCCCTTCATCAGGTACAGACAGACTTTTGTTGTCTGTACCTGATGAAGGGGGTCACACCCCGAAAGCTTGTTTTTTAATACAGACTTGTGTTTTTTCATGTTACCAACTGCCTCCTGAGTGCTGTTCTTTTGGACGTCTGCATAATTGCTTTTCGGGCACCTGGGCTTATTATTGCGTGTCGGTTGATTTGGAATATTATATATATTTAATATATATATATATATATATATATATATATATATATATAAATGTACGATCGAGCGGCACACCATTTCCAACGGTGAGTCACCGGGGTGCACTCGCCAATAGAATAGGTAGCAGATGCGGTTAGCGGCACTCACTCGGATTCAACTCAGGAAATCACTACCAGTCACTGTATATAGATGGGATAGCGGGATGTATATTAATGTAGTGGTCGTTATAGCGGGATCAGTAATGTAGTGTTGGGTATAGTGGGATCAGTAATGTAGTGTTGGGTATATCGGGATCAGTAATGTAGTGTTGGGTATAGTGGGATCAGTGATGTAGTGATGAGTATAGCGGGATCAGTAATGTAGTAGTGGGTATAGCGGGATCAGTAATGTAGTGTTGGGTATAGTGGGATCAGTAATGTAGTGTTGGGTATAGCGGGATCAGTAATGTAGTGTTGGGTATAGTGGGATCAGTGATGTAGTGGTGAGTATAGCGGGATCAGTAATGTAGTGTTGGGTATAGCGGGATCAGTAATGTAGTGGTGGATATAGACAGAGCTGATTTGGGCCCAAAGCAATGCAGATGCAATGGCACAAACAGGCCCTATAAGGAGCAATACTTCCCCCTCAACAGACTGCATCCCCCTCAAAAGACCCAGTAGGGATGCTACCATACTTTTCCCAAACTGCTCTTCTCTCCCAATCCGTCCTTGAAGTTCCCTTATGTCGTTAATCTGCCAGCATTATTTCCTATATCTCTTCTCAGTACCTACCTTACCCTATTCCTTTAGCATACTCGTGTCTCTGATCTTTTCTCTATACCTTATGTTCTTCACATTGGGTGATATAGCATTAGGAAGCCATTAAGAAGCATTGATTAGATCTGCAATGTATATCACTGATTATACCTGGACTTTGTCCTATTGACTGTGTTTGTACTGTAACCATTCATTATACTTGCACATGCAGCACTGATTGCATATGACCTGTACCCTAGTGTTCTGTACCTAAAGTGTTGAATATTTCCCACAAAGGAAACACTCAATGTAGAGTCTAATTTAGAGCTTCCCAAACTGCACCATTACACTCCAGGTTTTAAAGATATCCATGTTTGAGTCCAGAAGCTTAAATCAAATGACTGAGGTATTAAAAAAGGGCCTAAATCAGACATAGTTGCTCATCTGTAAAGTTGCAGATTACTGCGAGTAGATAGCTGCCACCCAGACAGACAGAAAACCCTCCCTGCTCAAATCTGCGCAAATCCATAAGCAATTTACTCACTGTGCAAATTTGAGTAAGTCTGACCCTTCCATAAGAGGGAAAGGGATAGCGGATCGAGGCACAGGTTTATAAATGGAGTTAGAATTTAAGCTGGAGGTAGAAAATTTTGGCTCATTCCATGTAAGATGCAAGGGTACTTGTTTCCTAGCACGGTGCCAGCGATTTTAATTGCATCCATCGGGACCCAAAAAATCGCGTTGATCGCATCGCATGCAACCAAATTGCATGCGATGCGATGGACGCGATTTTGTAATAACCGGCTAATTTAACATTGCTCCCTATGTAATATCGCGTTGATCGCGTCGGTCGCATTTTGTGCCATTATAATGGCATGCGATGGACGCGATCAACGCGATTTTGTCATAGCCGGCTAATTTAACATTGCTCCCTATGTAATATCGCGTTGATCGCATCGGTCGCATCGCATGCCATTATAATGGCATGTGATGGACGCGATCAACGCGATTTTGTCATAGGCGGCTAATTTAACATAGCTCCCTATGTAATATCGCGTCGATCGCTTCGGTCGCATCGCGTGCCATTATAATGGCATGCGATGGATGCGATCAATGCGATTTTCTCATTGCCGGCAATAAAGGCTAAAAGTAGCCAAATACCACGTCGGTCGCGTCCATCGCATACCTTAAGTTACCTTAACTTAAGGTATGCGATCACCCACGACGGGCGTCATGCTAGGAAACAAGTACCGATGCAAGTACAGTATAAGGGGGTTACTATTGTGTTGCATGATTTGTATAAGGGGTATATGGTGTGGTAAATTTAGGTGACCACATAAAAGGTGCCGAAATGTTGTCTACCAAGTTTCAGCTTTCAATATTTTTTTTATGACTGGAATGCCGCCTCACCCCACAAGTATTTTAGGCCATCGGCGTCCTGCAGGTGCACCTTCTGCATCCTGTGAGTGTCAGAATTTGTAATATATACAAGATATAGATAGATAGATAGATAGATAGATAGATAGATAGATAGATAGATAGAGAGATAGATGCATTAAACTGCAACAGCATTTTTTTTTGCTGGACACAACCCCTATTATTACGCATAATAGGCCCTTGATCATTTTCAGCTCCAGGCCCATTTAGACCTTAATCTGGCACTGCTAATCTCAATGTTGTTTTTAAATATTGGGGGTTATTCAGGTTGATTCGCAAGGCTGCAAATTCGCAGCCTTGCGAGTCCACCAAACCCCGCCCGGCGAACGCACGCCCCCCCCCCCGCCTCCCCAGCAAAGTGCGGCTTTGCCCGCACAGCAGCGAATGGATGTTTTGCATAAACATCCATTCGCTATGCTGGGGTGTCCGCCCACATCATTCGATGGTTAGTGACCATCGAATGATGTTTAGCGTGCACGCTTATATAAGTGACTTTTGAGTTACTTAGTTTAGCGTGCACGCTGGCGTGATATGGGTGGGCAGCTGACATCCGGTGATGTCAGCTACCCGGCCCACACACCCGCGTCACTGCCTCATTACCATGAGAACGCCCAGCGTTCTCATGGAAACGCCCATGGAACGCTGGGCGTTCCCATATGATAATGGGGCAGCCCGGCGCTCCCCGCCCATCTCTGCCCCCCCCCTCGCTGCCATGGGTGCGTGCACCCGGCGACCCGAAAGGTCGCCGTGGGTGCACGCACCATGCACCTGCACATGCGCAGAAACACGCCTGTGCATGCGCAGACGCACAACATCGGTACTGCGTGCGAATGCGCGCAGCACCGATGAAATCTGAATAAGGCCCATTATCTCCTGCTTCTGTATGATCATTTATTCAATGACATGAGCCATATACAGGGACTAATAAACATTATTAAAAATGGGTGCAGGATTTGCCCAAATGAGTAAATTAGAAGTGCTTTCCTTTATTGAGGCTTTTGGCTCTGGCCCCACCTCCCACACTGCAACTGTAACTCCAGTTGTTGCATCCCACAGAGCAGAGGCAGATCTAGACTTTTCCTTTAAGCGGGAGGGGGGTGGGTGTTACCAATTAATCCTGACTCACAACACAGTAGCCACTACCCAGGGGTCTCAGAGTGCCCAGACCCATCAGCAGCTTGGCACTCCAATGCTGGGGGGTGATAGCCCCAATGCTACCCATCCCCCTCGGATCTGCCCATGCTACAGAGGGACTTGATCTACAAACAGCAGATAGGGGACTTAAAATCTGCCCAGGTGGCTCAAGGGATCAGATGCGGGATTCCCGTGTCAGCATTCTCACTGCTGGCATACCAAGTGCAGTATGCCGTCACATACCAATTCAGGAGCAGGCTCCTAATGTTTCAGATATAGGGCCAGATGTATCAGGCTTCAAAAGTGATAAAATGGAAAGTGATAAAAAATATCAATCAGCTTCTAACTGTTATTTTCAAACCAGCTTGTGACATGGCAGTTAGGGGCTGTGTGTTTATCATTCTCCATTCTATCACTTTTGAGCTTGATAAATCTGTCTCTTAGGCCCCCATTTATCATTAATCGCATTTACAATGCGATCTTGGCGGAATATTACCGTCCAGGATCGCATTGTAAAATGCGATCATTTTGCCCAAATGTATCATCTGCAGGGACAGGGCTGGGGGGTCTGCGCATGTGCGGTTACGCGCTGACCCCCCCCGCGCGCGACCCCGCTGACTGCACTGCCGCTCGGGCAGTGCGATGTGTAGCCATAGGCTACAATGGGCTTTTGCCATAGCCCAGGGGTGCGATGCCGGGCTGCCCGATGTTGATACATCGGGCAGCTTCGCATCCCTCATAGAAATCCAAGGGGGATGCAGCCGGCAGCGCTGCAGGAGGGATCGCAGCAGGGATCGGAGATTCCTGCTGTGGTCCCCTTTAATACATTTAGGTGAAACTTAATATTTGCGGTTAACCCCCGGAAACTGGTGTTATCGAGGATTTAGCCGCAAATATTAGTTGATAAATGCGGCACTTAATCTTCAAGGAACAGTGATATACAAGAACTGGGCTTTAATACACCATACAGATTTCCAGGGGACTGCACCTGGCAGTGGAATCTACTTCAAGTACACACTGTGTCATCTTGCTAGTGCATTGGCAGAGGACTCAGAGGCTAGGGATCCACCTTCACTCTCTCAATCCACTTAGTAACTGCACACTGTACCCAAAGCTGATAGTAACATGGAGACACCGCAGTAAGTGAAATGGGGGGGTGAGATCATGGCGGGCATATTTGCTGCCTGTACTTTCTACTGCTAATGCATGGGTAAGTGTATACAAATGGTTTATCACTTACATTGGATACTATGCTCAGATGAAAAATGTGCACTCTCTGTAGGGCTGGATCAATTTAGCTAATACAGCATCTGAATATTCTGAAAGTGGGAGTCTAAGTTCTTGTACATTCAGGTACATACTTGTACACCAGTGGAAGGGCTGATAGTAGCATTAGCATATATATGTTACTATGGCAAAAGTCACCAAAGTGGTCATAGCGGCATCCGGCATGCGTCTCTGAATCATTTCCCTACTGTATCCCAAAAAAACCATTTCCCGCACCATAACACCATTGCCACCACCGTGATCCACTGCATGGCAGGAGTAGTCACTCTATAGGTTCATGTTATTTATAGAAAGTTACTTAGACAGGATAACATATTTCCATATTCCACAACATATTTCCATATTTTCAGCTGGTGCCCACTTTAAGCAGATTCCTGTTGTTAGCTGACAGGACTGGAACCTGCTGTAGCGTGCAGCTTTGTCTATCCACTTTGTCTTGCAATAATAATATGTGCATTTATTAATATTCTCCTACATACCACTGTTGTAACACATTGTTATTTCCGTTACTGACATTTTCCTGTTAGCTTGCATCAGTGCATCAGAGATAGTTGTTCCATCAATAGAAATTGTAGAAGGTGAAGTTATGTGGGAGGGTGGGAAGATGATCAGCTCAGTCTTGTTTGGTTTAAGAAAAGGGCTGGGACATCAAAGAAGAGATAGCAGAGAGACAGCTGGAAATACGAGTGAGGAGAGATCAGGAGAGGTAAATTTGAGTATCATTAGCATATAGGTGATATTGGAAGTCGAATGAGCCAATGAGCTCACCTAGAGATGACGTATAGAGAGAGAAATGGAGAGGACCAAAAACAGAGAAGAGAGCAATTTCAGTGGAGTGGAGGCGAAGGAAGACTGGAATGGATCAAGCAGGGAGTGAGAGGAAAGTAAGGCAGTTGTAGACAATAAGCTAAAGGAGTTTGGAGGCAAAAGGAAGGAGAGAAATGCGGCGGTAGTTAGAGAGAGAAATAGGATCAAGGGTAGGTTTTTTAAGGATAGGAGAGACAAGAGCATGCTTGAAGACAGAGGGGACAGTACCCAATGAGAGGGATAGACTGAAGAGGTGGGCAAGATGGGAAAAGGCAGTGAGAGAGAGGAAGGGGAGGAGGCAGGGAGAGATAGAGTCAGATGGTGAGGTGATGAGGGGGTAGGAACGGATGAGAGCCATGACTTCCTCATCAGATACATGGGAGTAGGATGTCAGAGTTGGTAAGGGGGAGGGGGAAGGATTATACTCTCCCCCTCAGCATGGCTGTTCACAGCACTCTCACCCTCCCTAGGTGTTTAATTTGGCTCATGGACATATGTTCACTTGCTCCTCCTAAACCCCCTATCGGCATATGCGAGAGTGCCCTCCAGCAAATAGCTGATTAAAACCTTCCACTCCACTCGAGGGGTGCCGGACAGGGTCCAGACAGTTGGGATCCCGACAGTCATTTACACAATGTCCTGATCCTGACTGTTAAAATACCGACACACGGGTTCCCGACGGCCACTGGCTATTCTCCCTCATGGGGGTCCACGACCCCCATAGAGGGAGAATAGAATAGGTGGCGAGCGTAGCGAGCCTCCAAGCCCGCAAGGGGCTTTGTTGCGCTCACCATGACGTTGGGCTAATGACTGTCGGGATCCCGACTGTCGGAACCCTGTACCACACCCCACTCGAGTGGGTGTGAGCCTTAAATAATGACACAGACAAAGTAATTGCCATTAAAAATTGGTTAACCTTTTATTAAGCAGAATGTTCTTTCCCGCTTAAACTTTTTCTTCTGTTTGTATATGGTTTGAGATGTATTATTATATATGCTCTTGATGTCTATTTACCTATTTTAATCACATCTTTGTCGTCTGAGCCTACGAGTTTTAGTCCCTATTTCTTTTTTTGTCTGTAATTAGACTTTTCTATGCATAACCCAATAAACTTTACTGAAAAAAAATAAATAAAAAGGCATTGGTTAAGTAAAATACTAAGCCTGGGGTATGATAGGCTGCTCTGTTTTCCCTTTGCAGCCCATCCAAGGGTGTGCTCCAATGGATAAGCTATTTTATGGCTTTTAGAAATTGTAGACACCTTTGATTTGCATATCTTACTTTAATCATTACAGATATCTAGCCAGACTTGCTTGTTTCCTTTTCTTGATCAACCAGTTTTGCTGGCATTGTTGCACTCACAGGCATTTATTAACCAGCCTAAACTTAAATTGTGTCTTCTAACAGGTAAAGTGAGTTCTCAAATGTGGCTGTGTATCTGTATGAATGATCTTCAAATGCTTAATATAGAACTAAGGGCCTGATTCAGACCAGTTGGCTAGACTGCGTATGTTCACAGTCTAGTGAACAGGTAATCACGTCCGACCGAGTGCCTTCCCCTCGCCGTGCGGAATCCCCATATTCGAATGTGAAGGAATGCATACACTCACATGTGCCATCACATGCGGCCGCGCGGGTGAAAAATCATCAAATGATTTTTCCCCATTCACAGATCAAGGTCAGTCTAGACAGATTTTTATCTTGTCCGGAGATGGCCGAATTCGGGGCCGGCGCTGATGCCCCCAGCAGGCATCGACACACCTGTGTTTGCAGTGGAACGCCCAGCATTTTTTAGGCCAGCCCATGAAATGCTGCCCATTTCCCTGCTCCATCCCCCTGCCCACACCCTTCTCTCCCTTCATGATGATATGATACTCGCCGAAGACATTTGCGCAGGTGGTTTGCACATGTGCATATTCCCCATCAAAAAAGCTGCCGGATTCGGCCCCATCCAAATGGGTCTGAATCAGGCCCTAAATGTTTATATATCTGTACTATTATGATAGGACCATTTGAGGAATTTGGATATGAAGTTGGGCTATGTCGTGAGACTTAATCATACTCATAGGTGTTTCTGTAACAGGTGCAATGTGTGCGATGCACACAAGCCCCAGAGTCCAGGGGCAGGGTCGCCAATAGGGGGGTGCTATGGTTATAGCTGCCCTGGGCCCCGGCCTCTGGAAGGGCCCAGGCAGCTCATTATGCCCACTACAATCCCCTTACTGCCTCCGCTGCGCTCAGTGCGCTGAACAGAGCATGTCCCGGAGCGCAGGCTTATTGAACCCTGGACGTCGGCGGCCAATTAAAATGCTGCGCCAGCTTTTAAACCATTCAGAGCTTGCATACCGGCAGCCAATCAGAGCGGCTGCTGGTACGCAAGCTGTTATTGGCTCACCAGCCGGTGCTGCATTTTAAGTGGCCGCTGGCATCCTGAGGTGAAGAAGCCTGCGCTCCAGGCTGCAGCTTAGTGGAAGAGAAGATGGGGGAGCAGGAGCTGGGTTACGGTAAGTCAAGTGAGGGGGGGGGGGGGGGACTGGAAATGAGTCCCAGGCCCCAAAATTCCTGATGGCAGCCCTGTCCAGGGGGGCCCACACCGCACACACTGCACTCATGTTTTAATACTTACCTTTCCATATTCCTGCGTTGGGTGCATCCGCTGGAAAAATCGCAGTCAAAATGGTATGCGCATTAGTGAAATTAGTCTCCAGAACAATGGAGACTTGCGCATACGCAGTAGACTCTGGCACAATGTCAGAGCCTGCTGAACCATGGAGAGGAGGGCCCACCCGGTTACAGCGGTAGTCACAGTTATATATATCTTTGGCGTGCAGCGACTAGTCATGTATATCTGTGGTATGTAGTGTTAATAGAGTTATCTCCCTGGTCACAGCCGTGATGTAATGTGATGCACAAAACACAAGATGGCGACAAACACAGAAGCATACACGACAGCTATCTTGATAAAGTATGCTATTGCTTAAGCAGAGGCCATATGAAGAAAGTGAAATAACGCCCCCAAATATTCAACCTTAAATATAAAATATAGCAAATAATACAGTGAGCAATCACTAATTAAGTGATTGCAAATATAGGCAGAGGGTGGTATGTGCCTCCTCCTAGATTTGCATTGCTATGGATTGCATAAGCTAAACTGCTGCGAGCAGCCTATCATATGTGATCATTACTGAATTAGGCCCTAAATATACTGTACAGTAAATGCAAAGTCAGGGAGCTTTTGTGGTAAACCCCCCTTTCCATAAAACTTAAAAAAGCAACCTAAAGATGGGTACACAATAGGTGACAAATAGGACAATTAGATGTTTTGAACCGAATTGGTTCAAAATGTCCACATTGGCCAGTGTATACGCACTATCATATGCTTCTGTGCGCCGTTTTTGTCACATCTTTTCATCTGACAATGCAAGGCAGAAGAAATTGTAAATTATTTTGTTTAAATCATCTAATATGTACACATTACCTGATACATATATATAACTATTTACCTAATGATGCATGCCCCCCTCTGTCTAATGGCCCCATGTGTTTGGCATGTATTTTTTTTTACCTCTTTATTTTTGCTAAAGTTTTGTGCATGGGTGTGGGGTAGTGCTGCAGTTCGACCTATCTGCCAATGTGACAATAATAATGGTGCTGAGGCTGAGCATCAGGAGCAAAGGCACGCTGACTGCACAGACATGCAATGCATTACTGGGAGTTGACTAAAATCCCATGAGACTTTGCACAAGAGGTCAGAGGCTGAGAAGCTTGTGCTGAGCTCTATTTGGTGGAGCTCATCATATGCTTCTCAGGCCCATGTAGGATAGCAGCAGCAGTGGCCCTATCATGGGAGGGTTTTTAATCAGAGTCAGTGCTGAGCCTGTCAGGGCTCCTACAGAGTAAGGTACAGAGGGACAAATACAGGCTTTTCATGTGGTATTTTCTTATATATATATGTTTATATGAATCCCCCCTGCAGTTACCCATTGATCAAGTTTATACTGACTTTACTCTGTGCTTTGACAGTGTAATATTCTCCATGCAGTTTGTGGACAGTAATGACAAGTGGGAGGGGGCCCCCCTGTCTAAAGTCCCCCAGGCCCCCCAAAGGCTTAATCCAGCCCTGATATCGTTAGATCGTTTGTAACACTGTACCAAGTGTGTAGTCACTATATTTTTTATCTGGAAGCTCAAGGGAAAAAACAGGATGACTGTACTTTCCACATTGTCTAGCATGTACTCTGCTTTAGAATGTAAAAATAGATTTGGTACTCTTTACCTAGAACGGCGCCCGTCGCGGGCATCGCGGGTACATTTATGTATGGCCGCGACGCGACCGACGCGATGCCCGCGATTTCCCATTGAAACCAATGTTAAACTTTGAAATCGTGTCGGTCGCGTCGCGGCCGTCCATAAATGTACCCGCGATGCCCGCGACGCGATGCTCCCGATTTCCCATAGGAATCAATGTTAAAAGGCGCGATGGACCCGATTTTACTGTTAAATGCCTCAATCCACCCGATTTGGCCATAGGAATCAATGTTAAATGGGCCACAGAGCCCATTAACCCTTAAATGTCCCCCCAAATTTTTAACGCCACCCCACGATCCACGCGAACCCGAAGCGTGGCGAGCGCAGCGAGCCCGCGAGGGGCGGCGGTACGCGTCCTCCGACCTTTTCATGCCCTACTATCCACTAGGGCGTGGTGTGAGAATATAATAGTGTGGTGAGCGCAGCGAGCCACCGAGCCCGAAGCGTGGCGAGCGCAGCGAGCCCCGCGAGGGGACGCGGATACCTTCACAGGTAGACGCGTCCCCTCGCGGGCTTCACAGGTGTCCGTGGCGAGGTGGACACCTGTGAAGCCCGCGAGGGGACGCGTCTACCTGTGAAGGTATCCGCGTCCCCTCGCGGGGCTCGCTGCGCTCGCCACGCTTCGGGCTCGGTGGCTCGCTGCGCTCGCCACACTATTATATTCTCACACCACGCCCTAGTGGATAGTAGGGCATGAAAAGGTCGGAGGACGCGTACCGCCGCCCCTCGCGGGCTTGCTGCGCTCGCCACGCTTCGGGTTCACGTGGATCGTGAGGTGGCGTTAAACATTTGGGGGGACATTTAAGGGTTAATTTAGCATATTTGGCCCCAAATCGGGTCCATTGAGGCATTTAACAGTAAAATCGCGGTCAATCAGGCGTTTTAACATTGTTCCCTATGGGAAAATCGCGGTCATCGCGGCCATCCCGATTTACCCGCGATGACCGCGATCACCGCGATTTTTACCCACGACGCCCGCGATTTCAATCGCTGGCGCCGTTCTAGGTAAAGAGTACCATAGATTTATAAGCAGTACTTACCTGCACTACATAAACTGTCCAATCCTATCCTTTTATACTAGCCAGTTCATTTTAGGTCATTTCACTTAGATGGATAATAGATCAAATTTGCTTAGTCCTAACATGTTTTGTCAGGAGGATCATGTATAGGGGGTAATCACTATTAACAAAGTGCCCTTATAATGAAAAAGACTATAAGTGTAACTTGGTGCAAGCTTGATATAATTTCATGCATTGCTGCATAAGTGGTTTGAGCTGAACAGAGCAGTCTGGCAGGATTATAGACCATAAGAGACTTGATTAACAGGGAAGTGAGGGGGCATCATCAAATAATGACTGTCAGGGGCAAGTTTACTAAAGCTTCTAAAGTACATTTTTGTGTACTGTCTTGATGTTTCTTATGCTGGTTTCTTTTCCTGCAGCTGGTCCTCCATGTTTGGGCACGACTTTTGTGCATTACATAAACTGGATGAGTAACATTATGTAATTCATGCCTTGCACTGGACCCTCCGATTCATCCCTGCTGCAGAAGCAATATCTTGGATGATTACTTCTAAACCTTGGCTGGGATCGCATGCGATATAGCGCATACAAAAGGACCACATGCAATATATCGCATGCGATCTTGCGACCCAAGGGGAGAAGCCGCAACAGTGTATGGGGGCCTTTCGAAGCTTGAATTACAATTTGGGTTGACATTGTAAAGAGACTACTCTGGTTACTTTGGGTTGTCTGAGTAATAGCAATAATCCCTAGTGAATGTATCTACTGTATTCACATAAATATTTCTTCTTCCAAAAATTGTCATTCTCCATGTGAGAAGGAGACTGTTGTACAACATGTGTGAATTTCTTATAACTTACCGTATTGTAGTATTCTGCCACATATTCAGAATGCAAGTAGTTTGCTTCACACCAGTCAATCTCTGAGCTGTGCCTTGCAAATATACTGGGAGGCATTCTGGAAGAGACAACGTAAAATCAGGACTGAGTATTGTTTATCATTATCATTTGTGGGTGAGGTATAGCTCACAGACAATGTCTCGGTCGGCAATCATCGTGTTAACAGCAACATACCAACAAGCACAAGGTTAACATTGACAAAAGGTCAATACAAGCAAAAGGGTGACATGAAAAGGTCAACATAAATGTTTCATTTTTTTGTGTCAATGTTGACACCTGAGCATGTGGACCCCCCAAATAGTGTATTGCTTTCCCTCATATGGTACATTATTCGTTACACTACTGCTCCAAATTGTAGTCTTCATAAATGGCAATGTATGAAAAGTCCAAAAAATAGAAAGAAATTGAAGAACTCATGTCGACGATGTGTTGAACTTTTCTATATCCATCGTTTGCTTGTGTTGACCTTTTGTCAATGTGGAACTTGTGCATGTTGACCTTTTTTATGTCAAGCTGTTGACTGTTGACCTTCCAAATACCAGCCTTTGTTTATAATGCACACTCATACTAGGCAGAGTTGTACAATCAAGAAGGGTAATTTATGAAAATTTAAAATGGGATTTTAGAATATACCGCAGGGCAAGAATAGTGCAAAGAACTTAAATTATCAACTGGTAAGGGGTGATTGAAACTCAAACTTTTCCCTGTACTTTTAATGGCATAAATTAGGCACTTTCCAGTTGCACCCTTCAATCAATTATTATTATTATTTACAGTTTCTTATATAGCGCACACATATTCCGCAGCGCTTTACAGGCAGTAATGCTAACCATTACACCATCCGTACTGCCGTACTGTTCTTTATTGGAACATGTAGTAAAGACAGTCATTCTGAAGACATAAGCAGGGCAAAATGAATTGGTATGTATGGAGAAAACAGATAACCAGCACATATGGGTGCATCTCTTTTGTCATGTTGCCAGTAGAACATAAGTATTGCCCAGTTAGGTTTTCAAGTAAGAAAGTCATTGGTCTTAAAGAAACTCACGGGCCTGTATTAATATGTTTGTTTTCAAGAGATGGTTAAAAGTTTGAAGAGTATAGGTGCAGCATGGGAGAAGTCCTGTTAATTTTGAGAAGTCCTGTGGAAATTGTTATCAAGGTGACTAATAAGGGGCAGATTATATATATATATATATATATAACGGTAGCTGGTCTCGCACTCCCAATATTAACCCCTTCCCGACATTTGACGTACATTTACGTCATGGTCGGGATGTACTTCCCGACACATGGCATAAATGTACGTCATGAGTTCAAACTGTCACCGCGTCTATAGACGCGGTGACAGAGGGACGATGTCTGCTGTCCCTGACAGCAGACATCTTCCCTCGTTGCCCAGGGGGGGCAGCGATGCCCCCCACCATCGGCGATCGCTGTGATTGGCTGTTCAATGTGAACAGCCAATTACAGCGTGTTCTGTGTACCGGCGAATAACGTTCGCCGGTGACACAGGGATCGGTGGTGATTGGTGCTGTTAAGTACAGCACCAATCACCACCGGGTGTAAGGGTGACGCTGGTGGTCACCCCACCTCACCCCACCTGCCCCCAAAGGCTGTGATTGGTCTGTCGGACCGACGGACCAATCGCAGCCATTACACCTCAAATGAGGTAACGGAGACAGCCCTGCAGCCGCCATTCCGGTCAGGAACAGCGTGCAGAGCGGTCTCCGTGCCCATCTGTGCCTATACTGACCTGATCAGCGTTGGTGGCATCCGTGCCAGCTCCTGTGACTTCCTGGTGCTTGTGTTGCTGCTGCTGCTGCTGCAGCAGCGTCATTGTGTCAGAAATTGTGTGATATAATTTTGTATCTGCTGCCCCCTGCTGCCCCCCCTTTTGTGCTGATCAGTATAAACTAACTGATCAGCACCTTTTTTGGGGTGCAGGTTTTTTTTTTTTATATATATACCCTGTCAGGTTGCACCCACAGTTGTGTGCCTGCTGCCCCTCACTGCTAATCAGTTGCATCACTGATCAGCAGTTTTTTTTTTTTGGGGGGGGTGTTGTGGGGTTTTTTTTTTTTTAATTTTTTTTACACCCACTGTGATTTTGTGGGTGTCCTGTGGCCGCAGAGCACTGATCAGTGACGTACATCACTGATCAGCATTTTTGGCACAGGGTTGATCTTTTTTTTTTTTTTTGATCAAATTACTGTTGCCTTTGACTCATCAGCATTTCCACGGTGCTGATCAGCATTTTTGATCTAATTTTTTTTTTGGGGGTCAAATTCCTGTTGTCTTTGACTCATCAGAAGTTATTTTTTTAATTGATTTTTTTTGGAGGGTGCTGTGGAGTCTTTTTTTTTATTTTTTTTACACCCACTGTGCTTTTGTGGGTGTCCTGTGCCCGCTGAGCGCTGATCAGTGACGGACGTTACTGACCAACATCTGTGCTCAATTTTTGGCGCAGGAGTTTTTTTTTTCTTTTAACTTACACGTGTTAAAGCACTACATACACACTACATACCCCCCGTGTTGAAATAAAGTTTGTACCCCCCCCCCCTACACTATACACGTGTTGAAACACTACACTTAAAAATAATAAAAATGTCCCAATCATCGCAAAGACTGTTTTCAGCGGAGGAGGCATATGCCCTTCTTGCCTCTGACACTGACACAGCCAGTGAAGTAAGCGATGAATTGGCATTTGTCTTAAGCTCCTCTTCCTCCTCTAGTGATGAGGGACCCCCTCAAAGACGCCCCCGTAGAGCAGCTGAGACCCCCCCCCAATGATTGATCTCGTATGGACCCCACCACCAGACAATTTTGAGCCCCAGGTTCCTGAGTTTTTGGCCAACCCAGGAATCCAATTTGATAGTACAGGCCTCAAAGAAATTGACTTTTTCAAAGTCTTTTTCTCTGATGATTTTATAAATTTAATGGTGGACCAAAGTAATTTATATGCCCAGCAGTTTATTGCCCAAAACCCCACGTCATCATTTGCTAGGTGGAACCCTGTAGATGCAGTAGAGATGATGACGTTTTGGGGTCTGGTGTTACATATGGGCATAGTTAAAAAGCCAGAAATTAGGCAATATTGGAGTACAGATGTTCTGTACAGCACCCCACTTCATCGTATGGCCATGACCCGGACTCGTTTTGAGACGATCCTTAAATTTTTGCATTACAACGATAATGCACAGTGCCCACCCAGAGATGATCCCACCTTTGACCGGCTATTCAAAGTCAGGCCGGTCATTGATCATTTCAGCGCCAAATTTGCTGAGATGTACATCCCCCAAAAATTTATTTGTGTAGACGAGTCACTTATACATTTTAAAGGAAGGGTTAAATTCCGCCAGTACCTTCCCAATAAGAGGGCAAGGTATGGCATAAAAATGTATAAGCTGTGCGAAAGTACCTCAGGGTACACCCACAGGTTTAGGGTATATGAAGGGAAGGACACAAGAATTGAACCGCCAGAATGCCCCCCCTCCCTCGTAGGTGTTAGTGGAAAGATTGTCTGGGATTTAGTGCACCCCTTCCTGGATAAGGGTTATCACCTCTATGTGGATAACTTTTACACCAGCATCCCCCTGTTTAAGGCCCTTGGTTCAAGAGGTACAGCAGCTTGCGGTACTGTGCGCAAGAACCAAAGAGGCCTCCCAAAAACGCACGTTGCCCAATTACTGAGAAAGGGTGAAAGCAGGGGAATATGCACCGAAAATATGTTGTTGGTCAAATATAAGGACAAGAGGGATGTCCTTATACTGACAACAATTCACGGAGACAGTACCACCTCTGTCCCTGTACGAGGTACCAGTACCCACACCTCAAAACCTATTTGTATCCTAGATTACAATAAGTACATGGGCGGAGTGGATCTTTCAGATCAGGTACTGAAGCCGTACAGTGCCCTGCGGAAAACAAAAATATGGTATAAGAAGCTGGCCGTGTATATCATCCAGATGGCACTGTATAACGCTTACGTACTATTCCGTTCTACCAGCCAGACGGGGACATTTATGCACTTTCAAGAGGAAGTCATAAAGGGCCTAATATTTGGGAACCAGCAGGCAGAGGGCCCCAGTACTTCTAGTACTGGCCCCAGTACTTCTAGTACTGGCCCCCATATTGTATCAGGGCAGCATTTTCCTAACGAAATCCCCTCCACTGGAAAAAAGGGCAGGACACAAAAAAGGTGCAAAGTTTGCTATAAAAAGGGAATACGAAAGCAAACTATTTTCCACTGTGAAACTTGCCCCGACAAACCCGGCCTATGTATGAAGGAGTGCTTTAAAATATACCACACATCTATGGATTATTAGGTTCATCATTTCACCGTGCTTCGGGGGTCTTGCTAATGCGACATAGCACCCACCATTCATTCCACCAGAATGTGTGCTGCAAAATCCAAATATCACTCCTTCCCTTCTGAGTCCTGCCATGCACCCAAATGGTATTTTTTGGTCACATATGAGGCATTGCCGTACTCGGGAGAAATTGGGGCACAGATTTTGGGGTACTTTGTCTCCTTCATTCCTTGTGAAAATGAAAAATTTTGAGCCAGAACTGCATTTTTGTGTAAAAAATGTAATTTTTCATTTTCACAGCCCAATTGTACCAAAATTGGTGAAACCCCTGGGGGTTTGAAATGTACACTATACCCCTAGATGAATTCCCTGAGGGGTGTAGTTTGCAAAATGGGGTCACTTGTGGGGGGGTTCCACTGTATTGGTGCTTCGGGGGTCTTGCTAATGCGACATAGCACCCACCATTCATTCCACCAGAATCTGTGCTGCAAAATCCAAATATCACTCCTTCCCTTCTGAGTCCTGCCATTTTTTGGTCACATATGAGGCATTGCCGTACTCGGGAGAAATTGGGGCACAGATTTTGGGGTGCTTTGTCTCCTTCATTCCTTGTGAAAATGAAAAATTTTGAGCCAGAACTGCATTTTTGTGTAAAAAAATGTAATTTTTCATTTTCACAGCCCAGTTGTACCAAAATTGGTGAAACCCCTGGGGGTTTGAAATGTACACTATACCCCTAGATGAATTTCCTGAGGGGTGTAGTTTGCAAAATGGGGTCACTTGTGGGGGGGTTCCACTGTATTGGTGCTTCGGGGGTCTTGCTAATGCGACATAGCACTCACCATTCATTCCACCAGAATGTGTGCTGCAAAATCCAAATATCACTCCTTCCCTTCTGAGTCCTGCCATGCACCCAAATGGTATTTTCTGGTCACATATGAGGCATTGCCGTACTCGGGAGAAATTGGGGCACAGATTTTGGGGTGCTTTGTCTCCTTCATTCCTTGTAAAAATGAAAAATTTTGAGCCAGAACTGCATTTTTGTGTAAAAAAATGTAATTTTTCATTTTCACAGCCTAGTTGTACCAAAATTGGTGAAACCCCTGGGGGTTTGAAATGTACACTATACCCCTAGATGAATTCCCTGAGGGGTGTAGTTTGCAAAATGGGGTCACTTGTGGGGGGGGGGTTCCACTGTATTGGTGCTTCGGGGGTCTTGCTAATGCGACATAGCACCCACCATTCATTCCACCAGAATCTGTGCTGCAAAATCCAAATATCACTCCTTCCCTTCTGAGTCCTGCCATGCACCCAAATGGTATTTTTTGGTCACATATGAGGCATTTCCGTACTCGGGAGAAATTGGGGCACAGATTTTGGGGTGCTTTGTCTCCTTCATTCCTTGTGAAAATGAAAAATTTTGAGCCAGAACTGCATTTTTGTGTAAAAAAATGTAATTTTTCATTTTCACAGCCCAGTTGTACCAAAATTGGTGAAACCCCTGGGGGTTTGAAATGTACACTATACCCCTAGATGAATTCCCTGAGGGGTGTAGTTTGCAAAATGGGGTCACTTGTGGGGGGGGGTTCCACTGTATTGGTGCTTCGGGGGTCTTGCTAATGCGACATAGCACCCACCATTCATTCCACCAGAATGTGTGCTGCAAAATCCAAATATCACTCCTTCCCTTCTGAGTCCTGCCATGCACCCAAATGGTATTTTTTGGTCACATATGAGGCATTGCCGTACTCGGGAGAAATTGGGGCACAGATTTTGGGGTGCTTTGTCTCCTTCATTCCTTGTGAAAATGAAAAATTTTGAGCCAGAACTGCATTTTTGTGTAAAAAAATGTAATTTTTCATTTTCACAGCCCAGTTGTACCAAAATTGGTGAAACCCCTGGGGGTTTGAAATGTACACTATACCCCTAGATGAATTCCCTGAGGGGTGTAGTTTGCAAAATGGGGTCACTTGTGGGGGGGTTCCACTGTATTGGTGCTTCGGGGGTCTTGCTAATGCGACATAGCACCCACCATTCATTCCACCAGAATGTGTGCTGCAAAATCCAAATATCACTCCTTCCCTTCTGAGTCCTGCCATGCACCCAAATGGTATTTTTTGGTCACATATGAGGCATTGCCGTACTCGGGAGAAATTGGGGCACAGATTTTGGGGTGCTTTGTCTCCTTCATTCCTTGTGAAAATGAAAAATTTTGAGCCAGAACTGCATTTTTGTGTAAAAAATGTAATTTTTCATTTTCACAGCCCAGTTGTACCACAATTGGTGAAACCCCTGGGGGTTTGAAATGTACACTATACCCCTAGATGAATTCCCTGAGGGGTGTAGTTTGCAAAATGGGGTCACTTGTGGGGGGGTTCCTAACTTTTAGCATCTTATGGTGCCTAGAAACCTACATGGTGCCTAAAAAATAATCTCATAAAAAGGAGGCTCCAAAATCAAGTAGGTGCTCCTTCTATTATGAAGCCTGTGGTTTGGTCAACGTGCACACTAGGGCCACATATAGGATATTTATGAAAACAAAAGAATTGGGGGAATCAATTTTTAGTCACATTTCTCTAGTAAAATCTACTGTGTTCCTTAGAAAAATGTATTAAAATTGAAAATCTGCAAAAAAAATGAAGTTTTGAAATTTCACCTACACTTTGTTTTAATTCCTGTGAAACACCTAAAGGGTTAACAAACTTCCAAAATGCTGTTTTGAATACTGTGAGGGGTGCAGTTTTTGAAATGGCATCATTTATGGGGGTGTTTCACATACAAGTCCCTCAAAGTCACATCAGAACTGAACTGGTCCCTAAAAAAATCAGTGTTTGAAATTTTCTTGAAAATTTGAGAATTTGCTATTCATATTTTAAGCCTCCTAGTGTCCAAAAAAAATAAAAGGATTTTGAAATAATTATGGAAACATAAAGTATACATATGGTCTATGTTAGTTATTAACTATTTTGAGTGGTATGATTATTTGTCTCACAAGCAGAAAATTTAACATTTTGCAAATTGCAAAATTTTCAATTTTTTTACGACATTTTGGTATTTTTCACAAAAAAACACAGACTGTATCGACCAAAATTTACCACTAACTTGAAGTACAATGTGTCACGAGAAAACAATCTCAAAATCACTGGGATAAGTAAAAGCAAAAAAAAGTTATCCCCACTTAAGTGATACATGTCAGATTTGAAAAAAAGGGCTCTGTCAGGAAGGCAAAAACAGGCTGCGTCGGTAAGGGGTTAAAGTAGAGAGTCCGGTGCCTTCACAAAGGAAATAAATATAGAAGGAGAAGGTGCGGCACTCAGGATGAATGAATAAAAGGTACTTGTTTCCTATCTGGGCGCCCGCTACGTTAATTGCGCACCATGCTATTCTCCGTATAAAAATCGGATCGCATCGCATCGGATACCACAAATGCACATACACGATATTGAACGATGCGATGCGATCCGATTTCGTTCCCGCTTTTATGGTTGGCCCATAGGATGGCCCATCTGTAACACTACTGTATTTATTTACCCTTCAAAGCCCTCCCCTTGTCACATCTGCACAGAAACACAGTATTGACGTCAACCCGAAGCGTGGCGAGCGCAGCGAGCCCCGCGAGGGGCGGCGGTACGCGTCCTCCGACTTTTTCATACCCCCACTATCCACGTCGGTGTGGAGTTGAGAATAGAATAGTGTGGCGAGCGCAGCGAGCCCGAAGCGTGGCGAGCGGACGCGGATACTTCACAGGTATCCGTGTCCCCTCGCGGGCTTCACAGGTATCCGCTGCGCTCGCCACGCTTCGGGCTCGGTAGCTCGCTGCGCTCGGCACACTATTCTATTCTCAACTCCACGCTGACGTGGATAGTGGGGGTATGAAAAAGTCGGAGGACGCGTACCGCTGCGCTCGCCACGCTTCGGGTTGACGTCAATACTGGGGTGGCGTTAACAATGGAGGCGCATTTTAAACCATCAGGGGGGGTTTCCTATACAAATCGTGGGTTTGCGGGGTTATTACATTGAAATCAATGTAAAATCGGGTCTCAGGGACCATTTAACATTGATTCCAATGTAAAAATCATGAAATCGGATCGGATCGGATAGCATCGTATGCCATCGTACATCATCGAGTACCGAATCCGATGCGATCCGATTTCATTACGGTGCCGTACGTAGAAAACCTGGGCGCCCAGATAGGAAACAAGTACCGAATAAAAAAAATACTCAGATAGCCATTTGCGTGTACAACGTTTCAGTTGTATTAAACAACTTTTTTCAAGTCTTATATATAGGGGGAAATTTACTAAAGGAAATTTGTAAAAAAAATAGGTGTATTTGTATCCAGAAATACACTTATTTTTTACATTTACTATCCCGAAGATACGGCAATTCGTATTCGTATTGATGTGCTATCAATAAGTCAAGGTATATCCTTGATAACGGGTGATAGCCCGAAACGCTGTCGGATAATAAAGGCCGTTTTATTTGCATCTAAAGAGACTGACGAGTGCCGCCCTCATTTCCTTGCTATATATATATATATATATATATATATATATATATATATATATATATATATATATATATATATATATATATATATATATAGCAAGGAAATATATATATATATATATATATATATATATAATAAATACAGTGGGTGATTATGGATACTCAGAGGGGGTATATTTTTAAACTATATTAAATAAAAAAATAAGGCACTTTTGATTTAAAAAAAGTCAGTTAAGTAGTTAAAGTTGAAAATGTTTGCAAATCTTTACATCTGGTTCAGAAGCATCACCACGTCAGGTGACACCCAATGTGAATTTTGTATCCTCTCACTAATCTGGCTCCGGTCACTGTGGAGGAGTTGCCGTTTTGGTGTCGTCTCCTCAAAGGGTGACACACTGGTGTGGCCTGCACTCCTCTTTTGATGCTACTAATCTGGTTTTGCCACTTCCATTGTGCAAAACTACTGAGTTTTATTTTTTATTCTCTCTGAATAATTTAGGGTAATCGTAGGGTTGTCTTTGTGATATAGATTGCTGTAAATGTATGGCTGGCAAACTGGGAAGCTGAATGTGCAAAATATGCCTAGTAATTATAGTGTAAGCTTTGCATACATTAAAGGATAAATCATATTCCCAACACATAACAAAATATTTATTGTCTAATAAATATGGAGAGAGTGTAAAACTAGATAGCCATAATGTTGTTGTCTATTTGTCATATATGCTAAAGAGGGAAGCTGTCAACTATTAGAATGAACTTAGGTCTACAGTCATTAGGTCGACCCCACTAGGTCGACTGGCAGGAAGGTCGACCTGACTTAAGGTCGACATGGGCCAAGGTCGACATGACTTAAGGTCGAATTTGCATAAAGGTCGACATGAGGAAGGTCGACTGGTCATAAGGTCGACATGGGGTTTTCACTGTTTTTGAGCCGACATGTGCCGACAGGTGGTATTTCATGCCCTATCATCCACTAGGGCGTAGAGGAGGTTATTAAAGCTGTGGCGAGCGAAGCGAGCCACCGCGCCCGAAGCATTGCGAGCGAAGCGAGCAATGCGAGGGTCTGATTTTCATTGCCAACTGTGTCCATGTCGACTGTGTCGACATTTGGGTAAAAATCAGTGAAAGACCCATGTCGACATTATGACCAGTCGACCTTCCTCATGTGGACATTTATGCAAATTCGACCTTAAGTCATGTCGACCTTGGCCCATGTCGACCTTAAGTCAGGTCGACCTTCCTGCCAGTCGACCTAGTGGGGTCGACCTAATGACTGTAGACCTAAGTGTGGTCTGACAGATGTACCGATTCCGCTAAAGAGGACTGATTAAGCAATATGATAATAATCAGTTGCTTAGTAAGAGAATATGCAGCATTTGCTATACAAGAGATTATGGGCATTGCTGGATCATGCTGTGCAGCACATGAATGTGTCAGTCAATAAAATACATAGTTCTAAAGAAAATGACAGGTACACACAAAATAAATCTGGAGCCACAAATGTACCTAATAACAGCTACTGTACTTAACATCCGTGATGTGCTTTAACCAAAATAGTCAGTACTGAGGTGTACATTTACCTTGTCATAAACAGTGCAGCTGAACTTTTATGCAGATGATATGTAATGGTTAGATATAATGGTGGCTTGTACAAAGCTATATAAAAATGTCTAGTATGAAGAGGTAAAAAGGCAGCTAGCATAATATAAAGGTGGCTAGTATACTACAAAGATGGCTAATATACAGATACATAAAGGTGGCTATTATAAAGAGATAATACAAATAAAATAGTGTCTAGTATAGAGATATAAAGGTGAATAGTATACAGAGATATAAAAGTGGCTATTATAGAGATATAGGGGGAAATTTACTAAGATGTGTATTCTACTTTACATGTGATGTTGCTATGGGAAACCAATCAGATCCTGTCTACTATCTTCTAAGGGGTGCTAAATAAAAAAGAAGTAGATTCTGATTGGTTGCCCATAGCAACATCACATGTGAAGCAGAATACACATCTTAGTAAATGTCCCCCATAATGGTGACTAGTATACAGATATAAAGATGGCTATCATAGATACAAGGGTGAATAGTATACAGAAATATAAAGGTGGCAACTTGACTAATACATAGAGATGGTGTTCTATTTTAGAAAATAATCCCACTCTGATTAGTTATCAAACAAACAGATTTGCAACCAGCCTTTAACGATAATTAAAAAAAAAATCTAATATAAGATGTAGAATATTGTATTAATAATATAACAATATTAGTTTTAAATGAGAATAGTAGCATGTGTGCATTACTGTAATAATAACTAACCTGTTGGCAAACCGTCTGTGCAATGGCAGCTCTTAGAACACATTTCTACCATTCATACAACATACCTTAGAGTAGTAACTATAGTGATTCAAAGCTTGCAACAGGAGTGAATCAGAACAAGAGCAAACACTGCGGGTCGTGTGAGAAGCTGAGATGTGGAAGTTACACTGTGCAATGAAACAGGTTATGTAGGAGGCTTACTGGGTGTGACAGAGATAATAAGGAATTGTTATGTACTATCCCATGTGTGTATTTGTGTGACACAGTTCATGCTGGAGAAAGTGTGTAAGCCATGTGTGTGCGGAGATACTGCCGAGCTGGAGGGATATAGGAATTGGACCTAGATAAGTTGCATTTTATGAGTGGCAGATGCTGGGAGAAAGATTATAGCCAGACTGCACACCTAGCTTTCTAGTGACTCTCAGCACTCAGCAAGTGGCGGCAAGGCAACCCTTATCTTTCCCTATCTTACCTTTACCCCAGTAATCATAATCCATACACTCCCCTGCTGATAACTACAGTCATTCCCTGGTGATAGTTATCTATGGAAGCCATATGCATTTAAGCACAGCATTTAATATATGACATTATATTTGCGTTCTGACCATCTGTTTGTTTGTGTACTGTATATTTAAACACTTACGGTACATATCATTTAGTTACAATTTTTTGTTAATTAAATTAATCCTCTGGTTGTGTGGATAAAATAGACTATAATCAATGATTATTAATCATACATTATTTTCATGTATTACCACCCAGGTGAGGGTCACATTCCTTAAAGTTTAGGCATTATCAGTATTGTATATCTTAATCATTAGACATCAAATTCCTAGCATTTCTGAAACTGGTGAGCACTTGTGAGCACTGTGGTGCAAGTACATCAAATATAACAAAATAATATGGACAATACAATGGCACACTACATCTATCTGCTGCCTTTGGTGCTGTTAGAATAAAAATACTGTTAGTCAATACTGAAAATCAGATTCAAACACCAATAATAGTTCCTATTTTTCAAAGGCCCTTTAAATTTGAGGATAAACGTCAGTCATGAGAATATAAAAGTCACCTCACCAATGGTGGGGAATTTGGTGACCACACTTTTTAGATCTTGACATATATAAATTCACAAAGTGGATGAGATACAGATTCACTCTTTGTATAACAATGAATTCTTAAGCATCTTCCAGCCATGCCATCAACTTCTCCCTGCATCTCTCAGCCACACCATTACCTCCTTCCTGCATCTTTCAGCAACACCATCACCCCCTGTGTCTCTCAGCCTCCCCCCATTCACTTTGTGTCTCTCATTCTCTCCACTCCTTCACTCAAGCACTAGTGGTACATCCGGCCACCCAAAGCCACAATGCTCTTACATTAAGAGCTTCCCCTTGCTATCAGTGACGCTTCATGGACTTCCGGGTCTCCATCCCTCTACGGCTGCGCATAAATAATGGTGGTCCCAGAGCATGCTGCGAGGGATCCATGTCAGATCCCTCACACAGCAGCACTATGGAGACACAGAGAAGCACATAGGATTCTATAGGGTAACATCAGCTACAGCTGGTGATGCCCCAGCTTCTGAGCCATGCCAAAATGGCTTTAGTATATTTCAGATTGTGGTAAAAACCCTGAAAACAGGGTTTTTACCACACATTTTTTTAGTACATTCCAGCCTGTGTCTCTCAGGCTCCTCCTTTCACTCTAGGCCAGATGTACCAAGTTTCAAAAAGTGATAAAATGGAGAGTGATAAACAATCAGCTTCCAACTGCCATATCATTGGCTGGTTGTTTATCACTCTCCATTTTATCACTTTTTGAAGATTGACACATCTGGCCCTTTATCTCAGCCTCCACCCTTTACTCTGTGTATCTCAGCCTCTCCCCCTTTACTCTATGGGCCTAATTCAGACCTGATAACTGCTGGGCAAATTTGCAAGCATATCGATTACCGGATGACTGTGCATGCGTACGGGTCGTAGTGCACATGTGTGAGGCCAAACAGAACCAAAAATAAGCAATAAATCTATTTGCAATCCCCACACAGTTTCACTAACAGGAAGTCACAACTTGGAGGACGTAACCAACCATTTTCTTGGAGTGCCAGAAAAAAACCCTGGTCTGCCCAAATGTTTTCAGGAAGGGTCTGTGACATCAGCACCGGCTTCGATTAGTCTGTTGCAGAGTTGTGGACGGGTCAGAATTACACACACTTACACAGATTGGGGAAATCATTTGACGGTGAGTTGAAAATTAATTTCCAGTTCATCGATCCATTCGCAAGTCATTCGTAGACTTGCAAGGGGTGGGGCAGCAGCCATAAAGTCACAAGAAAAATACTACTAACTTGCTCTTAGAGGACTAATATACCTACGAGGTACCACCAGTAATGGACACTGACTCTCAAAGGTCAGATGATACGTGTGAATATAACACAATATACAGAAACTGAGCTTTATGTCACCTATTTTTAAATTGTTTTTATTCACCAGGAGAAGCACAAACAAAACTTTAAGAGCTATGTGTGCAAATGTTAGGAGATTAGGAAATAAAATCCCAGAACTAATTGCAATAATGACAAGGGATGAACTGGATATTGTGGCTATTACAGAGTCATGGTGCAATGGAAATCATGACTGGGACATAGCTATACCAGGATTTATTTAGGAAGGACAGAATGGGAAGAATCAGAGGAGGGGTTGCAATATATGTGAAAGAAAGCATAAAGACTACCTTAATACAAAGTATTGAAGAAAAACTGAGGCCTTTTGAGTGACCATAGAAACAGGGGAGAAGGCGATTCTTCTTATAGGGGTAATCTACAGACCACCAGGTCAGGAAGAGGAACTTGACAAGAGCCTATTGCAGGACATCAATAAAATGGCATTTAAATGAGAGGTGATAATCATGGGAGACTTTAATCTACCTGTTGCGAACTGGGAGGTGTCTGTTGCAAGTTCTACCAGAAGTAGCGACATTCTGAATTCCTTGCAAGGAGCATCCCTCCAGCAATTGGTGAGGGAGCCCACTCATAAGGATGCAACATTAGACTTAATACTTACAAATGGTGACAGAATATCTGACGAAAAAAATGTGGGTGAAAACCTGGGATCCAGTGACCATCAAGCAGTATGGTTCAGAATAAAGACAGAGACTAACTCATCTCACACAATAACAAAGGTGTTACATTTTAGGAAGGCCGATTGAAGAGATGAGAAACTCTGTAAGGGATTCTTTAGTAGAGTGAAGGAACTTGAAAGGAGTGCACGAGAAGTGGGAAAATTTAAAAAGTGCCATACTGAAAGCAACAGAACTTTGTGTCAAAAGAGTTAGGAAAAACACAAGGAAAAGGAAGCCAGTGTGGTTTGCGAAAGTAGTAGCAAGTATTGTGAAAGCAAAAAAGCTGGCCTTTAAGAAATATAAGCAGATGCAGAATAATGAGTACAACGAGGTGTATCTTGTTAGACAGAAGGAGGCTAAGAAGGTAATGTGCAAAAGCACAGGCTGAGGAGAAAATGGCCCAGTCAGTGAGTAATGGGGGGAAAACTCTTTTTAGGTATTTAAGTGAAAGGAGAAAAACAAAAAGTGGAGTGATAAGACTAAATACAGAGAGTGGAAGTCTTCTTGAGGGAGACAATGTAATAGCAGATCATAATAATTTCTGCTCAGTATTTGCCTAAATAGAGGGGCAGGGGCCACAGTTAAGTTGCAAGTATAGTCAGAAAAATGAGGGAGAAACAAGTACATTTACTGAGGAGAAAGTCCTAACAGAACTCTCAAAACTGAAAGTGGATAAATCAATAGGGCCAGATGGGATACATCCAAGGATACTAAAAGAGCTTAAAGGGGAGCAGGTAATTAACAGAATTAATCAACCAGTCACTAGTTACTGGAGTAATCCCATAGGACTGCAAAACAGCGAATATAGTCCCACTGCACAAAAGTGGAAGCAAGGAAGAGGTAAACAACTATCGACCAGTGAGCCTTACATCAGTAGTAGGGAAATTGATGGAAACACTCTTAAAACAAAGAGTTGTACAATATCTCAAAACCAGTAACTTACAGGATCCGAAACAGCATTGGTTTACTGGGGGAAGATCATGTCAAACAAATCTTATTTACTTTTTTGAATGGGTGACTAAAGTAATAGATCAAGGTGGGGCTGTAGATGTAGCTTATCTAGACTTCAGCAAGGCTTTTGACACTGTCCCACATTGTAAACTGTTAAATAAACTTGAAAGCTTGGGATTGGATTCTAAGATGGTTGAATGGATAAGATCATGGTTGCAGGACAGAAAACAGAGAGTTAAAGTAAACAGAGTACAGTCAAAGGAGGGAAAGGTTACAAGTGGAGTGCCCCAGGCATCTATACTTGGACCAGTGCTTTTTAATTTCTTTATTGGTGATTTTGCAAACAGAACTGAGGGTAAAATGTGCCTTTTTTGCAGATGGCACAAAGGTATGCAACAGGGTAGACACACCAGGAGGGTCTAGTTAGATCTAGGTAGATTATAGGAATGGTCAAGAGCATGGCAATTACAGTTTAATGTAAAAAAATGTAAAATCTTGCACTTGGGTGTCAAAAATCCAAAGACTAAAAATAGTATAAATGGCACTAAAATGGAAAATACTAAGGAAGAGAGAGATCTAGGTGTCACTATTTCAGGGGACTTAAAGACAGGTAGGCAATGTAACAAAGCAATGAAGAAGGCAAGTCAAATGCTTGGTTGCATAGGGAGATGTATCAGCAGTAGAAAGAAATAAGGGTACTTATGTAATATCTGGGCTCCCGTTTTTCTTATGAGACCGCGTGCGCTCGCCACGCTTCGGGCGTGGTGGCTCGCTGCGCTCGCCACACTATATAAATTCAACTCCATGCGTAGTTGGATAGTAGGGGTATGAAAAAATGGGGTGCATTTAACATGGGAGCCCAGATAATACACAAGTTC
Organism: Crinia signifera; assembly: GCF_055691185.1. Taxonomy (NCBI): domain Eukaryota; kingdom Metazoa; phylum Chordata; class Amphibia; order Anura; family Myobatrachidae; genus Crinia; species Crinia signifera. The sequence goes on from NC_139217.1 coordinate 202,254,351, forward strand.
CGAAATAAGTAATAATGCCACTGTATAGGTCATCGACGGGGCCAGTGTAAGGCTTCTCGGCACCCTAGGCAAAACTTCATCAATTTGCCCCCCCCCCCCCCCCCCCACCACCACCAATACCCACTTTCAAACCCTCAACATTCCAGAATGGCAGGGAGGCTAAAAAATTGTGAGGTACTCCCAGCCCCCTGGGGAGGTGGGAAAGTCCCCTGTTTTCCCTGGAGACCCCCCACACCCTCCCCTTTGCCACCCACAACAGAGTAAAAGTAGGGGGGGCAGCAAAGTAGGAAAGTATGCCTCAAGGGAAGGTATGGGGGTGAGGTCTTAGCAGTTCCACAGCCGCCACCTGCATTAAGTACAAGGATCCTCATACACATTCTTCATTTTTTGATAGGCAGACTTGGTGGTGCCCCCCCCAGATCCCAGCGCCCTAGGCAGCTGACTAAATCTATATGGTAGGCGTGTGGTGCGCTATCAACAGCTGCTGGCACTTGGGTTGTCAGGCCCAGGAAGGTAGAGCAAAAAAGAAAAAGATTATTGTGCCAGCGCTGGCTGTTTTAAGAAAAGTACAATGCACGGTTCTCAAAATATTATAACAATTTATTATTATCAACAACAATAAAACAATATAAAATATATAAAATGGTGAATCACTCTAGTAATATAACATATTTGAAGCTAGCTATCACGGGGATAATCAGGTTGTTTTAGCTGATCGGCTAGGGTGAGTTCAATTGTGAAACAAAAGGTTTTGAGCTGTATATTACCATCCCATTTGGCCCGATTTGAAATGGCCTGATGCTGTGACACGATGTCCCGTAAATGTCCTATGATTTCAAGGACTCAAGGTTCCCAATGATATCCTCTTGCATACGTCTGGAACAATTAGGGATCATGCAGTTATTCCACAGGTATTTGTAGTCCAGGAAAAAACGAGGGTCCTTTTGGGAGAGGTGGACAGGTCACTTGGCAGAATGGAGGGTGGTGTATGAACAGCGGTATTCACAGGTGCTCAACGCGTTTCTCCGGTATCACCGGCTTCATCAGGAGCAAGTACTTGCTCCTGATGAAGCCGGTGATACCGGGGAAACGCGTTGAGCACCTGTGAATACCGCTGTTCATACACCACCCTCCATTCTGCCAAGTGACCTGTCCACCTCTCCCAAAAGGACCCTCGTTTTTTCGTGGACTACAAATACCTGTGGAATAACTGCATGATCCCTAATTGTTCCAGACGTATGCAAGAGGATATCATTGGGAACCTTGAGTCCTTGAAATCATAGGACATTTACGGGACATCGTGTCACAGCATCAGGCCATTTCAAATCGGGCCAAATGGGATGGTAATATACAGCTCAAAACCTTTTGTTTCACAATTGAACTCACCCTAGCCGATCAGCTAAAACAACCTGATTATCCCCGTGATAGCTAGCTTCAAATATGTAATATTACTAGAGTGATTCACCATTTTATATATTTTATATTGTTTTATTGTTGTTGATAATAATAAATTGTTATAATATTTTGAGAACCGTGCATTGTACTTTTCTTAAAACAGCCAGCGCTGGCACAATAATCTTTTTATTTTTAGCTGACTAAATCTGCCTAATGGTAGAGCCGGCCCTGGTCATCGGTGCAACCTCATCTAGAGTACTGTGTTAAGTTCTGGAGGCCATATCTCCAGGACATGCACTGAAACTAGAGGGAGGAAGATTCAGGGGAAATTTGAGGAAAAATGACTTCACAGAAAGTGTGGTGCATAAGTGGAATAGCCTCCCATCAGAGGATCAAATATGGCTTGAGGTAACATGTTTAAAAAAGGGTCAGACTAGATAGGCTAAGTGGTTTGTATCTGCCATCAAATTCTACGTTTCTATTTTTCTATATTGCTGTATTTTCATTTATATATACATTAAATTGTGTTATATGTAAATACAATGGTTTAGTAAATACCTTGTCACCCACCCACATAGCGCAGTCCTACCTTCCCTCCTTTTTTTGTTTATAAACTATTTGCACTGGTGTTCAGCATGTCATTCATGATTTATTTGAGAGAACCTGGTCCTAATTAACGACTTGGTAAAAGTGGTTGTGTAGAAAGGTGGCGCTGTAGTTTAATCAACCTGTGAGAACTGAGATATTATACTTATCCTTTTTGTTAAATACTCTTTCTTGTTTGTGATGGTCAAATGATTCTTCTTAATTGTATGCAGGTGTTGTTATACATGCAATGAAAATAGAATGTCTCCATGTATCATTTGCATATATATATATATATATATATATATATACTGTATTAGGTGGATAAGGTACTTATATGTTAGTTGGGCGCCCATTTAGCTATTTTTTTACGCGTCCCTACGCGGGGCATGCTACGCTCGCCACGCTTCGGGCTCGGTGGCTCTCTGTGCTCACATTATATAAAATCAACTCCATGCCGACATGGATAGTGGGGGTATGAGCGTACTTAGTATAGTGGGCGCCCAATTAACATATAAGTACCGCGGATATTTTCTCAAGTAAAAGAAAGGGGTTGAGAAAGTCTGCACACTACTATATTAAGCCTATCAATTGAAGCTGAATATTTGCAATGTTATATTTTGTTTGTAGGTGTGCAATCCAAGACAACCAACATTGAATACATATTATAGGAAAGAGAAAGATAGGGGTTGTATGGCTGGATGCACACCAATCACTAAATGTAATACTTGACTTTTATTACGTTGCTTAAAAGATTCCTTTTATTTTCTATTTAATGGGACCAAGAAAATGTCAATCAAAAAGAATATGGAGGAAGGTTCAATTATAAACCTGAAAAATGATAGATCGAAGAATAGATTATCATCATTTGGAAATTTTGACACAGAAGAAAGCCACGCTCCACAAGAGGGTCCCCACCATTTTTTAGATCGGGAACAAATCAAAGGTATTGGAGATAAAACCCAAAACTGGAAAAAGGGATGGGAAAAATAGGAAAAAAATGTATACAAAAGAAATACGACAAAAAAAGAGACTCTTACAGAAATCAAAAAAAGTAATTGAAACCTGGGAGCCAGAAATGGTTAAAATTTTCAATTTGACCATCTACCACTATCTGTATGCAATTTGAGTAACCACCTACTGTACTTCTAAAAGAGGAAAGGTCTGTCTTAGAAAAAGGGCTGAAATTGTGCCCTTCTATTCCTGTTAATGAATTTGATATTTTTGTCGATATGCAAAAATTCTTACGTTAACTTACGCTTAAATTTTTTTTCCAAATTAAATCCCAAATTAAATCCCATGAATCCCTAGAAACTGTGGGGCAGATTTATTAAGCTCGGTGAAGTGATAAACTGTCTGTTTTTTATCACCGGCCAATCAGCTCCTACCTGTGAAGTTACAGGCTTGGTGAGAGCTGATTGGCTGGTTATAAAAACCAGATGGTTTATCACTTCACCAAGCTTAATAAATCTACCCCTGTGTCCAGGAGTTGTAAAGGTGAAATAAGAAGTTAACATCACATAAGCATACAAGTACAACACAACATGAATTCAGTGCTCAAATGTGAATGAAAGAGTGTAAATAGAATTAAAACGTAGAGCCTGTTTTTAGCCTTAATTTGTATCACAATGTATCGAATGAGTTTTTTTTACCGTATTCAATATAAAACTCTTAGCATATAAAGCTATTAATCATACTGCACCAGCATATATCTCTTTACTTATCACAAAATATCTCCCATCTCGACCATTCCGCTCTGCACAAGATTTGCGTCTCTCTTCTGAACGGATCACTAGCTCCCATTCAGTATTACAGGACTTTCATCGGGCTGCTCCCACCCTATGGAATACCCTTCCACGCACAATAAGACTCTCTACTAGCCTCCAAACTTTGAAGCGTTCCCTGAAAACTCACCTCTTCAGGCAAGCCTATCATATTTAAGTTCCATACGCATAACCCTCTGAGGCACTTATCAGTGACGTGCGGTGAGGTCAGTGACTGGTGAGGCACTGGCTAGTATCAGCCAGATTTACACACAAACACACATACAGTATAGACCGGATAGGTTTAACATTTAATTGAAATTGAACAATAACATACAGTACATTTCCCTGCATCTCAACAGGATTTACAGAAAATAAGTACTTATAGCCAACAGCATGTTGCCAGTGGTGATAGTCACACACCCTGGTTGTATAGGGAGGGTTGAGGGTAGGTGGCCAAAGGCGCCTACCTGGTGCAGGCAGAGGCTGCAGGGGGGAGGACACAGCCCACCCTTGTCATACATGATGTGTAACCGGCACTACTGGGGACATGATATGTAACTGGCACTACTGAGGACATGATATGTAACCGGCACTAAATATATGCAAGAAAATCATTGCTTGGCATTTAAATTCAGTATCTGAGTCTTTTGGTAAACATTGCCAAATATCTCACGCAAAATAGAGCAGGTCCAGCCTGGCGAGTTTGACAAAACCATGAACAGTTCAGTGACATCTGTGCATGGTTCTGTCTAGAAAAGTAAAAAAAAAAAGCATAGGGTTCCACCTCCCGAGCATAACCAGCCCCGGGCTCATCTAGCCAGTCCTGGTTTCCCAAATACAGGGGGAAAAAATGGTGGGGTTCCCCCATATTTAAGAGACCAGCACCAGGCTCTTAGACCGGTCCTGGTTCCAAAAAATACAGGGGACAAAAAAATTGGGGGTCCCCCATATCTTGGAACCTGCACCAGGCTCCAACAGCCAGCAGTGCCATACCACAGCTGGGGGACACTTTTTATGCAAGGTCCCCCAGCCATAGCATGATCACCCTGGCTGGTCAGCCCTGGACGGGGTACCTGGGGGAGTGGGGACCCCCCAATAAAGGGGTCCCCCACCCCCAGGCTTCACCCATCTTGGGCTGAAGCCCGGGGCTGTCCCCGGTGTCCCAGGGCGGTGGACACCGGGCTGATAAAAATAAGTGTAAAAGTATTGGGTTCTGCTGCGGAACAACAAATCACAGCAAACCTTCCCCTGTATGCAGGGACTTGGAGAACCACAAGTCCCAGCATACAGGGCATTAATGGGCCCGCTGGGACTTGAAGTTCCCCAGCAGAACCAATACGCCAATAAAAACACCCACACCGTGTAAAGTAAAATTTATTAACACAGCAGTCTCCACCTGGCGGGCGGCAGCCAATAAGCTCTTTTGCGTGGCTGCCGCTGGGCCAGGGCTTCCGGTGTCTTCACCTGGCAGGCGGCAGCCAATAAGCTCTTTTGCGTGGCTGCCGCCGGGCCAGGGCTTCCGGTGTCTTCACCTGGCAGGCGGCAGCCAATAAGCTCTTTTGCATGGCTGCCACCGTGCCAGGGCTTCCAGCATCTTCATCTGGTCTTCTTTCTTCAGGAGCTCTTCTCTGCTCCATTCCTGTGGGCAGACTGTCTGCTGCTGGCTCACACTGGTTCTTATAAAACCTGTGAGGGGGCGGAGCTAAGACAAGCAGCACTGTGATTGGCTCCTGGCGGCCATCTTGACATTTAAAATATTCTGTAGTCCAGACTCCGCTGCCGCTTCTATGCCCCAAAATATAAAAAGTAATTAACGTTACCCCTGCACTACAAGTCCCAGCAACTGACTAATCATGCTGGGACTTGTAGTGTAAGGATAACTAATTACTATCTGCCCAGCCTGTCTCCCTGCCTTGGCTCTTCCCCGCATCACATGCGGTGAAGAGAACTGAAAGCTCCCGCTACCCTGCACCTGCCCCGACAGGGACCACGGGCAGCCGGAGGGGGGAGATAGCTAGCGTGAGTTGCCGGGCTGCGGGGGGCAGCAGCCAACGTGTGCAGGTGCACAGATCATGACACCCGCCGCTACCACCCCACCAATTCCCGCTGTCGCCAATGCGCGCTACCGCAGCCGCTCTGGGCTGAGGAGGGGGGCAGAGCGGGGGTAGCAGCCGGTGCAGGTGGTAGTTGAAATACCCACCGCTGCCGCCCCGCTGATTCCCGCTGCAGCCCCCGCTATCGCCGTTGCGCGACTGGGGGGGGCAGAGCGGAGGTAGCAGCCGGTGCAGATGAAATACCTGCCGGCCTGCTAATGCCCCGCCGATTGCCGCTGCAGCCCCGCTGTCAGGGGCATCGGCTTTAGTTGCTACTGCGGATGCCGGCTTCTCCTAGCCGGCACCGCTACTGTCCCTACCCGCCAGCGCTGCTGCTGCCCGTCTCTGAGTTAAATTTGAAATTAAATAAAAATCACTGTGTGTATGTGTGTGTGTGTGTGTGGGGGGGACTTGGGAGTGGGTCCGGATGCAATGTTTTAATCTTATAGTGTCTGTGTGTGTGCAGTGAGTGTTAACTTAACACTTACATGCTGATGCTGCTGACCAGGTCTCTGTCTGCACTATGCAGACACTGACTGTGCAGCTCATGGGCTGCGGATACAGGCTGTCAGTGAGTGACAGCCTGCTCCGCTGTCCTATCACATCTGTCTCAGTGACAGGGACATCCATCCCTGTCATTGAGGCAAAGGAGTAGATGCCGCTTCCCCATAGAATTTTAATGGGCTTCTCAGCCTATTTTCCCCATGCGGGTTATGCCCGCCCCCAGCTGCCTGACAGTTTTAAATTGTCAGCGGGAGGCACAGCTCCCGCTGCCGCCCAGCCTCCCCACAGTGTCCCACCTCATGACTAATTAAAGAAAAAATCAAATAAGATATTTATAACAACAGCATATGTGTTATTATGTTATAAATATCATCTTTGTATTTTTTTTAATCAGTTATGACAGGTGAGGCTCTGCCTCCCCTGCCTCCCCTGACTGCACGTCCCTGGCACTTATGTATTATATAGGCTTCTTTCTGGACATACAAGCTATGCTATTACTGGTGCCTGTCCTTGCGTTTCCCTCCTATGTCCCTAAAGATTGTAAGCTTGCAGCAGGGCCCTCCTACCTCCAAGTCTGTCTGTTGTTACCCAGTTTGTTTTATCTCTGTTTACAATTGTAAAGCGCAACGGAACCTGCTGCGATTTATAAGAAACTGTAAATAAATAAAATAAAGGAGATTTATTGGAATCTTTGGATGTATTTATTTCTTAAAAGTATCGGTACAAATTTTATGGTGTAGGGAGGGTCACAACAACCCAGGGAGATCGGTTGGCCCAAAAAATAAGTGCAAAGACCGATATATGCACTATAATAATAAATCTAATGGGCCATACCCTTCTTCAAGGGTTTTGTGCAAAGATACCTTTATAAGAACAGCAATGCATGACAAACTGCGAGTACCGGTACACATCTTTCACCTAAAGAAACCACTATATGATTATTGTCATTCATGCCTTTTGTCATAGGTCCCTTTGATAAATGTATTTGTTTCTGTGTTAACAATGATTTCTATAATCAACCCCCTCCAGAGGTCAGCACAGATATAGGGGGAAATTTACTATAGGAAATTTGTAAAAAAAAATAAGTGTATTTGTATTTAGAAATACACTTATTTTTGACATTTACTATCCCGAAAATACGGCAATTTGTATTCGTATTGATATGCTATCAATACGAATACGAATTGCCGTATTTTCGGGATAGTAAATGTCAAAAATAAGTGTATTTCTAAATACAAATACACCTATTTTTTACAAATTTCCTTTAGTAAATTTCCCCCATAATGTCAAAGTGGATGCATTTTGACCTTCCGAACCTGTTGTAGCTAGTCTAGCAATGCATGCTGGCCCAAAAAAGCTGTAAGCAGCCATATACATTCCCCACATTGACTTACATACATGCAGATGTTCCTACATACATCTTGACTATTTTTCTCAATTTGTCACAACATGTAAAACACGGCTTAGCTGTTTTTTCTAAATGTAGCAAGTAGATGGATTCTAACATTTTTTTTGCAGCAGTAGAATTTGTATAAAGTAATAGATTAGAGAAGCAAATTTTTAGAAAAATCTTTTGCATAGTCCAAGGTGTGCCGAATTGTGCATACATAGCACAATAAAACCAAGATGTATGTGGACATAGCTGTATCTTACATGGTCCAGCCTGGCATAACATTCAATGGTGAGTTTATGACTCTAACTGTGCCGCCATAAACCTGTTTAGTCAGTAATGTATGCTAGCTATGTCAGTTGAACTGAAGCTTATCCTTTGTAATGTAATGTTTGCATACTTCAGGGTTAAATTACTGAGATGGGAGTTCTATATCAGATGGGATGTTGCCCATAGCAACCAATCAGAATCTACTTATTTCTTTAGCACCTTCTAGATCAGGCATGTCGAAACTGTGGCCCTCCAGATGTTGTGAAACTACACATCCCAGCATGCCTTGCCATAGTTTTAGCATTCCCGAATAGCAAGGCATGATGGGACTTGTAGTTTCACAACAGCTGGAGGGCCATAGTTTGGACATGCCTGTTCTAGATGATAATAGATAAAATCAGATTGGTTGCCCATAGCAACATCACAACTGAAATAGAACTCCCATCTTAGTAAACGTCCCCCTTCATGTTATATGTACTGCACATGTTTGCCTGGTTTTGTTCATATGTCTTTAGTTTTACCAACTTCACTTCAATATAGCAACTTCACGTAAATGTCACAATGGACCTTATTCTGGTTGACATGCAGCGCTGTGAAGTTCGCAGCCATGCGTGTCTTTTGTAGCCCGCCCACCACTCGCATTGCCTCCTGCCCCCCTTCGCAAGGCGAATTCGCCTGCACTACTGCAAATGGATGTTTTGCAAAAACATTCATTCGCAGCCTATGGGGCGAGACCCACATCAATCGATGGTCGCCGAGCATCAAATGATGTGGTGAGCACAAGCAAAACTAAGACACTCAGGTGTCTTAGTTTTGCATGTGTCCTGTGCGAGGACAGGGCAGGCAGCTGACATCAAGTGATGTCATCAGGGCATAAGCATGAGAATGCCCATGAAATGCTGGGCATTCCTGTGGCAAAATCCCCCTGCCCACTGCCTCATGCCCACACTGTTGTGTGCGAGAACCCGGCAAACACTCTGTTCGCCGTGGCTGCTTGCCCACAGCACATGCGCAAAACAAAAACATTGCGATCCCAAGCGAATTCGCACGGGAGCGCATGGACCAGAATAAGTTCCAATATCTCAACATTACAACATATTACATTGTATTGCATACTACATCATCTCATCAGTTATTACATACATTTGTGATGAACAGTTAGGTATGAATTATTGATGAACATATATTACCATACATGTAAATGAGGTATGTGTGAATACATCCACATAATACGTAGTAACCAGTCCGACTGGAGACAATTGTAACTTTGTTGAGAAAATATCTGCTTAACGTATGTACACTAATGATACATAGAGGCATTTTATTTTCATTGCATGTATCACAAAAATTTTAAGAAAAATTAATATGAATCATATGACCATCAGGAACCACAAAGAGCATTTAAAAAAAATGGGATAAGTATTCAATACTAATATCTCACTTCTCACAGGATAATTTTTACACAACCACCTTTACCTATTGATATTCACTTCTCAGGTCTCATGGATCTATCCCACAGTGTTTAGAAGGGATACAGCAAGAAGGTCGACAAACATTGGGTCGACACTTTTAGGTCGGCATGCTGAAAGGTCGACATGGGTTTAGATCGACATGGGTTTAGGTCGGCAGGTCATTAGGCCGACACAAGCATTGGTCGACTTGGGCTTTTTCAGGTTTTTGTGGCAAGATGTGCCGACAGGTGGTATTTCATACCCTACTATTCCACTAAGGTATGGTGGGAGAATAAAATAGTGCCCGAAGCATGGCGAGCTCAGCGAGCCATGCGAGTGTCCATGTTGACTGTGTCGACATTCGGGTTAAAAAAAAATAAAAACCCATGTCAACATTTTGACTGTCGACCTTGCCCATGTCACCCTAATGCTTGTGTCAACCTAATGACCTGTCGACCTAGACCCATGTCGACCTAGACCCATGTCCACCTAATGGTGTCAACCTAATGCTTGTCGACCTTCTTGCTGTAGACCTAATGATCCATACCCGATTAGTAATGGCAGCTGCAGCTGAGTGACATGCTCTAGTTTTTTCCCACCCTTTCTCTTACAACGTATACCCCTTTCACACCAGAAAATGCAGGGACCCACCTGGGAATTTGGCCCAGGGATCATGCTGGGCCATTCCCAGGTTGGCACCTTTCACACCAGAAAAGTCCCTACACAATTTGGTGTGGGAAGGAGGTGGGGAGGAGGCCGGCAGAAGGCGGGGAGGAGGCAGGCAGGCAGCGGGATGGCAGCAGAGGCGGGCAGGAGGTGGACAATCCTCGGTGCAGGAATGATTGGAAGATTGCATGATCTGTATCACGGGTGGTGATTGGACCAATCTGTGCACATAATGTGTAAAAAGAATTAATGGAGCATAGAAATAAACAAATTCATAAACTTAATGAATGTATAAGCAATTAATGGGAAAATAGACCCGATCATTGCGTGATTGGAGGATTGCATTGTGTGTATCGCAGGTCGTGATTGGACCAATCTGCGGACATAATGTGAAGAAATTGCAAAAAAAAGGGATTAGGATACAAAGGGACAAAACATATCAACATGAAAGATACAATACATGAAGCAAAACTGTCTAGGGTACGGGTGGCCCGGCTAGAGAAATCCGCAGGACAATAGATACAAGGGTCAATAATGGACCTCTGCAAATCTGAAATACAAGCAACGACACACAGCGGTGTCAACATCTTTAAATTAAGTGGATATATCTAGACACACAAAGGTGTCTACCACACTGACCGATGACACACGGCGGTGTCAACATCTTGAACCTCAGTAAAGTCAGCCTATTAGACTCTAAGCAAGGCTAACAAAATGCCTCTATGTAATATATCAGGAGCCAACAATATGATACCCGCAGCGGGGTGTATGCCAGTAGCGCACGCAGGGGGGGTTTCTGAGTACCCAGAAACCCACCCCAGAAGTCTAAGGGACCTAGGCTGAAAGCTGAGGGTCCCCTCTTTCCATGGGTATAAGAATTTTAAAAATCGGCCCTTGGGAACCGGAGACTTCAAAGCAGTGATCCCCATCCAAGCCTGTTAATTGCCCCTCCCAGTCAGATATTTCAGGTTCTGTCTGACTTAGAGCTTTTCTGAGGGTATATTCCAAAATCTGGGACTCTCCCCCTTTGAAGGACACTATAAGCTTGTCTCCCAGAACCAGAGATATCGGCCTTCTAGCAGCTGGTTACTGCTCCAGCTCCACACACCTGGTATGTAGTTTTATATTCTCGTTGGCAGATTGCTCTGCCTCCTGAACTCTGATCCCCTAGTCCCCAATACCATTTGGTAGGTGGGATTCTCTAGTTTTTAATTCCATTAAAATCTAAGAAATCTATTTCTGGGAACTGGAGATATCTGCAGTCAAGCAAGCTGTCCTCCCACCAGAAAATTATGAATAATAAGCCCACTGCACTATACACCCCTCCTCTGCATATTAAACATCCTCTACCACCCTGGAAGTTATGTATCAGGGCCCCTTCATTCAGCCCAATGCCCCCTTCTCCCACTCCATCTCCCACCATCTGTGCAGTAAAAGGGTAATTAGTGGAAATTACTGATCCAGGCCCTACATGCAGAGCGGTTGATATAATACCCCCTACCACCCGAGGGACATCAAAGCTTCCCCCAACCCTACCGCTGGAGGATCGGTAGGTGCCCCAATACATTGCTATGCCCAGGGGTCTACACTGCTGTTGATGCCCCTGTATGTATATATGTATTTATATATATATATATATATATATTTTTTTTTTTAATTATTATTATCTATATACATTTGGTCTATCTATAATACTTTAACTGACCCGGCATATACTGGGTCACCTAAGTGTCCATCTCTGTGCTTTGCTTCACCCCTCTGGAAACCCCCTTCCGAAAATCCTGCGTTTGCCCCTGTATGCAATCACAAATTAATGTCCGGTAATAAAGTGATATGAAAAATAACAAACTTTGAAAAACAATAAATAAAAAACAAGACAAAAAGGAAAAAGAATGAGATGACCGGGGTTCCGGGGCTCCTGGGCTGAAGAATCCGGGGTCCAGGATCCGAAGTAGTCCACAGGGGTACCTGAGGAAGGAAATTCTACTCACCTGGTCCCTGGCGACGACATCGGCATCCTCTCCGGCAGACGCGCTGCTCCCGGCTGGTACCCGCTCTCGGACTGAAGAGGCGCAGAGATTTTCATTTTCCGCGCCTCTCCTCCGGATGATTCTATTGGCCGCCTAGCGGCCAATCAGGAGCCGACTTTCTCGGCTCCTGATTGGCCGCTAGGCGGCCAATGGAATCATTCTGAGAAGAGGCGCGGAAGATGAAACATCTCTGCGCCTCTTCAGTCCGAGAGCGGGTACCAGCCGGGAGCAGTGCGTCTGCCGGAGAGGATGCCGATGTCGTCGCCGGGGACCAGGTGAGTAGGATTTCCTTCCTCAGGTACCCCTGTGGACTACTTCGGATCCTGGACCCCGGATTCTTCAGCCCAGGAGCCCCGGAACCCCGGACCAGCCCCGGAACCCCGGACCAGCCCCGGAACCAGGACCAAGGCCCCGGAACCGGACTCTTCTGCCCTGGAGCCCGAACCCAGGATCCAGGGACCGACCTACGGGCTCAAGGTAGGTAAGTATCAGTATGTGTGTGTTATGTATGAATGAAACTTTTATTTTTCTTGGTGTCAGTGTGTTTTATTTAACTATTTTTTGTACTGTGGAACTACAAGTGCCAGCGGGCCCTTTAATGCCCCGCATGCTGGGACTTGTGGTTTTCCAAGTCCCAGCCTGCGGGGTAGGCTTGCTGGGACTCATAGTTCTACAGTAGAAAACAATAGTTTATGTTCTTTTTTTTACACTTTCCATCAGCCCGATGCCCACCGCCCAGGGGCATCGGGGACAGCCCCGGACTATCAGCATGGGCTGGTAAGTCCTGGAGGGGGGGGGGACCCCTTCTTTGGGGGGGTCCCCACTTCCCCAGGACCCCTGCCCATGCTGACCAGCCAGGGGGTTAATGCTTTGGCCGCGGGACCTTATATAATAAGTGTCCCCCGGCTGTGGCATTACCCTGCTGGCTGGTTGGGTCTGGTGCTGGTTCTTAAAATACGGGGGACCCCTAGTCATTTTGTCCCCCGTATTTTGGGAACCAGCGCCGGACCTTGAGCCTAGTGCTGGTTTCATTAAATCAAGGGGACCCCTATTTGTCGGGGACCCTGATTTTATGTCACCAGCACCGGCTCAATGAGCCCGGGGCTGGTTATGCTCGGGCGGGGGACCCCGCGCTCGTTTTTTATTTTATTTTAACTGTTTAATTTTTTTTTTACACCAGAACCCTGCACAGAACATTGCGATCTGTGCAGGGTTCAGGCTAATTCGCCCATCAGAACCTGGTCTGATTTTTGGGCGAATTATAGACACACTTTATACAAATCGCATACCATTAAATATGCGATTTGTATACTTTTTCATGTGAAAACATCTGGATGCGATGTGCTGCGAAAAGCAGCCATCGCATTTCCAGTGTGTCCAACTTGTTGGCAAAAATCGCACTTTTTTCACATTTTCGCAGCTCATTAAATATGCGAAAATGGAAAAAAATGCGATTTCGGCCGTTTTTGCGAAAAAAATTCGCAAAAGTCTATTTATCTCATCCCATAGAATGTCACCCCCTGTCTTTTTGTTCCCCCATATTTTTTATCCAGAATGGTCCAAGAGCCCAGTGCTGGTTTATAAAACACTAGGGGACCTTATGCATTTTGTCCCCCGTATAGATACCAGGACCGGGTCATACCCATTCAATCTTAGTTAATTTCCCCCATATTATTTGGTTGTAGATAAGAACCACTTGGCCCTTCTACTCTTTAGTTAAACACACAAATAATACAAAGGATAATACAAAGTTTTAAAATCCGTTTTTTTACCAAGAGATCATAATAGAAGCAGGAATTTCCATAAAGTTGGACTTTGCATTTGGAATTTATTGTATAGGCATCACATTTATTACCATGTTTATTATGCTGAGTGAGAAGAAAATAAATGCAAACAAATAAAGCAAATACTGCAGGCAACAATGTTATTATCAGTACTTGCTAAATATAAAGTAATAATAATAAATTATCATTTAACAAGCAAAACATACAAATCCATATATGAAACTAGACCCACCCCTTTGGGTGGAGCATGACACTCCCCCTCCCTGAAACTAATTTCCAAAAATAGGCAAGTATGCTTTAGTACATAGCAATAAGCAATGTGATCTAATGAGGTCACAATGTGCACACTGCCACAATTAGAGGAAGGAGTTTCCTCATAAACCTTATTTCTATTTAACCTCTGTCAGGTACTGTAGTTTGAACATTCTGACTCCTGCTTTTGTGTGATCTGATTTGATTCAATGTTGCTCTGTTTTCATAGGCTAACTTGCAACATTGATGTTCCAGTAAGCATAGGCGAATCTAGAGTTGGTAATGGGTGGTCCTAGTTCCAAATTTTCAGATTTTTTTTGGGAAGAAATAAATTGCGGGCACTGTAGGTGCATACGCAAAAAATGATCGCACTGCAGTAGGCATGGCCTTTCTGCAAGGGGCGTGTTATTGCAGGAGAAGACAATTAATAATGTCAGGGTCCAGTGGAGGCTAGCTAGGTTGATGTCCGGGTGATGTTAAAGGCAAACTGGAGGGAGGATGGGAACCATTGGCAGCGCTGAGTCCTAATGGAGCCTGGCTCCTTGTGGAAAGCCCTAGCTGGGGCTGGTATGCTCTGTGGGGTACTGCAATCAGTGTGGTTGGCGCATCGGTTGTGGTTATGTGTAAGCCAATGCAACGGCACTTGCCTAATTTCCCACTGGCTTTAGCCCTGTCTGTCCTTCTCCGTCAGCGCCGCTTTGCTAAGATACTTCAGGGTACTTCCGGGAAGAGGTTCTGATTCGGTTCACATGACCGTTGTGTACGTCCCACGTTTCCCTGCATGGAGAAGCCAGAGTAAATGGCAGTGTTAGAGAATACTGTCTCTGTGTTAGGAGGTATGTGGTAGCCCCAGTTTTAGTGTGTCGGGGTGGGGGGGGGGGGGGGGGCAGTGAAAGGAAGCTAATCGCTGAGGTACTGTGAGTAACATGGTACTAAGGGGCTGATTCAGACCCACACGCTGGGCTGTACATTTGCAGCCTGAGTGATTATTGAATGATCGCGCATGGGAATGGTACACTTGCATGTACAAGCTGCCCACCCCAAGGCAGCAGAGCTAAGGTTAGCCTTCGCTAGCTGCTCGCAGGGTGATTGACACCCTGTGGGCACTTAGGGGAGTGCTGCCGGCATTTTCTAGGCATTTCCCAGAAAATGAAAGCATTGCCACGTCTGTCGTACAGGAGGGCCCCTGATGTTATCAGCGGCCTCTTTCTCCCCGTGGCCTTTGCAGTGCCGAGTAGGTGCTGGCTCACTCAACGCTTTGAGCAGGGGGGAAATCATTGGATGGTGAACGATTTTCCCCTTGTGTGCACCGCTGCATGCACGTTCGCAGTCATGCACAGGGGCAGGGAAATGCAGGGGGGGGGGTGTGCGTTCAGCAGGGTGGCAGCTACCTGTTTGCTGCAATCCGAACACTTGCAGCCCAGCGAGCAGGTCTGAATCAGGCCTTAAGACTCTACTGCCTTACTACCAGTTGGCATCAGGTTTCTTGGAAAGAGACAATCAGTCCAGGAGCTATGTTGTGCCTAACATCCCTCAACTCAACTTCATTCCACAATCAGACGGTTCATTGACATTTTAAAGTCAGCTGGACACTTCCTTTGCAGACATATCTTCTACTGATCCTGACTATGAAACCAGCCTTATTGTCATGACAAATCCATTTGATTGGGGTGCTTTTAAAGTCACCCTATGTGTGTCAATGTATTGAGAAGATGGGTACATGGTATTGAAGGAAAAGTATGCCTTTTTGCAGATGACACAAAGATATGCAACAGAGTAGACACACCAGGAGGGGTAAATCAAATGACTGATGATCTAATTAAACTTGAAAATTGGTCAAGAGAATGGCAACTACAGTTTAATGCTAAAAAATGAAAAATTATGCACTTGGGACTCAAAAACCCAAAGGCTCAATATAGTATCAAGGGTACTATAACGGAAACTAATGAGGAGGAAAGAGATCTAGGAGTCACTATTTCAAGTGACTTAAAGGCAGGGAGGCAATGTAACAAAGCAATGAGGAAGGCTAGTCAGATGCTTGGTTGCATTGGGAGAGGAATCAATAGCAGAAAAAAAGATGTAATAATGCCACTTTATAGGTCATTGGTATCACCTCATCTGGAATACTGTGTCCAGTTCTGGAGACCATGGGCAGTATTCAATGAGGCTGATTCGCCATGTTTTATGGCGATTTTGTGCTATTTTCGTGCTGTAAGGCGATTTTTTTTACTAAAACGGTGAATCACCCTATTCAATGACCAGATGGTGAATACATTTCAAGGTTTTTATCGCCATGATTCACCGAGTAGCAATCGCTATCTTTTGTGAAGTGGAATGTGAACTTTTAAAATAAAGTGTTTTGTTTTTTTACATTTGGTGTCAAAAAATCCCAAAAATTTTTCTGAGGAGGGGCATGCTATTTTTATTCATGTTGCTGTAAGCACATGAATATATATTTAATTAAAAAAAAAATATATATATATATATATTTTTTTTTTTACACAGAGCAGCCAGCAGGGGGCCGGGGGCCGAGCCGCTCATTAGATATTCATTGCACCCGATCATTACATATGCACGATCGGGTGTAGTGAATACCCGGGTCCCCTGTTGGCTATCCCGGGGGGCAGCCTGTGCTGCCTGGCTCCCGGGGAGCCCACCTCCCACCCACAAACGTTCTGGGGCAGGCAGGGAGACTTCCATCTCCCTGCCTGCCGCCGTCCTCAGGCTCCCCGCGGCATCGCCGCAGGAGATAAAATTCACTGAGTTAAAATCCTAAACAGGATTCTCTGCACATCGTCAAAATTCTCATTGAATACTGCCCCATATCTTCAGAAGGATATAAATACATTGGAGAGTGTACAAAGAAGGGCAACTAAAATGGTGCATGGCCTACATCACAAAACTTACCTGGATAGACTAAAAGATCTTAACATGTATAGTTTGGAGCAGAGAAGGGAAAGTGGGACATGATAGAAATCTTCAAATATATCAAGGGTTTTAACATAGTACAGGAGGGAAATTTTCTTCAAAGGAAAAGAAGTAATAGAACACAAGGACATGCACTGAAACTGGAGGGAGGTAGGTTCAGGGGAAATGTTAGAAATAATTACTTCACAGAAAGGGTAGTGGATAAGTGGAATAGCCTCCCATCAGAGGTGGTAGAGGCTAAGACAGTAGCACAATTTAAACATGCTTGGGATAGGCATATGAATATCCTTACAAAGAAATAAATAGTAAAAAGGGTTGAGTTTACCTGAAGGGTAAAAAAAGGGGCAGACTAGATGGGCCAAATGGTTCTTATCTGCCATCAAAGTCTATGTTTCTATGTTTCTAAGAACAAAACTGGATTAATTAAGACAAGTAATGGGCAAAACTTAAGCCAACATCTTGAATAAGGTAATACCTGAAGTCAGTGTTAAGGAGAACAAACAAACCTCTTTAAAGTATCACCAAACATACAAAATATGCTTGTGTAATCTGTTTAGTAGAAGTGAGGGATTTATCATGGCTGCGTACATGTGAGGCTCTAAAGTTCTAATTGTCTTGACTGGTAGGAGAAGCAGAGTTTGCATAATACAGTCCCAGGGCTGCTGTTATTTGTGTTGATGGAGCACTGCCACCTGTTGCATGTAGCTGGCACTGCATAGGTTCCTCACACTTATCGCAGGTACTGTACAATTTTAAATTCAGGGAAAAGTTGTCCTGGGGAACTTCATTGGTGGTGAAGTTACATAAACTTGTCCATCAGATGCCAATAAACTTTTCTCTGCTGGGTATCAATTTATTTTTTTGCTGGTGGTTGCAAATTATGCCAACAGATGCACAACCAGAGAACTGGCATACCGTTTTATAGAACTGTTTACCTGAGTAGGTCTGCCTCATAGACTAAATTTCATGGGCAGGATGTAATGAAGTCCGGACTTTTCTTAAAGGGGCAATCATTTACAAGGCAACACCATGCTATGTAAATAATTGCTTCTTTTAAAAAACACCCCAGTTCGGCCGGCATCCTATACGGTCACTGAACAGGGACTTCATTACATCCTTCCCTAAATCTCAACTAATGCAGGAAATCCTACAGCTACTGAAGGTTAAAACATCTTAAGACTGATGGGGTATTTCAGTAATTTAATCACACATTATACTCTAAAGGCCCCCATACATTAGGACTACTTGTCCAAAGGACAAGTCAGACTTGATTTCCCTGGCAACTCCTGGGGAGCTGCAGGCAGAAGGATATGCCGCCTATAGCAAATAAATCAGTTTCTATCTATCTATCATGTTCTAGAATGTTATAGAGAACTACAGATATAAAGAATACGATTAATTGTTATGGACAACATCACCTCTACTGTGTAGTGTAACATGAATAAGGGGCTATACTGTGTGACAAAACAAGAATAAGGACCCCTGCTTTGTGGCATAATGTGTTAACAGAAACACTAGTACTGTGTGGTGTAACATGAATAAGATGCTCTTCTGCATGACGTAACATGAATAAAGGGCACTACTGTGGCAAACATAAATAAGCGGCACTACTGTGTTGTGTAATGTAAATAAGACTGCTTTACCAGGCAGCATAATTTTATTTGGGATCTCATCATGTGTCCACACCCCTTCTTCATGAGACCACGATCTTGCTGGCATAGGGTACCAAAATGTCTAATTACAGGACCTTATTACAAGACACCGCCCTGCAAATGCTGATATGCACGCCCCCTTGATTGCTGCGTTCGTACGTACGGCCTGTGAATGGATGTTTAACATAAAAATCCATTCGCAGGCTGTGGGGGTAACACCCACATCCTTCGATGGTCGCCGACCATCGAAGGATGTGGAAGACACACGTACATCTAAGGTTACTCTGAGGTAACCTTAGATGTGCGTGGGCATTTAGAAGGAATGGGCAGGCAGATGAAATCCAGTGGTGTCATCAGTGGCGTAACTATAAATTATGCTCCCCCAAGCCAAAATATTTTTAGGCCCCCCCCCCATAATGCCCCATACACATTACCTCTCTGTGGCTACCCATGTCCCTTGAAAAAGACTGGCCGGGCCGGAAGCTTCCTGTGGGGCCGGGCTGGAAGCTTCCCGCCCCACAGCCCCACTATATTACATTATACACAGCCCTCCCCATATTACATTATACACCGTCCCCCCATATTACATTATACACAGCCCTCCCCATATTACATTATACACCGTCCCCCCATATCACATTATACACCGTCCCCCCATATCACATTATACACAGCCCCCCATATTACATTATACACAGCCCACCCTATATTACATTATACACAGGCCACCCTATATTACATTATACACAGCCCTCCCCATATTACATTATACACCGTCCCCCCATATTACATTATACACAGCCCTCCCCATATTACATTATACACAGCCCACCCCATATTACATTATACACAGCCCCCCATATTGCATTATACACAGCCCACCCCATATTACATTATACACAGCCCACCCCATATTACATTATACACAGCCCACCTCATATTACATTATACACAGCCCCCCCATATTGCATTATACACAGTCCACCCCATATTACATTATACACAGCCCCTATATTGCATTATACACAGCCCACCCCATATTACATTATACACAGCCCACCCCATATTACATTATACACAGCCCACCTCATATTACATTATACACAGCCCCCCCATATTGCATTATACACAGCCCACCCCATATTACATTATACACAGCCCACCCCATATTACATTATACACAGCCCACCCCATATTACATTATACACAGCCCCCCCATATTGCATTATACACAGCCCACCCCATATTACATTATACACAGCCCCCCCATATTACATTATACACAGCCCCCCCATATTACATTATACACAGCCCACCCCATATTACATTATACACAGCCCACCCCATATTACATAATACACAGCCCACCCCATATTACATTATACACAGCCCACCCTATATTACATTATACACCCCCCCCCCACATTACATTATACACAGCCCATTCCACATGATAAACAGCCCCCACACACACTAAAGTACAGATTTCCATCATATTACAGACCCCACTCCCCCAGTACACACACAGTACCACAGTAATAAAAGTACCACATTACAGTAGATAAAACACAGCCCGCTCACTCCCCCACTATACAACACTCACCTGGCTTGCCCATTCCTTGGAGGTGCAGGGAGCTACAGTAGTAGTGTGGTGAGTGTTTGGGACCAGCATCAGGGCGGCAGCAGCAGGAGGTTACAGGAGCACTGTGCAGGGAGCCCAGCAGTATGGTAGGTGGGGCCAGCATCAGGGCAGCCGGAGAGCAGGGCTGAGCAGGGAGCAGGGAGCAGGGCTGAGCAGGAGCAGGGAGAGCAGGGCTGAGGCCTGCTGCACGGAGCCCATCAGTGTGGTGGGCGGGGCCAGCATCAGGAAGCCCTGACTGAGTGACGGCTCTCCTGCTCCTCAAGCTGCACGGACTTCCTCTCACAGCGCGGTGGCCGGCTGTGTAATTATCATGAGCAGGCCCCCTCCGGACTGAGGACTGCTCAGCTTCCCGGCTTCTCTGTCTGGCCTCTCCGTGCGGGAGCAGGCGCCCACGCAGCCCCCGCTCCCCCAAGCAGTGGCGGGGGCTGCCTTACACAAGCTACGCCACTGGGTGTCATCTGCCCACCCCCAGCGCCCACACCACCAGGCGATTCCCATAGGAACACCCAGCATTTTCATGGGAATGTCCAGGAAATACTGGACTTTCCCCAGTGGCGTAACTACCTATTATGCGCCCCCCCGCCGCAAAAATTTTGGCGCCCCCCCCCCCCCCTTGCATACTTCCAGTGCTGTAATGTGAGTCCCCAGGCTGGTAACGTCCCTATTAGCTGCAGCGTTATGGCTCTGAAATCTCTCTCCACATTTGAGATTCTCATCAGAGGCTGATCCTGAGAAATGATTCAGTGTGAACATCATCATAAACAACACAACTCTCCCACAAACACACAATGGCATCAGCAGCATCGTGCTGACACCCCTATTGTCATAAATCAAGGCGATTTGTAAGGGAATAATCCTAAAAATACTGTCTGATCGGCTCTGTGGGTATAAACACACATAGCTCTCAGTGAGGACGAATGGGAGGAAATGAAGATCGCTATTTGTCACCATTTACGACAATAACATCCCCCCTTGCCCTCCCCCTCCCCTCGGTGCACCCCCCGCTGCTCTTACCTGCCCGGCCGAATCTGCAGTCAGTCAGTCACTGTCCCGTCGCCGGCTCCTGCTGCTATAATGAAAACGGACTCTTAGAAAATGGCTGCCCCCATACTGCAGATAGAAAACTGTCTGCAGTATGGGGGCAGCCATTTTCTAAGAGTCCGTTTTCATTATAGCAGCAGGAGCCGGTGCCCAGAGACGGCGACGGGACCATGAAGGCAGGCAAGACAGCAGCGGGTAACTATAGCCCCGCAGACCCCCGGCGCCCACATGTTCTCTGCGCCTCCCCGCCACCGCGGGGGCTGCGGAGCTATAGCTACGCCACTGACTTTCCCATGGGTAGGACTATCCGCCACCGCCCCACGCCCCCAGCCAGCGTGCGTACACCAAACATCAATCCCCGTGTGAACGTACAGTCCTTGTGAACGGACCAAAATAACCCCCACAGGCTGTTCATAAGGTTCCAGGTTTAAAACAGCTGCAAACGGTAAGAGCTTTTGGTATGTCAGGAAATTTTGTAGTATACTTGGGGGAAATTTACTAAAACGGGAGTTCTATTTCACATGGGATGTTGCTATGGGCAACCAAACAGATCCTGTCTAATATCTCCTAGAGGGTATCAAATCGCCAATTTAATAGGGTGCGCTAAGTCCCGTAAATCGCACTTTTTGTGCGATAACTCGCACTTTCTCACTTGCTGGTAAAAATTTGCATTTTTATCGCATCCAGATGTTTTCACATAGAAAAAGTATACAAATCGCTTATTTAATGGCATGCGCAAACGGAATTCACAACTTTGAGGTGTCTAAAAATGGCACTTTTTTCAGACCAGGTTCTGAAGGGCGAATTGGCCCAGAAGCAACTTTGGTCAAGTGCAGAAATGGTGAATTTACTCACAGGTGTCCTCATTTCTATTCATAAACTGACCCTACATATACCCCAACATCATTAAGGACACTTGTGAGGGTTTCAGAGATGGAGATTGTGCAGAGCAGAGTGGTGTGGAGTTAGACTCAGGAATTGAAAAAGCCGCCCTGGAGTGGAGAAACGCATTTTCCTAAAGGCTAAAGTCTGGTTAGCTGACACCCGACCGCCAGCACACACATTGCCGCAAGTGACCCCTTTGGTGTGCATACATCAGCGCTACCGGTGCTGTGGCAAAGCACCCGACCACGTGAGTCCGGCGGAGGAAGCGGGGCCAACGATCACTACCTAGCCGGGTGACAGGTCTCCGAGTCGGGTTGTCCCCCTGTGTGGGAAAGGAGGGGTACGCCACAGACTGCCATATAGCCTGCACCGGATAAGCTGATCCCGGTGAGCTCCCAGCTGCTGGCGTTTCTCCCCCCACAAATAATACATGGATACCCACTACTTTGAATCAAGGGACTTATGTGGAACCCTGAGAGGTAATAACTAATAATCATTTGGAGCTGATTCACATTGGTCCTTTTTAAATTGATTGTGTTGGATGCTGGATATTGAACAAACTGAGATTATTGCATTCTACAGCTGACTCTATGGGCCTTATTCTGGTCGGTGCGGCCGGAGCCGAATATGCGGCCAGGACCGTGCGTCCTAAACCCCGCCTTTCGTACGGATCGCTCACTCCGTCCGAATGCGGTAATCCGCCGACCGCACGGAGCACGAGTGAATTTCTTACATATACACCTCCTCCATCTCTTGGAACCTCCCCCATCATTCGATGGTCGCAGAACATCGAATGCAGGACGAGTGGTCCGCCAGCTCCCGCAACCTCAGACCACACGGGCATTTCTCCGTGCAAAAGCAGGGGTCTGGGCGGGCAGCTGACATCCGGCAATGTCATATGTCCGCCCCCTACACGTGCATCACGGCCGCATTACCATACGTACGCCCAGCGTTTTCATGGGAACGCCCATGAAACGCGGGGCGTATGCATATAGTAATGAGCCCAAACAGCCCTTCACGCCCCTCTCCACCCCCTGTTCATTGTGTACACATTTCATGCGGAATTTGGCCGTGCATTCCGCTTGCACATGCGCAGAGATGCCTCTGCACATGCGCAGACACAAAACATCGGCGGCACGAACGCACGCGGATATTACCGCACCAACCAGAATAAGGGCCTATGTCCTTATAATTGAGTAATAACTCTCCAGTTATTGAACTCTATTTGGACATTTACTAAAATGGACTAATTAATATAATTCTTTCAGCCAATGACTAATTGATCAATTTAGAGCTATTGAGGCCTTATGCATATTAAATGAATCCTTTTTTACTATTATTGTTGTTTTAGTGTATCTTATGTCAACTTATGTCTGTGAATAAATTTTTATAAATATGTGTGTGTACCTTTGAGCCCCCCCATGCTGTTTATATTTTTCTTGGTATATTTTTGGCAACCCTCCAGTGTGGTGGCTGCAGGGTTACACTACATGTTGGGAGACTCCCTAGCGCCTTAGACAATTGTTCATTTATGGTGTGGAGTTGGCTCTTTGTGATTTTGCCCATTTGGAGAAGCTGCGCAGGAGAGATGAAGCTGCGCGCCAGATCCAGGTACCCCGAGTACTGTGTACTTCACGTAGTTATCGTGCTAGGCTGTACCTGGACTCCCTCTCAGATTAACAGGTTGTAGGGATGTTTCGGCTGAACCGCATTTACCTGTTGGACTTATATGAGCAGGTGAGCTTGGCCACAGGCTCCACTCAGTCTGTGACCTCATGGTCGTTGGGGGTCTCACAAGCCACTTTCTCTAAGCATTTCACTCAAGTGTTACTTGATTTTAAGAAGTTGTGGCGCACATATATCAGATTCCCAAGTTGTGAGTCCGAGTGGCAGGACCTTAAGGTGGCTTTCTATTGGCTCTCAGCATTCCCAAACATGCTGGGAGCCATCGATTGCACCCACATTGGGCTTCGGGCACCGCACGTGAGGGGACACGTCTATGTTAATAGGCGTGTGAGGCACTTCCTGAACGTGCAGGTGGTATGGGTACTTGTTTCCTAGCACGATGTTCCCGATTTTGATCGTAGTGCATCTTATACAATCACATCGCATGCAATATAGCGGCATGCGATGCGATTAGATTTTTAATTGTACAAGCACTCTAATGGGTGCTTACAATGTTAAATGCACCACCATTGTCAATGCCAACCCCACTATCAATGCCAACCCGAAGCGTGGCGAGCGCAGCGAGCCTGCGAGGTATGCGTCCTCCGACCTTTTCATACCCCCACTATCCACGTCGGCATGGAGTTGACTTTAGATAGTGTGGCGAGCGCAGGGGACACGGATTACTTTACATGTATTCCGCGTCCCCTCGCGGGGCTCGTTGCGCTCACCACGCTTCGGGCTCGTATTCCGCGTCCCCTCGCGGGGCTCGCTACGCTTCAGGCTCGGTGGCTCGCTGCGCTCGCCACACTATCTAAAATCAACTCCACGCCGACGTGGATAGTGGGGGTATAAACAGTTCGGAAGATGCGTACCACCGCCACTCGCGGTCTCGCTGCGCTCGCCACGCTTCGGGTTGGCGTTGATAGTGGGGGTGGCTTTGACAATGGGGGTGCATTTAACATTGTAAGCACCCATTAGGGTGCTTGTACAATTAAAAATCGCATCGCATGCCATTTGCTATGCGATATTTCATTGTACAAGCACTCCTGTTAATTTAACGGGAATATCGCATAGGACACCACTAAGTACGGTATGCGATGGGCGCCGTGCTAGGAAACAAGTACCGTGGTACAGTATGTGATGCTACCCTGAAATCTCTCAGTGTGGTTGCAGGCTACCCTGGGAACTGCCATGACGCCTATATTCTGAGGCACTCAGCCCTCTGGGACTGATTCCAGAACCAACAAATGCCAGAGGGCTGGCTACTTGGTAAGTACATTTTAAATCTACAAATGTTTGCCCTTTATTTATAGTGCTACAATGTGTAAATTAGGATACTAAGAAATTACTTCACTCCTGTGGAGTAATTACCATTATACTCCTCATTACCAATACAATATGCAGTAATTCTGCCAAAAATATGCCTATGCCTGTTGTTACAACCAGTAATTATCAACAGTAAGTGTAGCCTCTACTAAATGTGCCTGTTGTTTTACATCTAAAGTGGCACTGTACTGTGTACTCCCCTCTGATATGTGCAATATATAGGTGGAAGCAGTCCCTCTCCCTTACCAGTTTTTATTGCCTATTGTCCCACTTACTCATGTTAGCCAATGCACATACCTTACCATATACTGCACTGACCTCATCTTTTCTGTAAAGGTGATGCAGGATATGGGAAGGCCCTGCACAGTACCGCTATAACGAAGCACACGTTGCCACCCGCAATGTTGTGGAACGCACCTTTGGGGGTGCTGAAAAGGTAATTACATGTGTACTCTATCCTACCATGTTCCTTTGCTGTAAGTGTGTTCACATACAATAAACCAATTCCCATACATTTCCATCAATATTTAGGGGCGTAGTCAGAGGCCTATAGCAGAAGCTGGTTAACCTGACCTATCCCTTGCTGACTACATGCTGGTAAGTACATTATTAAAATGTTCTATACCTATTGAAGTAAAAAACAAACCCACAACATCAATTTACAATCATATCTGCACATTACCATATACCATTAAACCATGTAAGTGTTATCAAATATACATTAGGATAAAATAAACCACAGACACATTTGTATGGTAAATAACATCTTTACTCTTGAAGCAGGGTCCTCCTACCTCCAAGTCTGTATGTTGTTGCCCAGTTTGTCTTATCACTGTCTACTATTGTAAAGCGCAACGGAATCTGCTGCGCTATATAAGAAACTGTAAATAAATAAATAATAAATAAATACTCATGTATTTGCAAAATAGCCTCCTTTTACTGGAGCAAACATTTAGCATGTAACAAAAAAAAAACAATTTGCAAGTACTCATTAACATGTTTACACGTTTGTTATATAATCACTAATTCTTTGGATGCCTGAGCACGTGCACATCCCCCCTTCGCCCCTGACCCCAGGCCACCCCTGGTTCTAACACTCCGACGTGGGGTGAAGTTGATGAGCCACTCACTGGTGTACTGGAGACACTACTAACAGTAGATGTAGCTGCCCCTAATAAATTAAGCTCCATATGATTTATTTGACCCTGCATAGCAATTAAGGCATTGGTTTGTGCAGTTATAGCTTGATTTTGCCCTTGAATAGTTTCACTAAGGGTGGCAATATGACTATTGTGTTTCCGTAGGGTCTGAGTAATTTCAGACAAACGTGTGTCCAGGGTGGTAGCCATCCTGACTTGTGTGCCCACAGCAACACTAAAGGTGGCCATACACACACAGATTTATCTGCAGGTCTGTCTGGTAGGAACAAAAACATGGTTATGGATGAGAGCAAATGACAATTGACCATTTGCTTGGAAATGCTGGAAAACTGCCAAACTGTCACTCATCCATAACCATGTTTATGTTCCAACCAGCCAGATCTGAAGATAAATCTTACTAGTGTATGGGCACCTTAACACTGGTGGTCAATTTTTTTACTTGTTGAAACAAATTCCTAATGTAGCCTTGAATATTTGATGACTTCGCATTGACATAAATTCAAGTTGCTTACTTTTAAATGTATGCAATGAGTGAGCTATCTCTTCAGGGGTAGATGGTGTGTGGGGTGATTGGGTGGGTGGGGGTTGGTTGGTTGTCACCACAGTTGTTGCCTTTTCAGTCTGTGTTGTTGTAATGGTTTCTTCATCAGGTGAAAACGACTTGACGGGCTGGAGAATTATTTCCATATCTTCGTCCATCATTTCCAATGATTCAGTGGGTTGTTGCCCTAGTTGTGATGATCCTGTGGATACAGAAAAATTGGTAAGTATTCTACCATAGTAGTGCAGTATATGTGTACTTAGATGTTACTAAGGTGTATTGAGGGTTAGGTCACATAACAATGGGTATTATTACCCCATGACTTTATGTAATGTTAACATTGATAATAGGAGTGATGGCTGCTTCTCATTACATTAATTTCCGTTGGTATGTAGCAGCAGGAGATGAATGTAATGTAGGCTATTGTGCATGTAACATGGGTGTGTGTACTGTATGTTTAATGCTGTCACATTTTTTTCCATTACCTGCAGCCTCTGCATCAGTACCCATGTGTCTGGATCATTGTGGTGCGGTTGCACTTCGGGATTGAGGATCTGCAAAGGAAATGATGGACAGGCGTTAGACACCTTGCATGGACAGCATTTATTATCAGCATGTTTTTTGATGTTACAAATAACCCCTAAGACTCACATGGGTGATGGTCACCAATAATTTAATGGGGGTTTTTTTTGTTTGTTTTTTAAATTCTTTAACGATATAATAAACATTGTGTATGATTTAAAACTGGCAAGTTTTCTGCTGTATGTATGCGTTTCAGCTATGCCAACATGACACCTGTGTTTGGGCCTACAGCCATGTAAACCTGTAACAAAATCTGATAATCATTTCCTAAACCAGCAGGTGTGGAACTACATGGCCCAGCATCACCAACAATTGCAATCTATGAGCATGAAATGTATCTAGGTTACCCTTGCTGGGATATGTAGTTTCACAGCAGCACTATTGTTATGCTAACATTAGAAGAGAGTATCACAGTTATAAAACATTGCAATGTATGTTGTACATGAAATGTGGGCACACTTACCAGGTCGGAGTGGCATTGGTGGCCTATCTGTATCCGCCACATGGAGCCCAGGAAGCACCTCTGGTGGGATGATCCGCTTTAAATTCTTTTCATAGGAGGTGTAGGACACATGATTGGGGCTTCCTCCTCCAGTCCGGGTAGTCTCTTTCACCTCTGTGGCCATTTTGGTCTTCAGCTGCCTTTTTATGTCGTTGAAACGTTTCTTCACATTTCTGATGATGCGTTTGTGACTGCTGACTGTGTTCACCGCCTCTGTAATGGACTTCCGAATGGCCCTCTTGCGCTGTGCAGTGGTTCTATTATTATGTTTGCCCAGCAGCTGGTCATCTACAGGTATAATTGCCCTGACTAGGGCGGCATATTCGTCATATAAAAACCACACCTTCCGGCCACTTTGGGTGCGTCCACTTTCTCCCTCCTCCTCCAGCTCCTCTGTGGCCATGTCCCCCTCCTCCTCCAGGGCAGTTTCACCTTTCTCCTCCTTACCTCCATCTTCCTCCTCCTCAGGCCAGTCGACCTCTGAGATGTGGCCCTCCTCCTCTGTCTGTGTGGTGAACAGGTCCTGTGTTAGTGGATGGGATGGGTATGCAAGAGGGTCATCCACCTCCTCCTGCTGTGCCTGCTCCTCCGGGGTCCGGGCTGTGCCTGGCCTTGCTGTGGCCATGCTGCCTCTCCCTCTCACAGTGCTGCCTCTCAGCATGTCTCTGCTGCCTCTCCCCCTGGCTCCTCTGCTAGGTTGGCTGTCACTGGCCCCCTGCTGTCTCTGAACCTGCACTCCCAGACATACCTCCGCTCACTGACACTGCTCCTCTCCTCTCCATGCTCCTTACTACCTTTCAAAGGTCAAAATGGCGCCTGTGCCCCTTTATATACGGGTGTGATGCATAATGTAGGGGACTTAGGTGGGCCA
Organism: Crinia signifera; assembly: GCF_055691185.1. Taxonomy (NCBI): domain Eukaryota; kingdom Metazoa; phylum Chordata; class Amphibia; order Anura; family Myobatrachidae; genus Crinia; species Crinia signifera. Next base: position 202,283,335 of record NC_139217.1, read on the forward strand.
ATAGCTTAGGGGGTTATTTGGCATGTGTAGGCAGTTTTGTAATTCGCACTTCGGTTGGCCCTAAACTCGCACATGACTGGCGGGGAAAATCGCACATTTATGTGTCATAAAATCGCATCACATCGCATCTCTTTGCACTTTATCGCAATTTTTGGCCGCATATTCGCATCCCATTAAATATGCGGTTTACAAGGGAAAAATGCGATTTCAAAAAGTGCGATGTGCAGCGATATGGTGCGATTTTGAAAAGTTTGAATAATAAAATCGCATTCTATTAAATGTCACCCAATACGTTGAATAAAAACAACTCCCTACAGTTATTAAATATTTCAGATATGAATATCTGCAACAGATGGAACTTTAGGTGCCCATACATTACTGCAAAGCATCAAAGCATCTTGTGCCTTCCTTGCATTGGAGCAAGTTCGCATGAGATAGATCAAATGGAGCACTTTTCATACTATGGAGGTCATTCTGACCTCCACTCCCCGCATGTTTGCACTGGAGAGCGTTGTTTTGCTACTGCGCATGCAGGGTCCTTTTGCGAATGACGCGGTGACTCGTATAGTCACCGGCCCATTCTCATGGAGCAGTGCGGGCAGGGGGCAAACATCCATTAACATGCATGCGGGATTTTTGCCATATGACGGGGGCGGGCATTCGTGTGGCCGGCGGGTAGCATTAAGTTGGCTCACAAAGCTGCTTTGCAAGTCGACCAGGATGCCCTCCTATATATCGCATGCAATCTAAGCAAGCCCTTGCAATCTCTGGCTCCGATCCAATGCACATATGACTGCGCATTGAGTTTGAGTCGGAGGTTAGGCACATACATTGGGCATTTTTCCCCACATTCTCAGCATGATGCATCGGAATCAGGTGAATAGTGCCCAAATAGTGCAAGTGTACGGGGGCCTATAGGTTGTGCAAGCTTAATGCCTACTCTTGTGTCTCTGAAATAAAGGGGTCTATATTCGAAGTCTTGGAGAGATATAAAGTGGATGGAAATAAGGTAACAGCCAATTAGCTCATAACTGCCATTTGGCAGTTTAGGAGCTGATTGGCTAGTACTTTTTATCTGTTCGATTTATTTCTCCCCAAGGCTTAGTAAATAGGCCACAAAATCTGGTTACTATTAACCACATGTGATTTAGCATGCTGTTGGCTAGATGACTTGGGGTATTACATAAATTGGGTAAGTAAATTATGAGATTACAGTGTCTGGTACATAAAGAAGAAAACAAATGTATGCATTCTCTGATGGCCCAAGAAGAACCAAACAGATATTGGGCCTGATTCACTCCTGATTGATACGGAGCAAAACTACATCGTCCAGTGAACAGGTAGGCACCGCTCTGCTATAGTAAAATCCTGAACCAGAGCAAAAATGATCAAATTCTTTCATTAGACGCACACCATCAAATGATATGTCCGCTGGCCACCGCTCATCGCATAACCAGGGAGTTACTTGGCGGCTGCAACAGGCATATGCGGCCTGGAGCTGATGTCTCACACGCTCCCATAAAATGCTTGGAACATCTACGTTTTCCTAGGCACATCTAGCATTTTTTCTGGCCTGCTTGCTTTTGCTAAGCACGCCCAGTAAACGTCTGGTTCCCACACCCAGATGCCGACTTCCTGTCAATCATCTTGTGAACAGCTAGCGAAGGAAAAAAGTAGCAGGATTTCTTCTCTAGCAGGTGTCGCGCATAATACGTACTACAGGCTGGAAGCATGTGCAGTGTGTCGATAATCGGCCCCTGTGGGAATTCATGCAGCAGCGATCAGGTCTGATTCGGCTCATTGTAAAATATTATTAATGCACAATGGGCCTTATTCTGTTTGGTTCTTTGGGACGCGCGTTCTTTCGAAAATGACCGAATGCCACGCACGGCGGACATTCTAAGAACACACGCCCACAGGTCATCCGCATCCATTCGGACTGACTCTCTAAGAAGAGGGAGTGTCTTCAGACTGCATCCAAACGTGCGTATGCGGTGGGAACTCAAAGATTCTGCACGGTCTTACTGCATCCGAACGGACAGAAAGCTGACTGTACGCACCGAGTTGGTGTATTTCCGCAAACCTCACCAATCTATTCGGAAGTCATGCTTCAGCAACATGACACACTTATCCAATTAGGTTACTTCATAACATATATATTATTTTGAAATGTAATCAATTACTTCCTAATTGATACTTAAACACATTACACTTTAGATTAACCCTTACATCATGTTAAGTGGTATTACTTCATTGTTGCCCCTTTACCTGTGTTTTATGTATGCATACTATATATTACTTGCAAGTCAAATGCAATCATTCAAAATGTGCAAATTGTGATTATCACATAATAAATGTCAAATACCTACAGTTTTAAACACAGTAGGTGTGTGTGTGTGTGTGTGTGTGTGTGTGTGTGACTGTGTACATCATTATGCATTTTGGCTAACGTTATTTTTGATAAAAATATTTGAAATTTGTGTCATGCAATGAATTGCTCACTATAATAAAGGTACTCTACATCGCTGTGCAAATACACACACATACACACCAACACCCCCTTCCACAGCAGCTGCTCCCCCCAACCCACAAGCACAACGTGGCCGTGGACGAAGAGCTGCTGCATGTGGCCAGGCCCCTACCAGGGCCAAACGTGCACGAAAATAATGTGGCATCCGCATTAATCTCCGCCCTTATGTCGTTCCAAATCTTTTCTTTTGCTGTATGTGTCAGCTTCGCCTGTGCAGTCCAATCCCGTGCAAAGGGTACCCACATTTGTGGTGCCTTCTCTTGGAATATTTTGCTTTGTTCCCCTGTTGCCCTTTTTCTGGTTCCATTACTGGCTGCTGGTCTCCAAGTGTTGTTCCCATACATTTCTTGTGAAGCCAACTGATGTGTTCCTAATGATTCTGCTGTGGCTATGTGTAAAATGTTATACACACTCTTTATTATTTACCCTTATGTTCTCATGTGACAAGTAACATGGTGAAACAATGTTATAATGTGTTATTATTTATTAAATATTATTTTCACACACATGTGTGCTGTTTCAGATTAATGTAATAGTCAGATGTGCATTTATCTTTGGGTAACAGAGTTATGTCCATTGCTTGCAGTGTAAATGAGGGTCAGATACCATCTATGCAGTCGTGTTTGCAGCATATATTCTAGTATTTTGTAATGGGCCATTTAGCCAGCAATGCTTCCAATTGAACCTGTGAAAAGATTGTAATTAATCACTAATGACTAGAGGAGTGGATTGCAGTGTGCTCAGCTGCGAGTGTTTAAGGTGCGGGCGTACTAATTGGGCGATCCGAATGCCTAGCGCATGAACCATTGCCTTCCGAGAACGGAAACTTGCTTATTGACACCGCAGATTTCTGACGTGTTGGTTCCCTTGCACTGGGTGTCTGATCCGAATGCACACCTACCACTGTTCGTGCACTCCCACGTGTACGCCCAGATTTACGCCCAGTTTTGCCCACTTTGAAACCGCGCCCTTGTGTACCCCCACATGATGCCCATATTTCCCGAGGGAGTTCGATGCACATTTGTAGACGGTATTGGTGAGAACGAGTGCGAAGACACTGCGTTGCACATGCGCATTGCGTTGCCTACGCATACGCAGATAGCTAAAAAGCACCCGCCTAAAGAATTCGGAACGGACCGCACCAAACAGAATAAGGCCCCATGTGATGTAGTTCACCCAAGAACTTATAGGCTAACAAAAGTATACATTTTACTAGGAAGTACCAAGATTCATGGGATTTTGAGCAAATGAGTGATTAACATTGTTTTCATCCGTCTGGTAGCAGATTTTGGTCAGCTACCATCGTTAGTCATGACTGATGGTCGTGGCAGTGGTTCAATGCTATGTCTTCAGATGCTACATTTGGATCTCACAGATACAAGCAGAAGGTGTCCATCTACTACAGACTCCTTCTATGCATTTGCATTTTATTTGCATGGAATTCCTCAGCCTGATTCATGTTTGTGCACAACAGCTGATTTCACACAATGGAGTGATTATCAGTAAACTGCTAATGTTATGCGACTGCGATGCGCAAGTGTGAGGGGATCACTGTGATTGCGCCTTCAGTAAGAACTTTGTTGCATAGTGTTTGACAGGAAATGGCCGTTTGAAGTTGTTAAGGAGAAGTTAAAGGGGAATGGTTGGAAAACATTTGCATGTCATGGGGGTGTGTATCTCCTGATGGCCACGTGATCTTACATGCAGATACATGGCATCTGAGTTGCATAGCCATAGACCAACCCTTAGCTTTGACATTATCTGTAATTGTCTATAGGTCACTAATGCATATACAATTGTGACTGAACTCAAGGGACTAGGTCATTAGGTCAACACATGAAAAAGGATGACATAGGGCCTTATTTTGGTTCATTCTTTCTGACAAAATCCTTCTTAGATGGACAAAACCATGTGCACTGCAGGGGGGCAGATGTAACATGTGCAGAGAGAATTAGATTTGGGTGAGTAATTTTGTTTCTGTGCAGGGAAAATACTGGCTGATTTATTTTTACACTGCAATATAGATCTCACTTTGAAGTAAAACCCCACCCAAATCTAATTATCTCTGCACAAGTTACATCTGCCCCACCTGCAGTGCACATGGTTTTGCCCATCTAAGAAGGATTTTGTCAGAAAGAATAAACCAAAATAAGGCCCATAGTCTTGGTCAACAGTTACAAAAAGTCGACACAAGCAAAATGTCGACATGTGCATGATCAGTACTTAAAAAGGTTGACGTAAATTGTTCCTGTTTATGGTGACATGTGTTGTCATGGGCACCATATAAGTGTACCACTTCCAGCACGGTGCCTCACTGAACTTGGCACACTATTGTATTCTCCCCTTATGCCCACTGGGAGGGTAAATTATGAACAAGTCGGTTTAAAAAACAAAATTCACGAAAAACTCTTGCTTGTGTCAACCTTTTGTCAATGTAGACCTAGACCATGTCGACCCTTTCATATGTCAACCTATTGCCTGTTGACCTATTGACTGTTGACCTATTAGCTGTTGAGCTAGCGACAACATTTCATGAGTTACGTGGGTGTCTTTTTTATTCCTTGGAGGCCCCATAATTTATTACCATAACAGCTTTACAACCTAAAGCAGTGGTTCCCAACCCTGGTCCTCAAGTATCCCCAACAATGCACATTTTCCAGGTCACCACACAGAATCACAAGTGACATAATTAGCTCCACCTGTGGATCTTTTGAAATGTGTCTGAATAATGAGTGCAGCTGCTGGGTGACCTGGAAAACGTGCACTGTTGGGGGTACTTGAGGACCAGTGTTGGGAACCACTGACCTAAAGAATCCCAATTGTATTTGCATACAAACATAAATTGAACCATCAGGCCTTTCTGCTAACTTCATTTTATGAAGGCTGGCATGCCATAGTTTGACCTCAGATGGGTCAAATCCACACTGTATCGGGGAAAACATGAAATTGTGCATATCTGTGATATATCAAGCAGGAGGGTTATTTCACATCAAAGCAACACAATTTAAAAAACATTCTACCTTACACCTTTCAAAAGATCCATCACATATATCACACGCATGTTTACATCTACTCGAGACATTTTTTCTGCGATCACCTGGGATCCAAGGAATGCAGCCACTGCTCTCTGCATGCTGGTGACAGCCAGGACCAACACACCCAGCAGCACTGCTGCGATTCAGAATTGCAGTTGAGAAGTGTTCATTGGTAATGCAGGATGAGGCCCACAGCTATCATTGAACCAGTGCTAAAGCTACAATTGCCATACCTCCCAACTGTCCCGGTATTTTGGGACATTCCCGCGTCCCTTCCGCCACCGGCAGTGTCCCGCGGCGGGGGTGGGGCAGTTGTGAATCTCCCCTGTCGTCCGTGAATAGACGTTGTGCGCATGCGCACAGCGTCTATTCTTGCAGGCAGAGGGGCTGGTCACGCCCCCTTTCTGATAGGCCACACCCAAAAAATTGACCCATACCCTGTCCTTCCTCGGCACCTCCAAAAGTTGGGAGGTATGTAATTGCCCAATTTGTGGTTTATGAGAGAGTGAGAAACAAAAGGCAGCTCATGAACTTCATGAAGACAAAAATTGAGAAACCACAAAAAAACGCTTTTCTTCTCTGATGGGTCAGCCACACAACTGAAGAAAACCTTTGCCATCTTATGCTCAGGGCCGCCGAGAGGCAGGGGGGGCGGGTACATTTTACCTGGGCCTGCCAGGGGGGCCAGGGTCCGGACACGCAGTAAAAAATATATATTTATTGGGGCTGTGGGTGCGTCAGGAGGACTTGGACCTGTCCGCCCGCCCATGTGTCCGGCCACCCGCCCGTCAGCTGCGGCTGCCCCTGCCTGTCCTTCCCTGCACACAGAGAGACAGACTCTAGAAGTAATAGTTCACCTCTAGCGTCTGACAGGAAGCACAGCTCTGCACTTCCTGGTAACGCTGCAGAGCTGTGCTCCCTGTCAGAGACGCTGGAAGTGAAAAATGACTTCTAGGGCCAAATGTAATAGGGTGAAAGTTTCAGAAAGTGAGAGATTTTGGGAGAGTTTTCCCATGTTTTTTAAAGCAGCAATCAATTACACTGCAAAACCAGTTTGATTTTGCCATGGAATTGATTGCTGCTTTAAAAAACATGGGAAAACTCTCCCAAAATCTCTCACTTTCTGAAACTCTCACCCTATTACATTTCCCCTCTAGCGTCTGTCTCTCTGTGCGCAGGGTAAGGCAGGGGCAGCAGCAGCTGACGGGCGGGTGGCCGGGCACATATTAACCCCTTGGCAACGAGCTAGAACCCCTGGCAATGGAAATAAACCCCCCTTGGCAACAAGCAAGAACCACTGGCAAAAAATATTAAACCCTGGGCAACATTTAATAACCCCTTGGCAATGAGCAAGAACCCCTGGCAATGGACATTAACCCCCCCTTGGCAATGAGCATTAACTTCTGGGAACAAATATAAACCCGTTGGCAACAAGCAATAACCCCTGGCAATGCATATTAACCCCTTGGCAACGAGCAAGAACCCCTTGGCAACATACATTACCCCCCCCCCCCCCGGCAATGAGCAAGAACCCCTGGCAACGGACATTAACTCCCCTTGACAACAAGCAATAACCCCTGGCAATGAATATTAACCCCTTGGTAAAGGACATTAACCCCCCTTGGCAACAGACATTAACCACCTTGGCAATGGACATTAACCCCCTTGGCAACAAGCAGGTAATTTATAATTTGTTAGAAGCCTTAGGGCGAGATGTACTAAAGTGAAAATGCGGTAAAACCCCCGTTTTACCGCATTTTCCTATGTACTAAAACCCGTTCGCAGCCGTTTCGCAGGGCAGGGTATCGCCACCTTTGGGTGGCGATACCCTATAGAAGCCTATGGGCTTCTTTTCGCCGCCCGCCGCAACCCGCCGCCTCGCCGACCCCCCCTTTCCCCCCTCCCTTGGGCTTACCTTCTTGCAGGTCCTCCTGGACCCCGGAAGGTAAGCCCTTCCTCCCCCTAGCAACGCAGCCGGACGTCCTTCCGGCTGCAGGGGGAGGAGGAAGCGCCGGGGACAGCTTGCTTAGCTGTCCCCGGCGTGAAAGCTGCAGAAGCCGGCTGGGAGGTGACGGAGACCCCCCGCAGACCACAGTACAGGTATCGCGGGGGGCCTCCGTCACCGCATCGCGATGCCAGCCGCATATGTTAGTACATATGCGGCGGCATCGCGGCGGGGGGGGCGCGAAGGGCGGCGATGTATTTTAATACATCCCGCCCTTACTGTGGGGGGCAATGTGGTGTGGCATAGTCAGTGTGTATCAATTTTTGTGTGACATCCCATTTTTTTGGGACGGTCCTGCGGGAATTAGACACTGCGTGCGTCTAATCAGGCAGGGAGGCTGAGGGCATGGGCAGGGCCGCCAAGAGAAATCCTGGGGCCCCCACAGACAGAGCTCCTCTGTGGACCTGTTGTTATGCCACTGCTTCCAAGGTGGATACAGGGACAAAAATGTACACCGTAATGTCTATTACACATATCACACACCCATTACATATTATACCACATGCCATAATGCTCATTACATTTTATGCCACACACTGTAGTGGGAAGTACACATTATGCCATACACCGTAATACCTATTACATATTTTACCACATGCCATAATGCCCATTACACATTATTCCACACACCGTATTGCTCATCGAATATTAGGGGGTTAATATGCTCGTTGTTATTGGATTAACCTGCTCTGCCAGGTGTTACATGCTCTGCCAGGGGTTAACATGCTTGTTGCCATGGATTTACATGCTCTGCCATGGGTTAACATGCTCATTGCCATGGATTTATATGCTTTCCAGGGGTTAACATGCTCGATGTCATGGAGTTACAGTACATGCTCTGTCAGGGGTTACATGCTGACTTCCAGAGTCGGATCTCAGCCCCAGCAGCATGCAGGGAGGCAGCAGACACAGAGCAACCAGCCACCCACCTTCCACCTTGGAACACAGTGACCTAGACATGGGTGGGGAACCAGGTCTGGGACTGCTGGGCTGGAGACATGGCACTGGCACCAGCTGGTGGTGGCTGGAATAGGAACTGTGTGTCCAGACCAGGGCCCCCCTGACAGGGCCGGGCCAAGGTAAACTGTACCTGCTCCCCCCCTCTCTCGGCAGCAGTTCACACAGCACTGGCCATGCCCTCACAGAAACAAAACGGAGCCCAAAAATTTTTGACGCGTGCCTCCGGCACGCACATATATTCCTTTCTCCACTGCCAAAGTTGGGAGGTATGCATTAGGTGTGAGAGGCACTGCAATGTGTGACATAATGTGTCAGGGGCATTACAGTGTGCAGCATAGTATCATAGGCATTGTGGGGAGCTGCATCATGTTTCAGAGAAATGGCGGTGTGTGGCATAATGTATCGGGCATTACAGTGTGCAGCATATTGCGCAGGGGCATTACGGTGTGCGGCATAGTATCAGGGGAATTGTTCAAATTTTAGTAGCTCTCTGGGACGGTTTTTTTTTGTCCTTTTTTTGTCGCGAGTAGCTCTCGCTCAATTAAGGTTGGAGACCACTGGACTAGGAGAGCCGGCATGGGGTTAGCTGTGTCTGTGCAGCGGCGGCCACACACCAACTCACGCATGCGCAGTCTAATGCCGGGCAGCGTCTGAGCACTCGCTCAGACACTGCCCGGCTGTTCCCGACCCGGCGTGCGGCCTGCGCTGCGTGATTTGATCATAGGTCACACTGCGCAGGCCACAGCGCTGACCACCAGCGCCGGAACTTGCTTGCCGCTGGGCCTCCCACATCATACCCGACGCCGGAACCTGCTCGCCGCCGGGCCTCCCACATCATACCCTACGCCGGAACCTGCTTGCCGCCGGGCCTCCCACGTCGCACCTGTCTACTGACGCCTTCCCCCTCTGCTGCTCAGAAAAAGTAAGTCAGCGTGGGGGAACAGGGGGCAATTTTCTTTTAGGGATGCCAATCTGATCCCGGGAATCCCGGGATTGAGCATTTTCCCCACCATCTCTGTCCCCACCGTGTGGCCCTTCGTCACCACCGTCTTTGTCCCTGCATCCCCACCATTCCTCTCACTGTCCCTGAATTTTGCCTCAATCTGTGTGGCATAATGTGAATTTTGTGTCATTCCATATGGCATAATGTGAATTTTAAGATATTCCATGTGAATTTTGTCTCATTCTGTGTAGCATAATGTGTAAGAGGCAAGTATAAGGAGTCTACCTTTGCGTTGCATAAAGGGTATATGGTGTGGTACACACCCCTATATCCTTTAATGGCCACACTTATTTTTTGTAGCTCGCCACTCCAGGGGGCCCCGTGACGCTGTTGTACCGGGGCCCAGGATTTCTCTTGGCAGCCCTGACCATAATCACTAGTACAGAAGTCTTAGATAATAGCATACACACATAAAATGGGTTCACCCAAATTTCTGCTCCCATTGTAATATGTTCTGCAATAGGTAATAGCTCAGACTTGGATATGTCTGACTAGGTACCTTCTGTAAAAATGTCAGCCCAACCAAGCTGAAGCAATAGTGAGATTTAAAACTGTCCCTGCAGCTATATGAATTTCAAAATGCTTTTGAATTTCTAGTGTGAGTCTTCTATTATGGAATAATCACCTAGAATAGGGAGAGAGTGGCCTTAGATAAATAACTACAAGAACATCCATACAATGGTCTGTTCTTTTTTTCACGCCTATTCTCCCTTTTTTTCACAACATTTATATGTCCTGATATTAGTTTGATATTCAATTCTTCCCCGTCATTTAAAATTTGACAGTTTATTGAACATCTTTTACTTCACAGTCATTTTCAATGGGCTTCGTATTCAAATGTTTGGTGATATGTTTCACGCCTTTTAATAGTCGTCTAAACTTGGTCATTTTCTCTACATTTTATTCACATGGGTGTCGGGTGGTGATAAAAGTGTTATTTTTTTCCTTTAAAAGTAAAGGGGGTGGGTTTGTGTGACAGTCTCTGTGCATGATCCATTCGCTAGAAGTGCAGCGTCACTACTACAGATATGCTTCTGGGCAGTGCGGGAGGTCCCAGCGAGGTTGGCAGTGCAGGAGGTGCTGGCATTGCAGGAGTGCTCAACACAGGGTGTTACCAGCTGTGTCGGCAGTGCACAAGGTTCCAGTGGTGTCAGCAGTATGGGTGTGCTGACAGGGCCCTGATCTTTATGCCGTCAATCTTACACAGGTTGCCAGAGGGTGGGCTTTGGGGGAGTTAGCTGCAGTGCTATATATAGCGGTAAGCACCTTTTTATAGCATATTTGGCACCCAGTGTCACTAGCTAAAAATGCCCCCATAAACCGCTAAAAAGTATGTGCATGCTCCAGGAAGGGGGTGTGGCCTAGCAGTGAGGGGAGGCAAGAGTGCAGGTGCCAGGCCTACGGGAGGAGTAAAGAAACTACAAAGATGCCAAAGGCATGCAGCAAAAATTTACACTATAATGCAGATGACACATTATGCCACACACCGTAATGCATAGTACATATTATACCACTCACACACATAGCATAGCTTATTACATATTGTGCCACATAAGTGACACTTACTCGTTGCCAGGGGATTGCATACTCATTGCCTTGCAGGGTTTCATGCTTGTTTCCACAAGGGATTACAAACTAATTTCCATGGTGGGGAAGGGGGTTACATGCTTGTTGCCATGGGAGATTTCATGCTGGTTGCCACAGACGCCCAGGGAGCCCTGACACCGCCTTTGATAACCATGAAGCCCTGCACCCACACTATAATTGACCTGAAAAATTAATAAACGATGGTCTCTCACAGTTTCTCCATCAATGGTAAATGAGCCCGGCTCTCACTCTGCCGCTGACTGGCAATGGCTGCTGCTGTCAGTGCGAGCGGGAATTATACACATCACAGACAGACAGGATGCCAATAACCACCCAAGACACGCCACTCTCCCCCTGCAAACAGCCCTTGTGCCTTTGACACTCCACTCCCACCTGCAGCTGTTTCCAGCTGATAGTTGGCAGATGCCTCCTGCTGGACGCTCAGTTGCGCCGCGCTGAAGTCCTAAGCATGTCAGCTCTGTGGGCGGTGAAGAGGCAGCTTCAAGAACTGGAGCTTTGGCTTGTTCATTGCAGTTTCAGTGTCAGCAGCAATTGTGCGGGGACTCAATAATCCTTTTACGTGCCTGTCTCCTCTGCCCCCACAATAATAGTAAATAACAAGACATTGGTTCCCCCGGCACACTGAATAGTTTTAGCAACCAATCTTGAACACTACATGATAATAGAATTCAGAGATATTGGTTACGATAGCCACAATTAGCAATCAAATTTCATAATTATGTTTCCTGATTATATACATCCCTACCATAGGCGTGCGCACGGGGGGTGCACAGGCACCTCGTAATGACCCGCCTCACGCTTGCACACAGTACTAGTTTTCAGTTTTATTGGCACAGTACGGGTGCTCAATGCCAGCGGTGGCTCTTCTCTTGTCCCCCCCCCTGTCTGCACAATTTCACCTGCCCCGCTTCCTGCAGACAGGCGCTCCCTGATTTGCGCAGTTGCGCACAGCTGGAAACGGAAGTTCGGGTGCAGGACGGTACGGTGATCGGGGCTCTGGAGCGCAGCATGTGGTGGGGAACGTACTGGTAAGCAGTGACGCCGGTACCCCTGCACCCTCAGCTTCCAATTGCCGCGGCGCGGATCCCCTTTCACTCCTCCACTGAAAGCACTTATGCAGAAGCATATTTTCAGCAGAGCAAGTGTAGTGGACACCATGAGCCTGGAACCGCTGACAGGATTATTTAATAGAGCCTATGATAGGCTTTATTAAATAACCCTGTTGGCGGTGCCGGGCTCATGTGTGCACTACAGTTGCTCTGCTGCATAAACGTTCTATTTTTACATGTGCCGGTGCTGTGTGGATCTCCCCCCGTGCCCCCCATACACTGCCACAGTGTGCTACAATTGACATGCCACATACAGGGAGAAAGGAGCCATGAAGATAGGATGCGGTGCTGCCGGTAAGCTCAGGTGAGGTGATTCAGGATGGGACAGGGAAGAAAGAGGGGGGGGGGGGGGGGTTTGTGCAATTGGTAGTGGTCGCTCTCTGTCTGAATGGAGAAGGGTGGGTGTATTATTTGGATTATATGTATATGGGCATTTTGTTACTATTTCACCTTTAATCAAACATTTTATGTACACATATTTTTGCTTAGTGCTGTGTATTATTAGTTAAGGGCCCCACTGTACTGCCTTGGACAGGGGCCCCTAATGCTCTTTAGATGGCCCTGGCTTCTGAGCTGAGCCGCATGCACACAGTAGCACTGGCTGGAGCAGGTATTGGCTGCGGCACAGTCCCCCATATACACTATCTCTCCAAATCCATTCCCCACACACTTACTTCGTGCACGCTGCTGCGGCGCACAGTTTATTTCTCTGTAGCAGAGCTGCGCTGTCATGACACAAGTGCCACCCCGGCACTATCCATGCGGCTGCAGTAGGCTTCACCGCGGCGCAGACAACAGAGCAGACTCGCGGCAGCAGCAGGTACACATGAGTCAGAGGTTTAGGAAGCTACCTATGCTTTGTGGGGGTCAGTTTATCAAAGCATGGGAGAGGTATCATTAAATATATTTGATATGGTTAGGCGTGGGAAAAGTGAATTATACATATATAGGGTGCGTGGTATGGGTGAGGGACATTAAATATTTAAGGATTGTACAGTATGTTCAAATATAAGATGTGACAGATTAACGGCCCCCATACACTATCTAATTTGAGCCCGATTTCATGAGAAATTGGGCCAAATAACATGTGTCTGACGTCAGATCGGATCAGACCCGGAGATCATTTGTGCTGCACATATGATCTCCATGTTGGATCCCCTTTCCAACAGCAGAAAACGGGGATTCCATTTGATACATTGCACCTGATGTGTCAAGGGAATTGGGCGGGTTGCCCACCACCAGTGGTGTAGCTAGGTGCCACGGCGCCCGGAGCAAGGGCATGTTTCGCGCCCCCCCTCCCCCCTCAATTTGTAGTAGGTGAGGCTCCTGCGCAGTGAAAAGTGGGCACTGACCAACATTATTATACCACACACCGTAATGCCCATTGCACATTTTAGTGAACTTTGTAATTCCAATTACACATAAGCCCACACATGATGCCCATGACATACTATATAACACTCTGCAATGCCCATATACTATATAGCACTCGGCAATGCCCATGACATACTATATAACACTCGGCAATGCCCATGACATACTATATAACGCTCCGCAATGCCCATGACATTCTATATAACACACCGCAATGCCCATGACATACTATTTAACACTCCGCAATGCCCATGACATACTATATAACACACCGCAATGCCCATGACATACCATATAATGCTCTGCAATGCCCATGACATACTATATAACACACCGCAATGCCCATGACATACTATATAACACTCCGCAATGCCCAGGACATACTATATAACACACCGCAATGCCCATGACATACTATATAACACACCGCAATGCCCATGACATACTATTTAACACTCCGCAATGTCCATGACATACTATATAACACACCGCATTGCCCATGACATACTATATAACACACCATACACATTTGACACATAAGTGCCACTTACCTACATGCTCAATGCCAGGGGCTTCATGCTCGTTGCCAAGGGGCTTTATGCCCGATGCCAAGGGGGACTGAATTTGCTCGTTGCCAAGGGGAACATAACTGTGCAGTGGCCCACTCCTGGCTCCCCGACGCTATTTTCAATTCAATGCACCGCCAGTAGTGTGTAGCAGGGAGGGAGCAGTAGTGTGCAGCAGGGAAGGAGGGTGGGAGCAGTAGTGTGCAGCAGGGAGGAAGGGTGGAAGCAGTAGTGTGCAGCAGGGAGGGAGGGTGGGAGCAGTAGTGTGCAGCAGGGAGGGAGGGTGGGAGCAGTAGTGTGCAGCAGGGAGGGAGGGTGGGAGCAGTAGTGTGCAGCAGGGAGGGAGGGAGCAGTAGTGTGCAGCAGGGAGGGAGGGTGCAGCAGGGTGGGTGCAGTAGGGTGGGAGGGTGGCTGCAGTAGGGTGGGTGGGTAGCTGCAGTAGGGTGGGAGGGTGGCTGCAGGAGGGTGGGAGGGTGGCTGCAGGAGGGTGGGTGGCTGCAGGTGGGTGGGTGGCTGCAAGAGGGTGGGTGGCTGCAGGAGGGTGGCTGCAGGAGGGTGGCTGGCTGCAGGAGGGTGGGTGCCTGGCTGCAGGAGGGTGGCTGCAGGAGGGTGGGTGCCTGGCTGCAGGAGGGTGGGAGTACACGATGGTTACGCACCCCCCTCCCTCCCCCTGTGCTGACACACTGACAGCCGATGCAGCTGTACACCGATCTCTCCCCCTGTCAGTGTGTGTGTCCATGTGCACACTGCCCGCCCGCTCAAGGCTCCCCCGCTTTGTCCGGGAGAGACAAGCGCTGTACTGCTATGCAATATTCATATCTCCCGCTGGACCACTAGCCAATAGGCGCTCGCTGTCCAGCAGCCACCAGTTGATTGGCTGCTGGACCGCAAGCGCCCATTGGCTAGTGGTCCAGCCAGCGGGAGATATAATTATTGCATAGCAGCACAGCGCGTCTCTCTCCTGGACACAGCGGGGGAGCCGCGAGCAGACGGTGGACACACACACTGACGGGGGGCTGGCAGGTAGCGGGCGGGCGAGCTGGCGGTGCCGGCACAGGCACAGCTCCGGCGCCCGGAGCGTGTGCTCCGCCGGCACCGCCCTCGCTACGCCTCTGCCCACCGCTCTCTGCCCGTCCACTGTCCCCGCCCGGCACTTATGTGGCATAATAAGGCATGTGTTCTAATGTGGAATTGGCATTACAGTGTGTGGTATAATGTGCAATGGGATTTATGGTGTGTGGCATATGATGTAATGGGCATTACAGCATTTGGCATACTAGATAATGGGCATTACGGTGTTTGGTATAATGTCTAATAGGCATTATGGAGTGTGGCATAAAGTTTCATAGGCATTATGGATTGTGACCTAATGTGTAATGGGCATTACGGAGTGTGGCATAATGTGTCATGGGCACTATGATGTAAATTTTTGTCCCAGTTGTGTATATGGGGGGGTGGGGGGGTGGAGAGACTCATTCTGAAGCCCATATACATAAATAAGTCACCATCAGTTTAGTTTGTATTGATGCCCAGTAGGCGGTGATAGACACGCCCAGTAGGCGGTGATAGACATGCCCAGTAGGCGTTGATAGACACGCCCTTCCAATGGTGCAGCCCCTAGTAAAATGGGCTGCGCATGCCTATGATCCCTACGATCTAATCTAAATTGGCTTATCCAAAGATGACCCATTTAATGACCCTATGGTTCTGGATCAAGACAACTTTGAAGAACGTACCTCTGTGTACCAACTTGGTCCATCTTAGTTGAAATGATCTAGTACCTATAACTCTATAATATTATACTGGTTCGGCAAGGAATTAGACAGTTTCTCCCTCATGTGAGAGGCAGATTGCTGTTTATTCTATGTGGCGCCATATACGCCATTTTGTATGCATCATATATGTAATGTATTGTGTTTCTCATTATAATTAATTAGTTTAGTTTCAAAGATTGTTACCTTGAAGGAGACTCGTAAATCTTTTATAAGGGGCACAACGTCTGTGTTTCTGGCTGTACGCCCAGGAGATGTGGGGGAACCAAATCTCAGTAGTGATGTGAACAAGCTGGGGTGTGCCAATTAGTAGTGATTTTGTGTATAGTTATGGAATGCAATTATATGTGTGAAACCCATTCTGTAATAGATAAGAAAATGAATAAATGTAAGCATTTAGACTAATAAACTTCAGAACATCTCTTTGACACTCCAGTGTGTGTGTGTGTCGATTTGATTATTCTCCTGCTAGCACTAAAGGAACACAGGTTTTTGATCAAATCCCGGAGACTAAGGACAGGCAGTTGATAGAATCCCCTCACAGAAGGTTCAGGATGGGGGGGAACACCTCTAACACTCATAACTGAAGTTATGGATATAGTCAGGCCGAGCTGGTTGTTCCTCAGTCTGAGAGAACTTCAGAATATGGAGACTATGAACTTCTTTGCAGTCAGCACAGAGAGCATGAAAATAGCCACTAGGTAATTAAGCCTGACAGGTTTGGCCTTGGAACTAATACCTTTTTCAGATTTTTATTTAAAAATACAAAAAAGGAGACAACAACAAAGGCAGATCAGTATTTACAAAGCATACATAGATAAATAGAAATAATTAAATATCTGAATAGAAATATTAAAAATGAATTAGATTTATCTGCTCTAGGCTTACTGATGGTCAGCTTTCCCTCAGTTTTTTACCCTTTTGTTTAGGGTAGACCTGAATACTACCACTAACTACTCTGACCTTTCCAGTAAGGTGAGAGAGGAGTCCATTGTCATACAGATGGAGGCAGCTTCATTCATCCCCACAGCGTGCTATGTCTTCATATCTTGGGCACCATTCGCAGAGAATGGGACGCAATGGCGTGGCAATGGGACTTGCGAGCATGAGAGACACTTGCGTGTCCCCATCTCAATGAATGGAGCGCCGAGATGTCCGGATGAATGAAGCTGGCTCCATCTGTAGATCCAGCCACCCTCCATTCATTAGGCCAGGTGTCCTGGTGCAGATGTTATTCTTGCTGACCATCTGTAATGGCCAGCAGCTGTGCTTGCATAGAGAGCATGCCAAACTCTACCAGTGCTGCTTCCTGTCCTTGCAGTACCTCGAAAAGTCCTATACGAGGTCTCTGCCTCCAAACCACCACTGCAATGTGTCCACCACCAACTTATTGGTAAGAATCAGACTGGGGGATAAACGACAGTTAAGGATAGGCTGCAGGAGTGATGGCTAAAATACTTTTGGGGATTTGGGCCATCAGGATGCCCTTGTCACCAGGATTATGAGTGGCAGGATTTCAATGCAACCCTCAAAATGCGCCATGTAAAATAGTTTGCAATATGTTGTAAAGAAATTCCTCAAGGATTGATTTACCCAAATTAAAATAAAAACTTCTCCAATTTTCTGTGTCTCAAGAGTAAATATTTAAACAAACATTCCTTTACAGGACACATATTCAAAATCAGCACTGCTGCTGGGTTGCATTTTCTTGCTGCATGCTTGTAGAGCAGCAGATATATACTGCACAGTGGATCCAAGTGTGTGTACGGTCACTTAGGGACATCTCCATGGGATCAACTTCATGAACAGGCTGAAATTTTTGTATTTCCATATCATTCAGCCCTCCTAGAATCTGTGCAATCTGGCCGGACCATTATGCCACAGAGAGTACCTATCCTTGTATATCAATTCTTATTTTCCTATAGATTGAAAGCTTGCAAGCAAGACCTTCCTACCTCTATGACAGTCTATTATTACCAGTGACAGCTTGTACCTTATTGGGGGGGCTGCCTCTGGCCGCAGCCCCCAAACATCTGTACTGCGCATGCGGCCAACTTCTATGGGCTGCTTCGGCAACAGCCCATAGAAGAAATCTTGGTCCTGGCCTGTACAATACAAATGACAGGCACCGGGACCAGAGTGTGCGCAGTACGGATATAGGTACTGCGCATGCGCAATTGCTGATTTTGCCAGACAGCCTGCAGAAAGGCATCCTTCATGAGGGAACTCCACCCAATGGGACTACCTTGGTGACTGGCAGGTTGGACTTCCAATAGGAAGTCACTGCCAGTCACAGTGAAGCCAGTGCAGTCTCACAGACTGCATCTGGCTTCACTACAATGGTTGATTTTACCTGGGGGAGCTGCAGCCCCGCAGCCCATAGGTAAAAACTGCCACTGGTTATTACTCAGTTTTGTTTGGTCACTGTTGTTTCCAATTGTAAAGTGCAATAGAATTTGCTGCACTATATAAGAAACTGTTAATAAATAATAATAAAAATGAGTAGAATTTAGTTCCTCCCATTAATGCTATTGAGCATGTGTAAACTCAGATCGCACATGTCAAGACAGGTTCAGGGGGTGGAGGGAATTGAGTTCACACATGCACACAGTTTAGTTCTGAGTGGTGTGGAGGGCAAAGCTCTTTGCAATGCTTCATTATGAAATCCTGACAGTCAGAATCCTGCTGGTACACATTAAGGCCCTTATTCAGATCTGATTGCAGTACAAATTTGTTCTAAAAATGGGCAAAACCATGTGCACTGCAGGTGGGGCAGATTTAACATGTGCAGAGGGAGTTACATTTGGGTGGGGTGTGTTGAAACTGAAATCTAACGTGAAGTGTAAAAATAATGCAGCCAGTATTTACCCTGCACAGAAACAAAATAGCTCACACAAATCTAACTCTCGCTATACATGTTACATCTGCCCCACCTGCAGTGCACATGGTTTTGCCCATTTTGAGAACAAATTTGTACTGCGATCAGATCTGAATAAGGGCCTAAGTATTTTCATTTGTTACCTCCCACAACCAAACCCTGAAGCCCCATGGTTATGGTATAGCGGATCAAAGCTACTTCGACCATGTTATGGTCAACCACCCTTAGTCAAACCCATCTAGTTAGATTCCTAAGGATAGTCGACCGCATCTAGATCGACAGTAATGGAAGCCAGTGTTAGAGCGACGAGAGCGTTGTCGACGGTTGAGTTTTTCACATTTTTGTGCCGAAAGTCACAGGGGGTCCCCACGGACACTGTATATGTGCACAGTGTCCCCTCACATGGCTCGCTATGCTTCAGGCACAGTGCCTCGCTATGTTCCGCACACCATTATAATCTCACTTTATGTCCTCTTGGACAGTAAAGTATGAACCAAGTCTATCTGTGACATTCAGCACCAAAAAAAAACCTCATATCGACCACACTCCCGTCGCTCTAACGCTGGTGTCTAACTTCCATTACTGTAGATCTAGCCGCGGTCAACTATCTTTAGGTGTCTAATCAGATGGGTTCGACTAAGGAGGTTATTCTGGTTGGTGCGTAAATTTCCGAATTCTTTCGGAGCGGACCGCACGCCACGCTGTGCGGACATTGTAAGAAGAAACGCCCACAGATCCTCCGCATATGGACGGACTCGCTCTCTAAGAAGAGGGTGTGTTTACGAACAACATCCAAACCGTGCATGTGCGGTGGCCACACAAAGATTCTTACAGCGTCAAAACGGACGTGAAGCTGCACGTACGCACCAATGTGGTGTATTTCCGCAAAACTCACGACTATTCTCTGAACTCATAAATCTGTGACATGACACACTTATGCAATTAGGCTACTTCATTAAAATTTGTTTGTTTGTAATTGGAATCAATTAAATCCTAATAGATACTTAAACACATTACTACCACTTTACATTAACCTTTACATCATGTGAAGTGCTATTCATTCATTGTTACCCCTTTACCTCGGTTTTATGTATGCATATTATGTAATAATTGCACGTCAAATGCAATATTCTACAATGTGCTAATTATTACTAACACATTATAATGCAAACTTACCAACAGTTATAAACACAGTGTGTGTGTGTGTATTTATTTATTTGGATAATGTTATTTGGTCTACAATTGTAGTACATTTGTGTATTGCAAAGATGTGCACACTACAATAACAAACATCTACTGTATATATAGTATTTACCTTTTGCAAGTGAAAAATATTGTAAACAATTTACACATATACTGTTTAATGTCAAAAAAACACACAGACAACTTCTAACTGTCAACAACTATTTATTTATAATACAAAATATAGAAAAGTAAATATAATAAAAAAAATGATTTAAAGCAGCAGGTCTGTCAAGTCCTGTAGGTCTGCCAGTACTAGCTGCAGGTGCTCCCTCAGTCGCAGGAGGGCCCCACGGACACCCTCATCTGCTTGGCTAGGGTCATCTGTGGGCATGTTAAAGGGGGTAAAATTACTATTGATATTCATGAATACATTTAACATAGTGATACAGAAATCTAATAAATTCAAGGTGACATCTATATATATATATATATATATATATATAGGTATATAGAGACATATATAGATATATATGACACATACATACATACTAAATGAAAAGCCTGTTTTTGTCCCTCTACCCTTTACTCTGTAGAAGACCTCACAGTCATAGTGCTCCCTCTGAATCCCAACCCACCCATGACTAAGCTGCTGCTGCTGTTGTCCTTGGACATGAGAAACATGTAATAAGCTCCACCAATCACAACTCATTAAAAACCTCTCAGTCTCTGTTCTCTGATGCAACGTGGCATGGGACTTAGTCAACTCTCAGGAATGCACAGTACACTTGTGCAATCATGGATGGCTTGGCTGCTGATGGTCTGCTCCATAAATCATTGTCATATTGCCAGTTAGGTGAAGCTGCAGCACTAACCCACTCCCATGCACAAAATCATTATTAAGTCAAAATCAACCAACAATTATGTTGGCAAAAATACATGCCAAACACAGGGGGTGCCTAGCTAGAGGAGGGCCCAGGTGCACTGACCACCTGTGACTCCATTATAAGCCATGCCTGTCCATACTCCATTAATGCCATACTTAATCTAGTTTAGAAATATAAATCAACTATAAACTCTATTCACCTATATGAGGCTACAGATTGTACACTTGCAGCAGGGGCCTGTAACCCTAAGGTGACCAAGTCATCCCTTTAATCCAGGATACAGATTAACTACACAGGTTTTGTGGCAGTTAAAATCAAGCTGAAAGCCATCCCCAGAGCCTGTGTCATTAAGATGTGCCCCGCGAGAAAGGGATGACTTGGTCACCCTATCTAACCCCTAAGTGTGTCTGTTGTTACCCACTTTGGTTTTTTACTTAATACTATAGTAATACACAATTGATTCTGCAGTGCTACATAACAAATACTGTAGTAGGCCCAAAAATTATTAGTGATGCATTATGTATACCTACCACTTTCTGCCACCTGCACCTCACAGGCCTCCTCCTCCGACACCACTTCCTCTGCCACTTCCTCCTCCGCAACCTCCTCTGGCACCTCCACCTCTGCCACCTCCTCCTCCGCAACCTCCTCTGGCACCTCCACCTCTGCCACCTCCTCCTCCGTAACCTCCTCTGGCACCTCCACCTCTGCCACCTCCTCCTCCACAACCTCCTCTGGCACCTCCACCTCTGCCACCTCCTCCTCCACAACCTCCTCTGGCACCTCCACCTCTGCCACCTCCTCCTCCGTAACCTCCTCTGCCACCTCCTCCTCCACAACCTCCTCTGGCACCTCCACCTCTGCCACCTCCTCCTCCACAACCTCCTCTGGCACCTCCACCTCTGCCACCTCCTGTTGCACGCAGCCGTCCGGACGGCGGATGTTGCTACCAGTGACGCGGCCGGGGACGTTGCCCGGCAGCGTCTCAAGCCTCCTTCTGACACGGAGCGTCGGGACGTTGCTAGGCAACGTCCTCGAGCTTCCGCCCGGCAGCAGATGACACGCGCGCCTGACGTCAGTCAGGCGGCGCGAAATTCCAAATAAATAGCCGGCATCTGCTGGGCACAGACACCGGTTATAGCTTTAGCTTATCGTAGCTGCTAGCTCTCTGCCCTGTTTGCAGACAGCTTTTTGCTTCCGGTCCCCGTGGCTTCCCAGCCCACTGCCCTGTGTCCAGCTCCTGGTTCCTTCATTGTCTCTTTCCCCCAGCCTTCCCTGGAGTGTCCTGTCTGTCTCCTGCTTCAGCCAGAAAACCAGCTTCAGCCTGAGCCTGCGTTTGGCCCACTGTCTCCACCATCTCGTGGGTCACGTAAGTGCTCCAGTGGAGCCTCGGTCTTTCTTTCTTTCTCCAGTGGCCTGCTGTGGCCGTGCCCCTCCGTGGGTTCAGTATTTCCTTTCCATTCAGCTCCTGAGCTCCGCCGTGGCCTTCAGTGGGTTCATTCTTTATCTTCTTTCTTGTATCTTTCTGTCTTTATTAGCATCTGTCAGGCAGGGAGTGTCCTCTTGTGCTATCCTGGTTTTGAGGAGTCACCGTCCCTGGGGCGTAGCCTGCTGGAGACTCCTCTTCCCATTGATTTGTGTCTGTGACTTGGTCGCATCCCGGTTTGGCCTGGTGCCGGCAGTCAGGGGTCAACTCCCAGCTAGGCCTGGTAGTTAGCGGGTCCTCTTGGGTACCCTGTGGCGATCAATTACCCCTTGTCCATACATAAGACCTGGCTGCACGGGGTCGGAGCGGGCCTAACTCGCTCCTTCGGACGCGGTGGCCACAGGTGAAGCCTAGCTCTGCAGGGGTTTACCATCTGCCTCAGGGACTCAATAGAGTCAGAGTAGCATCCGCTGTGGCCGTCCTAACCGGCGGTCCCGGCTACGGGCTCACGCCTGACCACCTGCTTAAATCCTCCAACCATTGCTCCTTGTGCCACAGTAGAGACCGTTACATTATAACCGGCCTAAAAATAAAACACAGGCTATAGTTGGACTTATATCTCCTTCCGTTATTTTTTGGTTATTTTTGTATTATGAGTACCACTCCTCAGACGTTTTCTGATCAGCTCCAGGGGCTTACCCAGATGGTACGGGAGTTATCTTTAAAAGTAGCATCTCAAGAGCAAAGGATGCGGCCCCCAGAGTCAGGAGGTTCAGACCCCAAAATGAACCTACCAGATCGGTTCGCTGGGGATCGCAAAACTTTCTTTAATTTCAGAGAGAGCTGTAAACTATATTTTAGGCTCAAACCGCGCTCTTTCACGTCCGAGGCCCAGCGTATCGGTCTAGTAATATCCTTACTCCAGGGTGACCCCCAGACCTGGGCCTTTGGACTGCCTTCTGACAGCCCAGCTTTGACCTCGCTAGACAGTTTTTTTAGTTCTCTTGGGTTGCTATATGATGACGCCGACCATGAAGCCTAAGCAGAAACTCATCTTAGGGCCCTTAAACAAGGGAAAGACCCAGCTGAGGCTTATTGTACAGAGTTCTGCCAATGGGCAAATGACTGCAGATGGAACGATCCAGCTTTACGCAGCCAATTTCGTTGTGGTCTGGCCGACAAAATAAAGGATTGCCTCATTCAATACCCAGCGCCTAAAACTCTGGATAAATTAATGGAATTAGCCATTAAAATTGACCGTCGCCTCCGTGAGCGGAGGTCTGAACGGGGCTTTCTCACCCGGGTGGTTCCCTATGTCCCGGTGACCCCTGAGGAAAGCGAGGAACCCATGCAACTTGGGGCAGCTCGCATTTCCCTGGAGGAAAGAGCTCGCCGACTGAGTTCAGGACTTTGCCTATACTGTGGGTGCAAGGGTCACATTCTGAGAAATTGTCCCAATAGGCCAGTAAAAGAGAGGGTTCACTTCGGCCTTCAGCTATTTTCCTCTCTAGATTCATTATTAGTTCCTGGGTGTATATCCTTTCAAGGATACAATTTTTCTGGGTCTGTTTTCATTGATAGTGGTGCGGCTGGTAACTTCCTAGATGCTGCCATCGCCCAGAGTTTGGGGATTCCCCAAATTCGGCTTCCTGTTCCCATCACCCTACGGGGTTTAGATGGGGGGGTGCTCTCCAATGGGGCCACCTTATTTCAGACTCCTCCTCTGCAGTTGACCATTGGTATTTTTCACCAGGAGGAGATTACTTTCCTGATAACTTCTATGTCCTTCTGTGCCCATCGTGTTGGGTTTCCCCTGGTTGAAAAAACACAATCCCATCATTGATTGGCATCTGGGGGAAATTACCCATTGGAGTCCCACTTGTCAGCAACAGTGCCTTCAGATTTCACTCCCCATAAAATCCACTTCTTTAGCAGGGGTCCCCATCCCCTACCAAGATTTTTTAGATGTTTTTTCAAAGGGCAAGGCCGACAGTTTGCCGCCACACCGTCCATACGACTGTGCCATCCAGTTGGTTCCCAACGCTCCACTACCCAAGTGCAGGCTTTATGCCTTATTGGTCCCGGAGACTAAGGCTATGGATGAGTACATCCAAGAGAGTCTTTCAAAGGGTTTTATTCGGCCCTCTAAATCACCTCTCAGTGCCGATTTCTTTTTTGTGGCAAAAAAAGACGGTTCCCTGAGGCCATGCATAGATTTCCGTGCCCTCAACAAGATTACGGTGAAAAACACCTATCCCCTTCCTTTGATTACAGTTCTATTTGACCAACTTCGATCTGCTACCATTTTTTCCAAAATCGATCTTAGTGGGGGCTTAGAATCAAGGAAGGAGACGAGTGGAAAACGGCATTCAGTACTCAGACGGGGCACTTCGAGTACCTGGTAATGCCGTTCGGCCTCTCCAATGCCCCAGCCGTTTTTCAGGATTTTATCAATGACGTCCTTCGGGAATTCTTGGGTAAATTTGTAGTGGTCTATTTGGACGATATCCTAATTTTTTCCCGAGACTTGGACTCACATAGGGCACAAGTGCGCCATGTTTTGCAGAAGTTGCGGGAAAATCAGTTATTCGCAAAGCTAGAAAAATGCGAATTTGAGGTGACCCAGGTTTCTTTTTTGGGGTATATAATTTCTTCCCAAGGGTTCCAAATGGACCCCAAGAAATTACAAGCCATTGTGGATTGGGTTCGGCCCACTAATTTAAAAGCGATCCAGCGGTTCCTTGGGTTCGCAAATTATTATAGGCGTTTTATTCATGCCTTTTCATCCATTGTGGCACCCTTGGTGGCTCTTACCAAAAAAGGGGCAGATCCATCATTATGGAGTCCTCAAGTAGAACAGGCCTTTGAGACTTTGAAGCAGGCCTTCGTTTCTGCTCCAGTTCTTAAGCACCCCAATCCCGATCTACCATTTGTTGTAGAAGTTGACGCCTCTGAAGTAGGGGCCGGGGCGGTTCTCTCGCAGAGAGATCCTGAAACACTACAGTTCCACCCTTGTGCCTATATGTCCCGAAAATTTTCTCAGGCAGAGTCCAATTATGACATAGGCAACAGAGAATTACTTGCCATTAAGTGGGCATTTGACGAGTGGCGACAGTGGCTGGAAGGAGCGGCCCATCAGATTCTTGTCTTGACTGACCATAAGAACTTGCAATACATTGAGTCAGCCAAAAGACTGAATTCTCACCAAGCCCGGTGGGCTCTCTTCTTTATGTGGTTTAATTTTATTATCTCATATAGACCTGGATCTAAAAATATCAGAGCAGACGCTCTTTCTAGATGTTTCCTCCCTCAACAGGAGAGTAGAATTAAGTCGGGGCCCATCGTTCCCACATCCTGTATTCATGCTGGAGTGAGTCAAACCTTGGAGGGTCTTCTCCGCCAAGCTCAAGCTCCTGCCCAAACACCAGAAAACAAGTTGTTCGTTCCTCCATCTCTAAGACGCAGAGTCTTGGCAGAATGCCATGACTCCAAAATTGCGGGTCATCCAGGAGTTTATAAAACTCTTGCTCTTCTGTCTCGTGTGGTCTGGTGGCCAGGTATGGCCAGGGACAGCAAGGAGTTTGTACTGTCTTGTCCAGATTGTGCCCGACATAAGGTTCCGCGTTCTCGACCCTTAGGAGAATTGTTGCCTCTGTCCGTTCCCTGCAGGCCTTGGTCTCATCTGGCCATAGATTTTATTGTTGGTCTTCCGATCTCTTCCCAGTGTCAGGTCATCTGGGTAGTCATCGATAGATTTTCCAAGATGGCACACTTTGTGGCCTTGAGACAATTACCTTCGGCTAGGGAATTGGCCACTTTGTTTCTCCAACACATTTTTCGGTTACATGGACTTCCCAGTGATATAGTTTCCGACCGTGGTCCACAGTTTGTGGCACAGTTCTGGAGACTGTTCTGTGCAGCCTTAAAAGTAAAAACCAGTCTCACTTCCGCGTTTCATCCACAGGCCAATGGGCAAACGGAACGTCTCAATCAGTCTCTTAAACAGTACTTGAGGGTCTTTGTTTCCAAGTTGCAGAATGATTGGGTCAGTTTCCTGCCGTTAGCTGAATTTGCGTATAATAACGCATATCATTCAGCCTCGATAAACTCACCCTTCTTTACGGTCTATGGATTCCATCCACGAGCCAACTCCTTGGGACCTAATACCCCCGGTTCTTCTTCATCAGCTGCCTCTCGACTCAGAATCATATGGAAAAAAGGTCCATTTGGCTCTTAAGGAAGCCTCTTTCAGAGAGAAGGTATTTTCTGACAAATCTAGACGTCCTTGCCGTTTTAAAGTTGGTGACTGGGTGTGGCTATCCACCCGTAATATAAAGCTTCACCAACCATCAGCAAGATTAGGGCCTCGGTTCATTGGTCCTTTCCAGATTGTCAGGAGGGTTAATCCGGTAGTGTTCCGTCTTTCCCTACCTAAGTCCCTCAAAATTGCAAGTACCTTCCATGCTACGCTTCTCAAGCCAGTGGTCTTTTCTCAAAAATTTCCTCGCAGACTGAGGAATGGCTCCGCTCCGGTGATGGTGCAGGGGCAACAGGAGTTCTGTGTGAAAAAAATCCTCGATTCCAGACTCATGAGAGGTTCTCTGCAGTTTCTTGTACACTGGAGGGGGTTCGGTCCCGAGGAAAGGTCTTGGGTTTCCGATAGGGATTAGCATTCTCCCAACCTAAAAAGGGTTTTTTTCCGGCAATTTCCCAATAAACCCGGTGGTAAAGGGTTGTTAACCCTTCCTCAAGGGGGGGGGGGTACTGTTGCACAGCGGATGTTGCTCCCAGTGACGTGGCCGTGGACGTTGCCCGGCAGCGTCTCAAGCCTCCTTCTGATGCGGAGCGTCGGGACGTTGCTAGGCAACGTCCTCGAGCTTCCGCCCGGCGGAAGATGACGCGCGCGCCTGACGTCAGTCAGGCGGCGTGAAATTCAAAATAAATAGACAGCGTCTGCTGGGCACAGACGCCGGTTATAGCTTTAGCTTATCATAGCTGCTAGCTCTCTGCCCTGTTTGCAGACAGCTTTTTGCTTCCGGTCCCCATGGCTTCCCAGCCCACTGCCCTGTGTCCAGCTCCTGGTTCCTTCATTGTCTCTTTCCCCCAGCCTTCCCTGGAGTGTCCTGTCTGTCTCCTGCTTCAGCCAGAAAACCAGCTTCAGCCTGAGCCTGCATTTGGCCCACTGTCTCCACCATCTCGTGGGTCACGTAAGTGCTCCAGTGGAGCCTCGGTCTTTCTTTCTTTCTCCAGTGGCCTGCCGTGGCCGTGCCCCTCCGTGGGTTCAGTATTCCCTTTTCATTCAGCTCCTGAGCTCCGCCGTGGCCGTGCCCTTCAGTGGGTTCATTCTTTATCTTCTTTCTTGTATCTTTCTGTCTTTATTAGCATCTGTCAGGCAGGGAGTGTCCTCTTGTGCTATCCTGGTTTTGAGGAGTCACCGTCCCTGGGGCGTAGCCTGCTGGAGACTCCTCTTCCCATTGATTTGTGTCTGCGACTTGGTCGCATCCCGGTTTGGCCTGGTGCCGGCAGTCAGGGGTCAACTCCCAGCTAGGCCCGGTAGTTAGCAGTCCTCTTGGGTACCCTGTGGCGATCGTTTACCCCTTGTCCATACATAAGACCTGGCTGCATCGGGGTCGGAGCGGGCCTAACTCGCTCCTTCGGACGCGGCGGCCACAGGTGAAGCCTAGCTCTGCAGGGGTTTACCATCTGCCTCAGGGACTCAATAGAGTCAGAGTAGCATCCGCTGTGGCCGTCCTAACCGGCGGTCCCGGCTATGGGCTCACGCCTAACCACCTGCTTAAATCCTCCAACCATTGCTCCTTGTGCCACAGTAGGCACCGTAACACCTCCTCCTCCACAACCTCTTCCTCTGCCACCTCCTCCCGGCCCTGCTCCTCCTCGGCCTCCTCCCGGGCCTGTCTTGCGCGTTCACGTGCTGTTAAAAAAATAAAAATGCAGAGTGTCAATTAAGGTACATTATTTTTTGAATCATCATTCACCAAAAACAATGACATATTATACCCACATTACAGCATGTCAAAGAGGAAGTAACACATATATAGTGAAGGCATTTTCAAATCATTAACAGCCATTTACCCACATTTACATGAATAATCTACTTAAACCATTCACTGGTAAATATTTAATATTTGCATAAAAACTCACATCTTGAGATCTACAGCCTTAGGCGCTGCAGAAGCTCAGGCTGCCGTCGCCGCAGATCGGACCACCTCCAATTGAGCCACAGACCTCCGCACCTGTGTGCGTGCGAAAATTCGTCGGCGGGCAGCAAGATACGCCCGCCGCTTTTTGGCGTTAGTAATAAAGGGCCCCGCACGCCCTAGCCTGGTCTCCATAACAGAGACCAGGGTCCTCAGCTCTGCTGTAGTGAAAGGCGCAGCACGCTGGGAGGTCACCATTTTCCCAATGGGGCATCACAAACAATCATGTACTGTAATTGGTTGGTAAGATTGTTATTTGGTATTAACTTTATTGTTCATTTTTACATGCACAGTGTGTATGCGCTACAACAATCGGCTAAAACATCGCACCGCCAAACGCTTGCTATACCTTGGCATCGCTGAGCTGCCCTTTGCAGTACTTACTGTATGCAACTAATATTGCCACCAATAACCACATCACCAACACATACAAAACAGACAGGGTGATAGAAGCTGGGGAAAAAACATATTTGGCAAACATGGCAGAAAACACCATGTAAAATAGTGTTCAAAAATATACTAAATTAGACAGCCTTAATGGTGTGAACCCAATACACCACAAACATACAAAATAGTGCAATAGCTTTTCCCATTATAAGGCCATGGTGCCATTTAAACACTAACCTTATACCGGCCCACACTATAGATGTGGATTAAAATGTACCTAGCATCAAGGCAGTATTTATAGGGCTATCACATGTGATTTGGATGCAAGCAGTGATTACTATTGCATTAGTTGTGGACTGGATTAACATATGGAATGGGTTAGTGTCATTTGTTGTACATACCAAACAAGTGCACAGTACAAAAGAACATTCACAGATATAATTTATGTCTGGCTAAAGGTGCAGTTGTTCATTGTGATTAATATCTGTCAATGAGTCCAAAATCAGACTTAGAATGTACGCCTGGTTTTGTACATTTGATTTTCCGCTGGTATGGGCGTGGCCTATGCACCGCACAAACACCACGGTGTACGTTGCCGTACGGTACGCTGCCGCACAGAACGCAGGGTGGGGCTGATGTACGCCTATTACATCAATGTGTATATGTAGGTGTGCACAAAATACAACTTTGTGCTGCAAACATGTCTGATTCACAATCAAAGGGAGAACAGGAGCATCAGCGACTCCTAGCTCAGCTGGACTCCATCACCTCCAATGAGCACCTCACCAGAGACCAGCCATTGGGATGTGAGCAGGCAGCTGGGCCATCTACAGCTGCCCAATCTACAGCTGGGCCATCTTCTGCCTCAGCAGAATCATTGGGAACACAGCAGGTGGCTTCACAAGAGAGTAGCCTGGCCAGCACTTCAAGTACAGTGACTGGTAGCCGTGGCCGTAAGAGGCCAACAGAGGAACCAAGCACCAGGAACATGGCATTTGAAGCACAGGAGCTTGCCATACTGGTACCCCGTGCACGGGATGGGATAGAGTTGACACAGGAGAGGTTGAAAAAAGCAAAGGTGTGGAGCGCTAAAAAATGGTTGGATCAATATGGTATAAAATAACAATCTATTTATTATATATTATATATTATAAGTGGACTATCCACTAGAACAGGTATAAAACGTGTACACAGTAGCAAATAAAAATAGTCAAATTACATAGAATAACATTTACAAGTTAAAATGAAATTGGGTATGATACTTATGGGCTGGATTCTTGATGGATTGTCCTTATTGGAGGTATTTATTGTGCGGTCTGTAGTTGTTTGAAGAAAGGGTCCATAAACCTTGCCGGATAAGTGACGCTGGAGGAAGAATATTCGCCCACTGGGATTGTGGGTATCCTCAACGAGATGCGCCCCTACGATCCTTATTTTGCAGGTGGTGGTGTCCCAAATTAGGTAATACCAGATGGTGGAAAAATGTCCAAACAGACAGTCCAGTATTGATGTACCAGGTATATACTCCAAAGGACAGGATATCCAATTTACCAGTAGCCCAGAATAAAATAAAATCAGCAGGTGCTCCCTGACATGTTTCGCCGTCCAACTGACAGCTTTTTCAAAGGTATAGCACCCTCTGTGCAGTCTTGGTTTATATACCCACAAACAGGAAGTTTAATCAGAAACATTTACATAATTAATTACCATATTGATCCAATATTATTATTACATCTATGTGAATGGTTTATATATGAAGGAGGCAGACCTAAGACATAAAGCATACACTTGTGTTATAAAGTAATTACCGGTATTTGTGGTCCGGGGTGGCGATACATAGAGAGAGTATATGCATATTCTTTAATTGCCGTGTATCAGAAGCCGGAGTGAGACTTCCGGCGTTTGGAACGCACGTGACGTTACTCACGTGCGTCACTTCTGGAAACGGGGAGAGGACGTTATGTTATTCCCCAATCTGGTGCGCTGTGTATATTGCGCTACCATTTCCGGTCGGTGGAACGCTGGTGACACGCACCCTCGCGTGTCACATCCTCCCACCTAGAATTTCAGTGGATGGAAGAGGTTCCTCCTTATTGCACGGCTTATGGAACGCAGACTACTTCCTGTTTGCGTTCCACTGCTGAATATACGTCTCTCATGTATCTTTTATACAGTTTTCAAAGGGGGATTCATTTAGGAGAAGAATTTGCTATATATTCTAAAGTACTCCATATGTTTAGAGTTCGTTCTGCAATGAATTATATATATAGAAAAAATCAAACTATATAGCTTTATAGACAAATAGACGGACAGACAGATAACAAAAAGCACACAATTTTTTAGCCATAATAAGGATTATTTCAAATTTCTATGATAAGGGCTATTGATGGAATTTAGTTCATATATCCACATAGATTGGATTTACTTCATTTATTAGATTTAATAGATCCGTGATACATGCAATGTTTCATGCATCTGCATGAATTTGTTTGTTTATTGTATTTTTGAAGTTGTCAATGGACAGATGGTACAATAATACTTTATAATATTTAATAAAGATGAAAATAAGAAAGGGAAGAGGGGGAGGGAACATAACGGGACTAGAAGAATTGCAATGAAAAACTAGACTCTAGGGGAAGAGTAGAAAGGAGGGAAGCACTGTTTTTAGGGAGTATAAGACAAGATAACATCATAGGATTAGGTTTCTGATGGCATACATTCTTATCATAGGCAAACATTAAGCTCAACCTGGTCGTTTAATCCATCTGGATGTATACAGTTCATTTTGTGCATCCAAAAAATCTCCGGTTGGCATAAGACTTTAAAGCGATCACCCCCCCTTTTGGTGCACTTAATATGTTCTAATCCCACAATTTTCAAGCACTGGGGATCACTATTATGGTGCGTCCAATAATGCTTAGAGACGCTATGGTTGGTCACCTTGTTGATTATATTCCTTCTATGTTCGCGGAATCGTTCTTTTAGGGAGCGGGTGGTGCAGCCTATATATTTCAGGTCGCATGAGCAAGATAGTTGGTATATCACATAAACTGTTTCGCAATTAATGAATGTCTTAATTTTATATGGTATATTTTCATTTGGAATGTGGACTTCCCGGGTCTTGTCTTCGATGTGTCTACATGTGATGCATCTAGTCTTATTACACCTGTACAGGAGAGGTTGACACACACAAGGAGATGGAAGATTTGGGAGGACATAACTGTGGAGATTAATGCGGTAGCTCCACAAGTTCGTGAGACGGAGCACGTGAAAAAGAGGCAACTTCAAGTGTGTTACATTTGAGCAGAACAAGACCATTAATGTTTTTATTAGATGTTAGATGGATTTGGTAAATGGTCGGTCACGTTGCTAGGAGCAACAGACATGATTGCCATGTCACTTATTCTATATTTATTGTAGGGTAAGTGTAAATGTTTCCTCAAAGTGTTGGTTTTATAGTTTAACATAATGTAAGTTATGTTGAATGAAGCACATGTTGAAATCTGTAGCAGATTAAAATGCATGCTAAATCAAACGTCAGGGGTAACATGTAATAATATTTAAACTTTGTTTGCAGGTGGCATGACTTCAAAACCAACCTCAAGAGGAAAATGACCGCACGTTGGAACCACAGCCACACCTCTGGGGCTGGCCCCATGCCAGGCCGACTGCAGCTCACCCCCCTGGAGGAGTTGGCTCTGCCGTGCATTGCAATTGAGGAGGTCCGGGGGGTGAGCAACATGGATAGTGAGGCCCCAGTGGAAGTTTTTGCTACTGACTTAGAAGGTAATTTGTTGGCATGCCATAAGTAGTTTGTACTAATTTTATAGGAATGTGTTGTAATTGTACGTTTCTCTTTCAGCAGCATCTCCAACGTGCGGGAGTGATACTCTTGAGGAGGCGGAGGAGACAGTGCCACCTGCCATACGTGCCAGCCATGTGCAGCAGCCAACGGCCACACAGGAATTGGACAGGTGGGTGCAGATGCTTGGGCAGATTCGCCAGCAGGGAGACTTAGCATCAGAGCGGCTGCAAAGGACCGAGGAGGTCATGCAGGGTATTGTCAGCACCCAGCAGACAATCGCTGCCACCCAGCAGGCCATGGCTGCCACCCAGCAGTCCATAGCTGGCAGCCTGCAGGTGTTGGCAGAGCAAGCCCTGCGCTAAAATGACCTCCTCCTCCGCCATAATGAGCTTGTGGCGGAGCTACTTAACACCAATAGGGCCCTATTGTCAGCCGTTTCTGGTGCATTCACTACACCAGCACTCCCTGCTGGCAGAAGGGGAATACCATCCCCCCCCTTCAGGGCCGGCCTTAGGCATAGGCAAACTAGGCAATTGCCTATGGCATTTGGAATGCCTAGGGGCATCAGCAGCTTCTGCTGATTAAAATGATATGCAGCATGCCTATATTCTGTGTGTGACTGAGGCTGTATCTGCGTATGAAATAGTGTATTCATGGAAATCACTGTAACATAGCATTCCGTATGCAGGTACAGCCACAGTCGCACACAGAATATAGGCATGCCACATATCATTTTAATCATCGGACGCTCCTTGTGTGTGCTCATCATAACAATGAAAAGAAGATGAATTTTCAGCAAAAAAGGCCCCCAACTTTAGCAGAACTGGCCAGGAGCTGCATGGCCTATTGACACAAGATGTCTGAGGAAACATCTGTATCCAAGCAGAGGCAGAGGTCACAGTGTTAGCGGCTGTGCGAGTGCTGTCTGCGGGTGGGTGGGTTGTGCAATAGTGTTCGGCATATGTGTAAGGGGCATTATGTGTGTCATGTATAAATGCATTAATAATGTGTGACATGTGTAACAGGCATTATGTGTGTCATGTGTATAAGGGAATTAATAATGTGCAACATGTGTGTAATGGGCATTGTGTGTCATGTGTATAAGGGCATTAATAATGTGCAACATATGTGTAAGGGGCATTATGTGTGTCATTATGTGTATGAAGGGCATTAATAAAGGTTGGCATAATGTGTAAGGGGCATTATGGTTATAAGGACATTAATAATGTGTGTCATGTGTAAGGGGCATTACTGTGTGGTATTATCAGGGGTGCCGAGAGAAAGGGGTAGGGGGTACAAATTACCCAGGCCAAAGTCTGATGGCAGGGCACGGTGGGGGCCCCGGGCCCCCTCCCCTTAAGTGGCAGCTGCAACTCTTCTCCTCTGCCCAGCACACACTGCTTTGTGCTGGGTTGCAGTGTGGCCATGGAGGTGGTTAAAATACAATATTTTCTCAGGATTTTTTTCTAAGGGTGAATAATGTGAGGAGTAATGTATATAAGGTAAAGTGGAACTACAGTGTGATGTAACGTGAATAAGGGACACCATCGCATGATATAATGTGAATAAAGTTGCACTACTGTGTGGCATAATTTGAATTGGGGGTACTATTGTATGGCCATGCCCCTTCCCGCACCGAATGTGTGCACTGTTTCTATTTAAAATATTGCGGGTAGGAGCACCAAATTGATGACTGCTATGATGAGGGTTGATGGTGCTGGGAAAGGGGAGCAGGGTCAGAGGCGGAACTAGTGGCGGTGCTAGGGGGCACCAGACAAAATCTTGCCTAGGGCATAATTTAGGCTAGGGCCGGCTCTGCCCCCCTTCCACATCATCTGCTCCACCATCCCAACGTGGCCATGACCGAGGAGCTGCTGCACGTGGCAAGGACCCTACCAGGGCCAAACGGTCCCTAAAGTGAACTTGGCTCCGCATTAATCTCCACCCTTATGTCTTCCCAAATCTTTCTTTTTGCTGTGTGTGTCAGCTTCATGTGTGCAACCCAATCCCGTACACAGGGTACCCACATTTGCCCTTGTTTCAAATGTTTTGTTTGATTCCCCTGTTGCCCTCTTTCTGCTACCATTACTGTCTGCTGTACTTGAAGTGTTGGTGCTATACTTTTCTTGTGAAGCCACCTGATGTGTTCCTAATGATTCTGCTGAGGCTATGTATGAAAATAATACATTTTTGTTTGTTTTGTACATTCCTGTTATGGTACCTTTATTTTTTGGCATGTGCCACATAACATGCTATTAAAATGTTATGCTTTCCCTAACTGTAATACATTTTTAATTTCATCCCCAAATGTGTTGTGTTATTGCTGAATGTAAAAGTGACATGTATATTTCTATTAGTGATACCAAGTTCTGTCCATTGCTTGCAGTGTAAATGTGTGTAAAAAATGCAGCCGTGCTTTCAGCATATATTTGTGTGTTTAGTAATGGTCCATTTAGGCTGCAATGGTTCCAATTGAAGCAATGAAAAGAGTGTAATTAATGAGTAATGAGTAGAGGAGTGGATTGTATTGTGTTCAGCTGACAGTGGTTCAGGTGCGGCCGTACTAATTGGGCGATCCGAATGCCTAGCGCATGACCGAGTGGTGTCCGCAAAGTGAAACTTGCTTATGAAGATGGCATATTTCCTGGCTGTTGGTTCGTTTGCAGTCGGTGTTCTGTCCGAATGCACGCCTACCAGAATTAGTGCACTCCCTCGTGTACGCCCATATTTACGCCCAGTTTAGCCCACTTTGAAACTACGCCCCTGTGTAGTTCCGAATGACGCCCATATTTTCCGAGTGAATGCGGTGCACATTTCTGTACGGTATTAGTGAGAACGAGTACGGAGACCGTGCGTGGCACATGCGCATAGCGTTGCCAACGCATGGGCAGACGGCTAAAAAACGCCATCCGAAAGAATTTGGAAATTTACGCATCGACCAGAATAAGGCCCTAAGTGTGGTTGACCATAACATGGTCCATTTATACATCATAGATCAGTTGACCGGATACCAAGCCCTATACACAATAGGGGACATGTTCCCCTATGAATAGGCTTCTAAAAGTGATTTGGACTGTGCTCATATGATTGCTTTTTATTAAGTGCTATTTCCATAGGTTAGCTAGTGAACTGTAATGGTTATCCATGTTTGGATAAACATTTCACAATAAAGCATGTCTCTTCTTGACAATAAATAGGTACTTTTTATGATGGCCAAGTATGTTGAATTCCATCATATTAAGTAGTTTTAGATGGACAACTATTGATGGTTAACTATTAACATGATTATTGCAGTTAATTCTAATGTATTATTCAAATTTTTTATTATTTTTTCCCATTAATATTGTTTTATAAACTCAAGTGAATAAACTAAAATCTTGATTCTGATGCACACTGCTTGTTTGATGTAGTGCAATTTTTTTTTTTACTATGGGTCTGAATCACACAGCTCATTTGTCTCATTTGAATTAGTTCTAATTCCAGAAACACGCACTGAGAATTAAACTTATACAATAATGTAGTGGGGATCCTGGGCAGTGAATATTCAGATGCACTGAGATACCGATGTAGTAGTTTTTATGGGTATGTTATTTTTTTTGTACACAGATGCTTATTGCTTACTGAGAAAATATGCACCTGGGCATAGGGCTGGTGCATGTCTTGATGATGTGAAAATACGCACCAATCTGTATTGCTGAAAGTGATCATCCGTCCTTTCATATTTGGAGACAAAGATGTACACCAGGGAAGGGTTTTGTAGTAATATTTGCATTAAGGACCTCATTCTGGTTGACTCGCAGAGCTGCAAACATCGCAGCCTTGCGAGTCCACCAAACGCCACCCCTCACACGGTGAGTTCCCCCGCATGCAAATGGATGTTTAGCATACACATCCATTTGCAGCTTGCGTGTGGGGAGGAAATCATTCAGTATTCGCCGACCATTGAATGATCTTGTACAGCACTTGCAGACCTTAGACATCTCTATTGTGTCTTAGGACTAAGGGCACCCGGTGCAGGAAGCTGACATCAGATGCCTGCCACTGTACTAGCATCATCGCCGAATTACCATGGGAACGCCCAGTGTCTCATGGGAATGCCCATGAAACGCTAGGCGTTCCAATGCGTGCGTGCTGTCGCCGCTGCCCCACGCCTGCACTGGTAGGTGAAAACGGTATGGTGAACAGGCAGTTCACCGTGCCCACTTGCACCATGCATCTGCGTAAGATCATGTCCAGCAGAACGCACGGCTATTTAAAAAAAGGAACATGCTTTTTTGGGGCGGATACACAATCCCTGGCATCAGGGACAGTTTTGGTTGGCATACTGATGAATGCAGCTATGTAAATCAATAGCTGCAATTGTTAGACCAGTCAGTGCCTTCAACAGTACACAACTTCAGCACCCTATAGGCCTGGGGTAGCCAACCCTAGTCCTCGAGAGCTACCAACAGTGCATGTTTTGCAGGTCTCCTCACAGAATCACAAGTGAGCTAATTAGCTCCATCTGTGTATCTTTTAAAATGTGTCAGTGATTAATGAGTGCAGCTGTGCAGCAGCTAGGTTGTCTGGAAAATGTGCACTGTTGGTAGCTCTCGTAGGCTAGGGTTGGCTACCACTGCTATAGGCCCATATACACTGGGTGATTTTGAGCCGATAGCAGCTTAGTTGTGTCATTTGAGCTGTTTTCAGCTCAAAAGCTGTCCAGTATGTATGGGCAATGAATGGTGAGCGCAGGATACGGTCACTAGGTCTACAAGCATTAGATCAACACCACTAGGTGGACATGCATTAAGGTCGACATGACTGAAGGTCAACATGGGTTAGGTCGACATGTAGTTTTTCACTTTTTTTTCGCCGACAGGCAGTATTTCATGCCCTACCATCCACTAGGGCAGGCATTCCCAACCACGGTCCTCAAGGCACACCAACAGTGCAGGTTTTAGTGATATCCAGGCTTCAGCACAGATGGTTTAATCAGAATCCCTCAGATACTAATTAAGTCACCTGTGCTCAAGCCTGGATATCTACAAAACCTGCACTGTTGGTGTGCCTTGAGGACCGTGGTTGGGAATGCCTGCACTAGGGTGTGGTGCCCAAAGCATGGCGAGCACAGCAAACCATGTGAGGGGAGGCAGCACTACGTTTCAATGTCCATGTTGACTGTGTCGAAATTCGGGACAAAAAAAGTGAAAAGCTACATGTCGACCTAGTGACCTGTCAACCTAGCCCATATCGATCTTCAGTCATTGCAACCTTAATTCATCATCGCTGGCCACCGCTGCTCAGCAATGGGGTGGACGGCTTTCCATCATGTCCTGCTATGGAAAGTTGTCCACCCCGGGGAGAAACGCTTTAAACGGGTGCAAATTTATTTTTATTTCGTTTCTTATATAGCGCAGCATATTCCGTTGCGCTTTACAATTGGAAACAACAGTGATTAAACAAACTGGGAAGATACAAACTGACATGGAGGTAGGAGGGCCCTGCTCGCAAGCTTACAATCTATAGTAGTAGTTAGTTTATTTATAAGGCAACACAAAGTGTCCGCAGTGCCGTACATAGCAAACAAAAAACAAATTACAAGGTAACGTACAGGGTGTGTTGATAAAATGTATAATCTATAGGGATACATAAGGATAGAACTCCATAGCATGGCAGTCCCATCAGATTACAAATTGGTCCTGATGGGATGGAATTAGATATGATGCTACTGGAGGTTGTGTGGGGGTCCTGAATATGATAAGCTAGCCTGAAGAGTAAGTTGGGTAATGAGTGTGGATGAGAGATGCAGATCTTATGCAGAGCGGAGAGGTCAGGTAGGGATATATTTTGAGATATCGAAAATTTGAGATTTTGAAAATCGACCAGTGTGTATGAACCTTAAGTATAGCAGCACTAATAACAGGGATGTTATTCTAAGCAATTCCTACATAATTACAGGAAAGGGAGCATAACTGCAGCACATAAGGGCAGATTTACTAATTCTACTAAGTGATGGGTGAAACTACCAACCAACCAACCAGCTCCTGTCACTTTTCCTCCAGTTATGTAGGAGGGGACTGGCTGGAGCATCATTTCTCATTCGGAACAACAAGAAAAGCACTTGATAAATCTTCCTTGCAGCCTGTAGCATAGCAGGCAGGATATGGTTGGCTGGTACTTTCTCTCTCCAAGGCTTAGTACATCTCCCCATAAAGTGCAGTTACCAATATTACTAGTAACACCACTTCTTACATCTCCCTTTCAATGTGGTACTTTCCTTTGGTGGAGTACAGGGGCTCACATAGTATTTTGCTCTGGGACCCCAGCAAGTTACTGCAGAATGGCCGTCACACGTGTGGTTAGCAGAGGGCATATGCGTGTCAGCATTGCGGAGGTACATAATGTGAGGACGTAGGGATGGCCATCGAAGAATCAAAATCATTGATGGTTCATGGCCAATGTAAAAAACAAACAAAAAAAAAACGGCCCCATGGGAAGCACAAAACAATGAAGGGGTTAATACTATCGATGGCCAGTTGCACTATTGCTATACCTAATGAGGAGTCTGAAGTAGCAGACAATTCAACTGATTTTTCTGACTCTGAATCACTGGCAAGTATTCAATGCCGATGCGAGCGGCCGGCGAGGGGGTTAAACTGCGAAGATCACAGAAAACCAGTGATCCTCGCAGTTTAACCCCTGCGCCGGCCGCTCGCACTATGCAACGTCCCGGGGGAATCCTCGCAGTCACAGAACGGCAAGGATTCCCCTAAACTGCGAGAGCTGAGGCTAGTGCAGCAAACTCGCTGTAATTAGCCTCGATTCTCGCAGTTTTTGGAGGCACATTCGCAAATTCCCCCTCGCTCAAAAAACAGAGCGAGGGGGAATTTGCGAATGAGGGGGATCAGTTGAATACTGACAGGGAGAGCGGTGACTGCAAGCAAAAAGTCCTGCTCGCAGTCACCGCTCGCCCACGGCATTGAATATATGCCACTGAGTCAACCACATGGAGACGCTGACCGCTTGCTGAGATGGTTGAGAGGGACCCAGTTTGTGAACTGCTGCACTACATTGTACTAACACAGGGGTTCCCAAACTTTTTGAAATCACGGCACCCTGGAGTATCAGAATTTTTATCGTGGCACCCCTAAGCCAAAAGTTTCTCATTGATTACTTAAAATATATATATATATATATAAATTGTGTTTATATGTGATCCTTAAGTCCAGTTATGTTGTGAGGGACAGTATTCACTCTGGTCTGTTCACATATTTTATGATTGGAAGCCACAAGCAATGATTTTCCCTATTACATTGACCATAAATAAAATGAATTGGACCTAGACCACCATCCCAGGGCGCCACGGCACACAGTTTGGGAACCACTGTACTAACATCATAAAACATACACTCCAGTCTCCAACATGACCCATTGCATTCGGTACACAATGCTCTGTTCCTGGACGTCCCTGGTAATGTATGATTGTCATCACCTGTGTTGAAACACCCTTCTCTTACCTAGTTCCACACAGGTGCTGGCAATCATACATTACCAGGGAAGTCCAGGAGCAGAGCATTGGAGGGTATGCTATGCTTGATGAAACAAATTCCCAGCGCCGCCATGTCCGGGATTCCTTCGCCGCACACATTCCTTGTGTTTCTTCATTTAAACTTGACACATCTATTATCCCACACAACGGTACACAGGCCATGTGCCCGGACTGGCCCTTGAGTATCACACTCCGCATGTGGGGGGGTCACAGCTTCCCGGTGTGACCAGGAACAGAGCCGCCCTGGTGACTACCACAGCGCGTTGTGTGCAGCACAAGCCCCGCACACCGGGACACGTCCCTATGTGCTACTAATGGACGACGGGCGTGAGTCCCTCCCTTCCCGCCAGCAACCCATAGACGCAGGAGGACGCCGTTCGCGCGGCTGCTATCAGGCGCCGTATCGTATCCCCATTCCCCTATGACGTGCCCGTAGCCGCGCGCGGCCCTGTGTGCGTGTGCGCTCTAAATAAAGCGTGTGTTGTTGCTGCCGCGCCGGGCGGCCTGCACCGTAGGGAGTGTGGCGGGGGTGCAGTGCCGGCCGGCAGCCTGTAGGGGCCGCTCCTGTCACCTCGCCACATCCTCCCTCCTCCCCGTAACCAAACCCCTCCTTTGTGTCTTTGGCGCCGTTCCTATATAAAGAGGCAGCAGCGCCCGCTCCTAATTATTTCTTAATTTTTTTTAAGCCGCGCATTCGCTGATCGCTGCCCGGCCCCCGCCATCGCCGCCATGGACATGAAGAAGAGACTGAACTTGGAGCTGAGGAACAGGAAAGCCGCCGAGGTAAGCGCCCTGCTGCCGCCACCATGTTGCTGCTGCTGCTGCCCACGGACTTGCCAGTGATCGGTGTACGCGCATTTTCCGCCTCCCGGGTGCCAGGCCGCTGTGATTTCCCCTCTCCCTTTACCGTTGCCGGTCTCCGCTCCAGGACGAAGCTCCTGCCGCGCCCGGGGAGGTGTGTGGCCTTGATCCCACTTACCCCAACACGTGGCCTGTGCCCCGCAGTCGCCGGTCTGTTACTTGTAACTACCCCCCTGTCCCTGTAGGATTCGGTGTCGGTAACATCGGCCCCCTCCTCGGCTGCACTGATGGCCGCGGGGAGAAGTTACTTCTGACCCCTGCTGCTGCGGGTGTAGCAGGCGCCTGTGATCCCCCTTCCCGCCATCTCCCCGCACAGCGCCGGGTATTGTGGTGGGCTGAGGGGGCGGGGAGACGGCTGTGGAACATGCGGGGCCCGTACATATCACGCGGCCTGGGGCTGCACGCCCGTCTTAAGTTCCCTCCGGGAGCCTGTGTGACGGAGGCCGCGGGCTACAGACCCTAAACCCCCGACCCCCCTTTCTCCGCCTCCCGTTCCGGCCGGGATGCCAGCGGGGTAACGTGTACAGCGCCGTGACCTTGCTCTCCCCGCCTCACATGTGCTCTGCGCTTTGAGAACTGTAACTTCATGATGTGCGGCGGGATTACGGATCAGGGGCTCTAATTCAGGATCTGATCCTGCCCCCCCCCCCCCCCTTGTTACCTTCCTGTAAACACTGACTGTTCCCAGCGCACGGCAGCCATGCACATGTGTGGCCGCTCTCCAGGCCTGGTCCTGGCGAGGAGTAGCCGACATGTACTGTGCTTGGTTACCAGCGATGGCTTGGAATCGGATTGCTCTGGCAGCGCCGCAACTGGGATACAGGTGTGTGTGCTATGACATGAGGGGAGGCCTCTCGTGTCTGTGTGGCACTAACTACAGCTATGCCTCTATTATAAATGTGATACTTGCACATATGTAATATATACATACTGATAAACAAAGTGTAGGCCTCAAAGCCTACAGTATAGTGTCCACATGGCATCTCATGTTCTTGTAGCAAAGCTGCAGAAGATCTGATTGAAAACCAACAGTGAGCTGTCCTCTGGTACGGGTTGCTTCTAGTACTGCATTTTATGCAGTGGTTCTTGTTCTTTCAATTCCTGTAAGACTCGGGACATAAGTTTTAGCTAAGAGTTCAAAAACTGAAGATTTGAGACAGCATAAAGAAAGCTGGAATAACATTTATGTAAAACTGCTACTGTATGTCCCCCTTTTCTCTTCCTAATTGATGCTACTTGTTGGTACTCTACACAGTACATATTAACATAGATTACCTGTATCAAAGGTTTACGTACTTTGAAGCAATGCATTTGAATCTAAATACACATGCAGTAGCCACCTTTTTGTTCCGTCCTTCTATTTAGAGGGTATTACTTGCTAGTTTTTATGAACACAGCCAGTAAAATAGCTGATTGGTACTTTTATCTGTGTCCAAGCTTTGATAAATACCTCCTTACTAATTGGTTTATCACTTAGCATTATTTGTCCAGCACATTTGCTTCAGTATACTGGGGATGCCACAAACCTATTCATTGCTTATATCAATCACTCTTAAGGTGTCCATACATGTCCTGATGCGGGCTGTGCGATCTGTGCTTTGAGGTGCACGCTCCTGCGGCACCTCTTCGTACAGTACAAAATGTATGTGCTGCACATACGTTGTACTTGCTTTTCATCTCATTGCATGCACACCGCATGCAATGCGTGCTATTTAAGCTCAAAATGCACATCCACATCGGGACGTGTATGGGCACCTATAACCCTCCTATAGCTTTACTTGGCTTCTTGTTTAAAGTATATTTACAAATCCCTTTATATCCACATATTGCAGCTGCACTGTAGCTCAGCAGAGGCCCTGAGTGACTTTTAATTTGCTGCTGTAGTAGGGAGTATCCACCTCATGTGTTTGTGTATAGTAACTATTGTGAGAAATTGACTTTTTCACTGCTATTAGCTTTCTTAACCCTTTGACTTTGTCTAGTGAGTACTCTGCAACAGGTCCCATGTTTCTTTAATTTCAGAGGCATTAGGTTTTGTACTGTAGCTAGCCATGCTTTTCCTAGCTCAACACTGTCCTCCCAGGTCAGTTTAATTGTAGATTTGCTCTTAAGGTGCCCATACATGTTACAATTATTGTATACAATATTGCATCTCTGTTTTGCGATGAGATCTAGTACAAAAAGTGTGCTGCACATACTTTTTTTTTACTAGATCTCATCGCAAAAACGAGATGCGATATTGTATACAATGATTGTAAGATGTATGGGCACCTTAAAGTAAATCACCCTAAAGTTGTACATACTCTGTATCCATCATATTTACACAAATTGTAAACCTCAATTGTAAGGTAAGTGTTATCCTGTTTCTGCATAATGTCACCACAGATTACTTTTATGGAAGAAGCTGCAGGCTTTACATCTTACATGAGAGGGAATGATTTACTTGTGGAATATTTAACTGCTGTTCTATGCGTTATGTATGTGCTTATGTCTGTTCATAATAGTAAGCTAGAGGGTGTGGCTGATGGTGCAAGGTTGAGTGCCATTCTATGGTTGG
This sequence comes from Crinia signifera, assembly GCF_055691185.1. Taxonomy (NCBI): domain Eukaryota; kingdom Metazoa; phylum Chordata; class Amphibia; order Anura; family Myobatrachidae; genus Crinia; species Crinia signifera. The sequence continues at coordinate 202,327,029 of NC_139217.1, forward strand.
CATAGCTGTGTTTTGCTGTGAGACTAAACTAGATGTTCTTCCAAACCTTGCAATGACAGTGCTAAAGGGTATTTACGCTATTTTGCTGTTTATAAACAAGATTATGGAACTGCCAGTGCATGTATACAGTACTGCCTCTTTTCCCCACCCAAACCTGGGAGGGTTCCTAATAGACTGGACTGACTGCATTATTACATACACTTCAACAACTTGTTACCTAGCTGCCTACCTACTGCACTTTTTTCCTCTAAAGTTTTGTGCTACAATATTGAAGTGGATATGCATTTAAACCGTCCTTGCTTGTGGAACAGTGCTGGTAATGTATATGATCTAACAGGGATTTTGTTTTCCCTCAGGTTAAGGAGATGGTTTTGGATAACTGCCGTTCAGATGGCAAAATCACAGGGCTTACTGCTGACTTCGTGAACATGGAGATCTTGAGCATGATAAACATCAATTTATTGTCTGTGTCTAATCTTCCCAAACTTGAAAAATTAAAGAAGGTGAGTTATTGTGCTGAGGTATTGCATTGTTTTTAAAACTGTTAATGTTCATACAAGGGGATAGATTTGATTGGCATATGTAAATATAAAGTGGCGTCTTATGTAAAAGGTAATTGAAACAAAGTTAATACTCATTTGAGAAAATTAGATTGTCTGAGTTTACAGCAGACTATTTGATCCCCACTGATATACATAAAAGACCCCTTAGCTATCATATATATATATATATATATTTTTTTTCCTGGGACATCAGCATGCTGAACACAAATGCCCATACATATTCTGCAGCGCTTTACAGCGATTATTTGAACATTTGTCGGTCCCTGCCCCAGTGCTATATTCCCTACCACATGTACACTCATTCATTCTAGGGTTAATCTTTGTTAGGAACCAAATAACCTACCAGTTAATTTTTGGAATGTGGGAGGAAACCCACATAAATATGAGGAGAGAATATACAAACTCCACACAGTGTAGTAATGTTCAATTCCCACCATGGCCCTATCACCCTTAATACAAACGCTAATACTAAATCCAAATACCCTAGGGCAGAGGTTCTCAAACTGTGTGCTGGGGTGCCTCGGGACACTTGCAGGGCTGCCATGGGTTGCTGATCCAGGACAAACTCAAATTATTTATGGACACAACCAGTGCTGGTTACTGCCAATCATAAAAGGTGTGCAAACAGAAGCAAATCCTGCCCTTTACCACATAACTGACCCTAAAGGCCCCCTTACATTTGTCCGACTTGTCATAACGACAAGTCGGACCCGATTGTCCCAGCAGCTCCCGGGGAGGGATCACATGCGATGGCACTTCATGTGCCAAGTTTTGCATGTGATAAATCGCATGCGATTTATCACATGCCACTCCCGGGGAGCTGCAGGGACAATGGGAGCGGGGGACAGCAGCGGGGATATGCCCGCAAACAGAGAGTGGGCAGGGGGGGTCGGGGTGCAGGGAGCCGGGCAGGGAGCAGGGGGGCGGCGGCGGCGCAGAGTACCAGGGAGCCGGGCAGGAGAACACGATGCAGCAGCAGCACTTCCAAAAAAAAAAGAAAAACCCCATACAAACGAATAGGAAGCCATTGATTGGCTGAGACCTCTCTCAGCCAATGAGCGATTGGCTGAGAGAGGTCTCAGCCAATCGCTGATTAGCTGAGAGAGGTCTCAGCCAATGAATGGCTTCCTATGCATTTGTATGGCCCTTTTTTTTTTTTTTTTGAAGTGCTGCTGCTGCAGCATCTTCTCCTGCCTGGCTCCCTGGTACTCTGCGCCGCTCCCGCTGATGCTGCCCGGCTCCCTGCGCCTGACTCTGGTAGGTCCCCTGTTGTGGGGGAGCACGGCTCCGGGCAGCACACAAGATTTAGCAAATCTTATGTGCAGCCCGTCTGACCTCCCATCCGATGCGCACGGGGCCGCGCATCGGGTCGGAGGGGATGTCACCATATGCGATTTGGGACGATTTCACGGCCCGATTCATCCGAATCGGGCAAAATCGTGCCCAAATCGCATAATGTAAGGGGGCCTTAAGAATTGCATATAAACACAATCTGATTATTTTTATATATATATGCCAAAGGGTGCAGTGGGAAATTTCTGATACTCTAGGGTGCCGTGATTCTAAAAAGATTGGGAAGCCCGGCCCTAGGGCTTAAAAGACCCAAACCACTGCATTTATTATTTTATGGGGCCAAATTAGTTATTTAATGTGTGCTGGTACAATTTTGTGTCCCCAATACATTGTTTCATTTTTCTGGTGGCAAACTCCTGCTCTGTTTGTAGGATTCATTAGTTTTAAATCCATGAATTCAGATTTATAACCAGTTTTTGGGTTACTTGCAATCCAACTAGGCAACTGCCTCTTTCACTCTGGTGAAGATACCAGAATAGTGATATTTCGTAGTCCACAAATCATACATTTATTACATCTGACTGACATTCCAAAGTAAATTCTCTCCAATCTGGATTATTTTGTGAGCAGTAATGGAGTGTACACACGGTACTTTTTGCCTTCCGATGTTGACGGTCTAGTCAGGATCGGAATCGGATGCAGATCTCAAGTGTTTTAACCCTTCAGATCCGATTCCGATGCGCGTTCACGTATCTCAAGGCAGAAAGTCTTGTCTGCCATGACTATATAGTGCAGATCTGCACTATAGTCAGACTTGTATGCAAATCGGATGTGCCTTAAGATACTCTCCACGATCTGATCTGATTGGATAGTATCTGAAGGCACATCTGACCATGTGTACACACCATAAGATTTATATAACACTTGTTTCTCTTATCTTCTGCAGTTAGAGCTTAGTGACAACAGAATTTCTGGTGGATTGGAAGTTCTTGCAGAGAGGACCCCAAATCTGACAAACCTAAACCTCAGCGGGAATAAGATAAAAGACATCAACACCCTGGAGCCCCTTGTGAGTATTTTGTGTGTGTGTGGGGGGGGGAGGGTCCTTATTTTTTTGTTTGATAAGCATTGTACCATTTATGAATAGCCATGTTGGACCTTTTTTCATATCAAATTATCTTTTGGGTAGTGCCATTGCAGTCATTTTCATATTCATTTGTAAAATTGTGTATTCTCTGCAGTTGTAGTCAATGGTTGTGGCATAAAGATTAGGGCCCTAATTCAGAGCTGATCGCAAATGTACAACTTTTCTCAAATGAACAAAACCATGTGCACTGCAGGTTGGGCAAATGTAACAGGTGGAGAGAGCAATTTGGGTGGTGTGTGTTCAAACGGCAATACAGGTCGAGTATCCCGTATCCGAATATCCGTTATCCGAATTATTCCGAAATACGGACATTCCAGAAAGTAAAAAAAAATATTTTTTTTGCTAAAAACTCACTGGGGACATTTGTAACAGCATCACTGGGGACATGATATGTAACTGGCACTATATATGTGCAAGACAATGATTGCTTGGCATTCAAATTCAATGCTGAGATAGTACACACATTTTGTTTCACGTTTTGAAACCTTGTTTTTTGAACAATTAAAATATATTTGTGTGTATTTTATGTGGTAATAAAATATATTTGTGTGTATATTATGTGTTTATACAGCATAAATGCAAGATACTTCAAAATACATCATTGAAATATTAAAATATTCCGAAATACGGAATAATCCGTTATCCAAAATTCTCCTGGTCCCGAGCATTTTGGATAAGGGATACTCAACCTGTATATATATTGCAGCAAAAAACAAAGTGGCCAGTACACAATGACAGAACTCAATGTTCAATTTGCCTCCCCTGCAGTGCAACATGGTTTTGTCAATTTGAGAAATAATTTACATCTTCAATGAAGTTTGACTCCGGCCCTACTTTTTCAGAAAGTTTGTGGCTTAGAATGCATACTTTAGCCCTAAATATAGTAGTGCTACAATGCTATGCTTTTTCAGAAAGTTTGTGGCTTAGAATGCATACTTTAGCCCTAAATATAGTAGTGCTACAATGCTATGCTGAGTTGTAGTGCCATGCTGAAAAAGTGCTTAAAATCGTAGCTGCATTTTCTGAGAACAAGAAACAATTCCTCTGCCCATTACCATCTTTAGTACCCCCCCCCCCCCCCTTAACAGTGATTTTGAGGAGCTCTACAATTACCAGGGAGCATACATTAAACTAAATTTACCCTGGTGTGAATACAATCAGATGGGTTATTTTCATTACTAATATATTTATCTAATTTAATAAGGCCCTACTACAATTTAACCTGGTTGTATGGTAGGTGCTGGAGGCACCCAACAAACTTATTAACCCTTTGATTGTCAACATTGCTGTAAGTGTGTCAAAATAGCCATTAAAAATGTCAGTCATGACTGTCCTTTCAGTATACATATACAGCCAAGTTAATTAATTGAAGTTTAGTAAGTGGCGCACTGGGATTTTTAGTGGATATTTTAAAGGATGTCACAGCAATGTTGGCACTCAAAGGGTTAACATGTTAAGGGACAAGTAGTAATACTGCTATAACTTTTTTTCATTCACAGAAAAAACTAGCTCACCTCATGAGTTTAGATCTGTTCAATTGTGAGGTGACTATGCTGAATAACTACAGGGAGAGTGTATTTGCTTTACTGCCTCAACTAACTTTCCTTGATGGGTTTGATGCTGATGGTCAAGAGGCTCCAGATTCTGATCCAGAACCAGATGGGGAGGATGCAGATGAGAATGGAGAAGGTACACCTTTCAATTAAGTGTCACAATTTCATGAAACTTTTTAAATTGCTGGTTATGCTTAAGCCCACCCATCCTGCAGAAATTACCAGTGGTGCTCTGGTTTACCTCTAATTCAGCAGTGAGATTATACAATCTCCCAGAGACTGCAAGTGGTAGATGACCAATATGGCTTGCTAGTTATGTTGGATAACGAAATTATTCCCATTTAATTGTATTAACTACTGTAAAGCCCCATACGCACTAAGGCTTTCTGTACGATATAGTGAACAATATCGCCTAGTGTGGAAATGCAGTATAGTTAAGTGTGTGTGCTCCTGCACAATGTTTACTACCCCCTCATGTTCAGGCAAGGGTGTTCTCATTAACGACTGCCTTCCCAGAGGCATCGGTAAATGTGTATGCATTTGCCTATGACATCGCTGCCAATATTGGGATCAGCTATTGCGTAGAGGGCTTTAGTTTGTCTACGAACATCCTCTAGAAGGTCTATACGTTGCATTTTGGCGTACTGGACAAATTACTCTGTTAAACATATGTTGTAGTCTGTTCTGTGGATATAAACTATTGCCCGATGCAGGGGCATAACCAGACCTTTGTAGCCCCCATGCACCTATAGTAGTTATGCCAATAGCCTGATGTTCTGAAGGTCACCAATGTATTTAATGTTTAAATGTGTAAATTCTCCCACAGAAGGTGAGGAAGATGAAGATGAGGATGATCTGGATGAAGATGAGCTTGATGAGGATGAAGATGGAGTTGATGAAGTAAGTTATTTCCTGGTTGAGAAAGGTGTATGATGCCCAATATCTCGGTAGATAATAAAGATTTAATTTTTTTTAAATAGGAGGATGTTGAAGAGGAGGAAGAGGGAGACGATGATGAAGATGATGGTATGTGCAATGAAGCGTATAAATTCTTTTTGTGTAGACCCTTGACTTTAAATTATATTCTTTTAAATATTTCTATATTTTAGCAATGCATGAAGTCACTGTTACAACTGCACTTCTATATGAAGCTTTGTACTATTAAACTCCATATTCCAAGAAGTGACCATTTATTAATATGAAGCATGGGTACTAACGGTCTGGTCCTTTTTTTAGATGGACAGCAGGGAGAGAAACGGAAAAGGGATTTGGAAGATGAAGGGGATGAAGAAGACTTTGATGATGAAGAGGATGATGATGAATAAGACCCAAAAGGCTACTGGATCTTTTTTTATATGGACTGTTGGGGCTGGCCACCAGTGCATGTGGCAGTGTCTGCTGATGAGTCACTGAATACCGCTGTCAGCCACCTTGTTCAAAATTCTTTCTTTTGTTCGTGTGTGTAGATGTGTAGGGTTGAGAGATGAGACTTTATTCTGGTCTGAATGAATTTTGTTTGCCGCTTTATTTAAAAAGATGGCCGCCTGAGCTATTTGCGGTGCCAGATCGTAGGATGCCCTCCCTTTATAATGTGTTTTTTTTTGTTTTTTTCTCCCCTTTCCCTGGAATTTTCTGTGAAAGTTCTGTGGTTCCTCTGATCTGTGAATGGTGCACGGGTGTTTAAATCTGAGTGATTCCAAAGACAGTCTCCCTCCCTCGATCCTGCATCCTTGTGTTCAGTCATGCCTTATTGTTAATGTGTCCTGCTTTGTTTATTCCAGACTCCATGTATGGTTAAGTAACATTTGCGTATTTTGGCAATAAGAATTATGATAAAATTGTACAAATTTGTCTTTTCACATATTGATTTCTGTCCCACTGCTCCTTCCTTAAATCCACCCACCCCCTTCTCCCCCAAAAAACACAATTCTGCACTGTAACATTCTTGTACGGCTTCCTACTGACCATGTTAACCTAGTGTAATAGGCTTTTATGGTTCTAAACTGGAATTTAGTAGGGTTGCCAGGTCCCAATATCATCTGTTTGGTGTCAACCATACCCTGTTTTGTAAATGTAATGTGTAAAGATCACTTCACGTTTTGTAGTACCAGATCAGGTTCAAGAAAGCTACCTGTACATCTGGAAGACCATTTCAGGGCTTTGCTTTATCAATCTTGTGCATTGTCATTGGCTAACATCAATGCTGCAATTAAAAGACTTTTGTAACTTTAAATTTCCTGTTTAACATCCCTACCTCTAATGTACAGCTATATCACTTGTTGGTAACCCTTCCACTTGTTAAATTGTGTAGATGACCTACAGGTAGTTTCCTTAAGAGGTTATTTAAGCTCAAATGAGTAGAGTTGTTTTTGCAGGCTGTAAGTATCTGCTACGGATGTGGTATAGGGTTCTGACAGTGGATCCCGACTGGCTGGACTCAAGACAGCAGGGCGAGCGCAACCAACCCCTTGCGGGCTCGCCATGCTGCGGGCACAATGGCTCCCCACCTATTCTCCCTCTATGGGGGTCGTGGACCCCCATGAGGGAGAATAGACAGTGGCCGTCGGTATCCCGTCCGGCACCCATCTGCTGCAATTTCTAATGTCATATGAGGGTCTGCAGTGAACTCTTTAGCGTGACTTGAAGGTCTTAGAAAATATTTCCCTTCTGAATTTTTGTTGTGGAGGAATATGATTGGTTAGCTGCAATCTATACAGAAATTCTGACCTATTTAACACCCATGTCTTTGTATTTAGTTGTTACAGAGCCTTTTTAATAAAATATTTTGGGGGTTTTTAAATGGCTTGTTCTTGTTACTGGGTGGCTTGATTAACTTTATTTTACAGTCCCCTGCAATTTGCATGCAGATCTATCTGCTAGTCATTTTTTCTTTTAGACATTGATCTAGCATGCGTAGTTTAAGCGCTCATTCAAATTGTCTAATTTATTATGTTTGAGGTTTTACTCTTGAGGTAACTTTTGTTCTATAGTTCATCTGTAGACCTTTTTCCACCTGTTTAATGGCCATAGCAACAAACATGCAATATATAAATAGTTTGCTACATTCTGAGAAGCCGGCCATAAAAGCCAGTCTGCTTTTATAATCTACCCTCTTCAGACAGTTTTCTGCATTCTGTAAAAAGGTCCATACACTGCTGCGATGTCTCGCATCATTGTACGGACACCAGATACCCTGAGAGCTGCCCGGAACCTTTCTGGTTGCAGGGATGTATGTGATTCATCACAATTTGTTGTGATGGATCGCATGCGTCCTTGCTTCCCACCAGTCATCACCAGGAGGGAGGTACCAGGATGGGTGGTTTGACGGCAAATGGGTCCAAAAACAGCATTTCAGGGATTGCCAATTTGGTCTGATCTAAAGGGTCTGAATTGGACCAGTGTATGGGGCCTTAAGTCCTGTTCCCAGGTGCTATTACCTTCCATTTCATTTTTTTGGAAAGGTATTTCGCCCAACTCCATGCATTATGTAGCTTTGAGGCTTTTATTTTATAGCAGGCATGTCCAACGTTGGCCCTCCAGATGTTTTGAAACTACACATCCCAGCATGCTTTGCAATAGTTTTAGCATTCTCTAATAGCAAAACTGTGGCAAAGCATGCTGGGATGTGTAGTTTCACAACATCTGGAGGGCCAACGTTGGACATGCCTGTTTTATAGCAACCTTATCCAAAACCTACTTTTAATAAAGCAAGATAAAGAACCAGTATTTGGTACTTGTGTATTATCCCTGCGCTCATTAAGTAGTTTATGTACTGTCCGATTCAGTGTAGTGTCCCTTCAGCATGGCGGTGGCAGTCCCTCCAGCGTAGTGTGAGCTCTATTTGTGTAGTTTAATCGCTGGCTATCACTGTGGTGTATGTTCCCTCCAATAAGTGGAATGTGGACACTGGCCGCTTTACTAGATACTTAACATGCTGCCTTACTACGACTATGTGGGCTGATACTGACTATGCAAACTACTTTGCGTACACTGTTGCTGTGAATACACAAGTACTTTTTTTTTTTTTTTTTTTTTTATCCGTTAAACCAGGCATGTCCAACGTTGGCCCCCCAGATGTTTTGAAACTACACATCCCAGCATGCTTTGCCACAGTTTTGCTATTAGAGAATGCTAAAACTATTGCAAAGCATGCTGGGATGTGTAGTTTCAAAACATCTGGGGGGCCAACGTTGGACAGGCCTGCGTTAAACCATCGTGTGGAGAATTTTCCTGGTACAGGACAATCTACCCAGGGCAAGCTTATCATGCCTTGGCAAAACCCACCACAGAACGTAGGACCAACTATTTGCCGCTGCCCCAGCCACCATCCACGGCAGACAGTGACCAGGTGCCAGGCTCGGATGTTTGGGGTGGCTCAGGAGGACTTGTGCTGCTGAATAATTGGAGGGAGTTGGCATCCCTGTCTTTCACAAAAGCATAGGAAATGGAGTTTTTTTTTTTTTTGGGGAATCTGTATGTATTAAAGGATTTACAGAATTAAAAGCAGACCGGTGTAACAACTCATTACCTTCATCAGGGAATGGGAAAATGTATCCAGGTGTATGGGTTGACGTTTGACTAGATTTGAGGAGATAGGAAATGTCCATGGTGTGCCAAATGCTACACATTCTGTACAGAAACACTGAGCTAGGAGGCTCTAAGATGGCCGCAGACACACTGAACAGCAGGGGAGCAGCCAGGAGACAAGTCTGGACCAGCAGGTAGTCTTTGAGATTAGTGCAGCAGCACCACCGGATAATAAGCAGGAGGATTCACCCAAACAGCACCTGGTCATAGCTGACCGCACAATCCGGAGCACCATGAAGGGCCCACAGCTGAGAATACTGGCCGCAAATGAAGAGGGACACAAGGAAAACTGCTGGATTGCTACAAATGCAGGAGAGGTTCCCCAAACCTTAAAGTCCAAATGCAAGAGATAACACTGCCTAAAACAGGATGGAATTAAGGATTTTAAATGGGAGTAACAGCAGGTGTGTCTACTCCTAATCACTCCAGGCCACCCCCTATTTATTAGCAGTTTCTTAAATATTGCATACATATTCTGCAGAGCTTAGAATATTTGAGCATTCACCTCAGTGGAGTTTACAATTTATATTCCCTTTTTCATGTACATGCACACATTGTAGGGTTAATTTTGTTGGATGCCAATTTATATTTTGCAGTGTGGGAGGAAACCCACGTGAGCATGGGGAGCTATACAAACTGCACCTCATTGCTGTAATACACCAACATTGCTAACCAAATATGCAAATATCTGTGCTGCCCTAAAATAACTTTTTGTATGTATGTTCTGCTCTCATAACTTGTGGTACTGGCTTAAGCCTCATACACTCAAAAGATAAAAATGAAAGTGGGGTTTCTGAACGAAATCTAAAGCTGGCAATGCACCTACAGATTTATTGGCAGATCTGGCTAGTTGGAACAAAAATCTGGTAATTTCTGAATGAGTTTTCCAGCATTTCCAAGCAAATGATCAACTGTCATTCGTTCTCATCCGTAACCAGGTGTTTGTTCCAACCAGCCTGATCTGACAATAAATATGTAGGTGTATGGCCAATATTGCCTAGTGCAGTGGTAGTCAATTTCAGTCCTCGAGAGCTACCAACAGTTCCCATTTTCCAGACAACCTAGCTACTGCAAAGGTGCACTCATTACTCACTGACACATTTTAATAGATCCACCGGTGGAGCTATCTGGAAAATATTAACTGTTGGTAGCTCTCGAGGACTGGCGCTGGCTACCCCAGGTGTGTACACAATATCGTTAATTATGATCTCTACTGAGCATGCAGGTCAATTTGGAAGTAAAGCCAAACCGACATGCTTATCAGGCACCAGTAATGTCACCGAACAATACTAGTGGCCGATATCGTTCAGTGTGGACACACAATATCGTCCGTTGCCTCGTGTGTATGGGTCGTAAACAGATGAGCCAATGCCGATTAGTAATTGTAAATTCTTCTCAACCAAAATCTACACAAAATATGTAACTTGGTTCTCAATGAAATTACTTAACCAAGGTCATATGGAGCTCTGAGACTTCATTTGATTACATCATTTTGTCAATGATACATATTCCCATACATCTATTTTTTTTTTTCTCATGACCATGACTAAATTAACCTTTGCCCTCCTCTGTAGGGCTATACGCACCTTTTTTTTTATTTTTATAAAGGTTAACACTTAAACTTTGGAAACACTGCTTATAAGCTGAAGGGAATTGTTCCCTACAATAAGTTTGCTTCCTTTTACCTACTCAAAATACTTCAGTACATATTGTAATGTAGCTGAAGTATTTAAGTGCTTAACTGGTTTAGTGAGCAGGATGGGAAGTAGGCATGAACGGGACTCTTCACTGTGATGTGATAACATTGTAGATACTACTAAAGACTGCAGATGTTGCCTGTTCAGGAATTACGGATGGTATAATCAAAGCTCAAGAAGGCCCAGCAGTTTCTATACATTCAATATTCATGGTAGATGGTATAAGCTAGTGGCTTGGTAAAATGTTCCTAAGGTGGGTAAGGACACATTTTTTTTAAGCTGGTATGTGGTGGCTCTTGCTTATAACAATTCATAGAACATCTGCAACATTATGGCATCTGAATTGCACTTGCATAAAAAAAAAAAAATCTTCATTTATTTTTATTTTATAGTCCTCCTGCATGATAGTGCTCAAACTGCACAATTTGCAGCTGAGGTTGACTTTTGGCAATATAGCCCTCATATGCCAGTACCTAATATTCCAAATAGTCTGTTTTCCTTACCAGCAAAGGCTTTTTACAATATGGTATGTTTTTAAAAAGTGATAAGTCCCCTTGTGCAATGTAGCAGGGGCCAGGGATGGAGAAAACTGCCTATAACTGCAATAACACCCTAAATAATGGTGCATTGGATATGTTTGAAAACTAAGCTATACTATACATTTTTACTGTGCAAATTATTTTTGCTTTGGAAGTAAGTAATCATGAACATTTTTCTTTTGGCAGTCAACTGCCCCATTGCCCCCCCCCCCCCCCCCCCCCAAAAAAAAAAACAACAACAAAAAACACACAAACCGCATGCATGTGCTCACCTGCAATTGTAGCCTAATCAACCTCAACTTCTAAAAATTCAAAGCGGTTGTGAAGGGAAGATTACATTCTGGGCACTGGAATGAGAGTGCAGTAGTTCAGGGTTTTAATGCGGAAGATGTGCTATATTCTGCAGGGTGAGTGCTGTTGCAACCATGTCTGATCTTCTTCAAAAGGAGATTTTACAGCAGAACCATAGTGGCAAGGTTTCTGTGCAATTGTTCTAGATTTGCGAAAAATTTTACAGATGCATCAACCTGTCGCTAATGCAAGGGAAATAAATCTTTAAAATATGGTCCCTTAATTATGTACAAGTCTGTAAAATATAACTCTTAAAATTACAACATATACTTCAGAGTGATAGCCATACTTTGCTTTTGTCCCTTTTTGCAATAATCATTACAATCACACATGTTACATGCTCACTTGGACCAATTTAAATACAACATGGTTTGCTATTCGGAAGAGCACGGATTTATCAGGGCAATACAATGAGAGTATGATGGGAGATTAAATGTGGGGCTAATATGAAAAAGACACTACAATCACAAAATAAATATGAAATAAACTTTTTATATACTGTTATAGTAGTTGTTTGTTTTTATTTGGGTAAGTAAATAAAAGTAATTCCAATTCATAGCAAAAGTTTTATTTTTACATACAATACATTTATGAAATTAGTAGAGTGAGTTGAAAGTCCGTGTTTCCTGAAGACAGCCCCAAAACATGACAGGTCTACAGAAGATCTGCATGGAAGAGTGGTACAAAATACCTGCTACAGTGTGTGCAAACCTGGTCAAGAGCTACAGGAAACGTTGGACCTCTGCAATTGCCAACCGAGGTTATATTACAAAGTATTGAGTTTAACATTTTGATTATCAATTAATTTTCTGCAAAATAATATAAAAATTCAATTATTTAAAAATCATACAATGTGATTTCCTGCTTTTGTTCCCCCCACATTCTGTCTCTCACAATTGAAGTGTACCCATGATGGAAATTACAGACCTCATCTTTTTAAGTGGGTCAACTTTTTTGAGCCATTGTATGTGATCAGAGAAATGTGTATGTTTGGGGCAAGGTAACTTACTACTGCTGCACTTGTTACAAATTACTATTCCAGGTGTAAAGGCACCCATAAATTATGAGATTTGGGCCAGATTCCAGTGGATTAGGCCGTGATATCGGCCTAAAGAGCATATGTGTGACATCTGAACTGATGTGCGGATCGGAGCCGGAGATCATACGTGCTGCATGTAAGATTTCCAGGATATTGCCTGTGAGAGGCAGCAGAGAATGGGGATCTCATGCATTCCTACCGCCCGGCGGCTGAAGGGGGATTGGATGTGACTTCTCCGATGAGAGGAGTTGCATAGTGTATGGTCATTTTATTTAACATTCATTAACATAACAGGGTGTCATATACTTAATCATCAACTGTCATCTACTCTAAATCTACAAAAACACTAATGGACAGAATTTGCCCAAATTAAAAAAAAGTTCAAATCTGACACTTTTATAATGGTATGGTATCAGTAAGTAGAGAGACACTAGCAAAATAGTAATATCATAATTTAAAGATACAAATAATAGAAATTATCCACAAATAGTCGATGTTGAATATCTCCAAGTTGAACATGTAATTACATGCATAAAACAGGATAGGGTACAATTAATTATTGCTACTGGTTGAAAACATTTACCATCATTTACTGCATTTTGTCTAGGTACTATGACAACTATTATAAAAACTTATTGTCTGAATATGCTTGGAATCACTTAATTGGGTGCCGGACGGGGTCCCGACAGGCATTTACCCGACGTCGGGATCCCGACTGTCAAAACACCGACAGCCGGGTTCCCGACGGCCACCTGCTATTTTCCCTGATGAGGTGGCTCGCAGCAAGGGGCTTAGTTGCGCTCACCAAGCTGTCTGGGTCTCTGTACCACACCCCACTTAATTTGGGCTCCTATTGTTGCACTGCCAAATCTGAGTGACTTCAAAAAGTGGATTACTACTGGCAAGATCATCACCATTGTCGGTCATGATATGAAGGAGTCATCCTGGATTGGTGTTTCCTCTCCATTACTATATTTGGTACTTCACTATGACTAGTCCTAGTCTCTAGCTATCAATTAGTGCTCTCTGTTCATTGGATTAAGCCCCATACACACTGTGCGATTCTAGCAAGAATCGCTGGGGATATGGTCACTGAGTGACCATATCCCTGTGTGTACCGGGTGACTGTCAATGGTCAATGTGGCTCCCCCCGGCAGTGTGCCTTTTCATCAGCGACCATCTCTGGTCGCTGATGAAAAGGGGACACTGAGCAATATGATTGCTGAGCAATTTTAAGACATTATTGCTCCGTGTGTACTGAGCTTTAGGTAGCCTCTACAGTAAAGCTGGGTACACATCTATACAATCCCTATTTCTGGCAACAGTTCGGCCGACCGTACTCCCGTCGGACCGTCCACAAACAACAGCCGACACGCGCGTACACACCTGTACAATTTTACTTGCGACGTCTGATGTACTCCCGTCCCGTACACATGGTCTCGATTTGGGCTATTGACACTTCACATGTGACCAAAATTATCATAATGGGCTGGGTTAGGGCATAATTATAGCTGTCACCCTTTAACCTATTAAAAAAAAAAAAAACGGCGTGGGGTCCCCCCCACAGCCGTAACCAGCACCATGCTGAAGGAGCCGGGGCTGGTATTAAAAAATCAGGAAACCCGACAAATAGGGCTTCGCTGATTTTTTAAAACCAGCCCCAGGCTCCAGGTCCGGGGTTGGTTCCCAAAATATGGGGGACAAAATGACCAGGGGTCCCCCCGTATTTTAAGAAACCAGCCCCAGGCCAAACCAGCCAGCAGGGTAATGCCACAGCCGGGGGACACTTATTATATAAGGTCCCGCGGCCAAAGCATTCAGCCCTCTGACCGGTCAGCCTGGCCCTGTGCGGTGGCCACCGGGCTGATCATTGTGTAAAAAAAATAGAATAAAAACTATTGTTTTTTCCTGTGGAATTATGAGTCCCAGCAAGCCTCCCCCGCATGCTGGGACTTGGAGAACCACAAATCCCAGCATGCGGGGGATTAAAGGGCCCGCTGGCACTTGTAGTTCCACAGAAAAAAAAATTGTTAAATAAATACACACTGACACATTAGAAAAATAAAAGTTTAATACATACATTACACAAACACACTGATACTTACCTATCTTGAGCCGTAGGTAGGTCCCAGGGTCCGGTGGCTTGGTTTCGGGGCTGGTCCGGGGCTCCAGGGCTGAAGAGTCCGGAACCAAGCCACCGGACTGGACCCTGGGACCTACCTACGGGATCAAGATAGGTAAGTATCAGTGTGTTTGTGTAATGTATGTGTCAGTGATCAGCCCGGTGGCCACCGGGGACAGCACCAGGCTTCAGCCTGGTCAGGTAAGTCCTGGAGGGGGGGACCCCTTTATTGGAGGGGGGGGGGGTCCCCACTCCCCCAGGACCCCTGGCCAGGCTGACCGGTCAGAGGGCTGAATGCTTTGGCCGCGGGACCTTATATAATAAGTGTCCCCCGGCTGTGGCATTACCCTGCTGGCTGGTTTGGCCTGGTTCGTAAAATACGGGAGACCCCTAGTCATTTTGTCCCCCGTATTTGGGAACCAGCCCCGGACCTGGAGCTGGTTTTAAAAAATCAGCGAAGCCCTATTTGTCGGGTTTCCTGATTTTTTAATACCAGCCCTGGCTCTTTCAGCCTGGTTCTGGTTACGGCTGTGGGGGGGACCTCACGCCGTGTTTTTTTTTTTTTAGTCACCCTGCCAGAGATGCTGCCCCACATGGGCGTTCCAGCTTTGGCAGTATAGTCGCAAGGACGGCAGCATATCGGTCGAACGTGCGTACACACTGCACTTTTGTACCGATATGAGGCCATCCTGTCGGATGAAAATTAAACAGCAAAGAACTGTCGACCGACCGAATATGGACGGTCAAGACAGTTTTTTTTGCCATTTATCGCTCGTACGGGAAAGCGTACACACATATACAATTGAACGGCTGTCCGACCCAGAACGAAAGAACAGCCCGACAATTGTATATATGTGTACCCAGCTTAACTGCCATTTGGTCTGACTAGTGATCAAGCCTAATTGTTAAACAATCATTCTGTCCACTGCCTGAGGCTTTCCTTACTGTGGTAAGGCTGCCCTCTAGCAACAGCAACCTTACTGATCAACAATAGGTATCATTTCCTCTCCTTTCAGGTGGTGCATCTTACTGCATACCTTCATGCAAATGTCGGCATCCAGGGGGAACGTACAGCTGGGTATACACTAAATGAGATGCAAACAATACAATGTCAGAATTTCCCTTGAACTTCCGGAAATATTATATTTTGCGTACACGCTGAGCGATTTTACGAATTGCTAAATGTCACTACCAATTTGCTGGCTTTGGCATAATTTAAATATATGAAGACATAATTTGACATTGGTAGCGTACACACTGCATGATTTGTTCCTAGTGGTTAGGGACATTTTTAAATTGAGTTGCATGTACGGAGGATGTCGCTAGCACCCTGCGGGAGCACGCATCACTAGCGATATAGGATGCACACACAATTTAAAAAATGTGTTTTAATGAATGTTCTTAATTGACAAATGTGTTTAAATTGTGATCTAGTGTGTACCCAGCTTAACACCTGGCATGGGATCGAAATATACTTAAAATGTTTCTCGACCAGCACTGCCACTATGACAGCAGCAGAAAGTAGGGATTATGCACAATAAACGATGTCATCAACAATATTGCGTATATATCGTCCAGTGTGTACAGTCAATATTGACAATGATGCACACGCCACGGGTCGTTAAGGACCCCCCTGTTGTCTGTACATTTTGGCAATAACGTTAGCGACTGCATGTACAGAGCGGGAGGCAGGTGATTTTATTGACCAAACAATACGGCTAGTGTGTATGGTCAATAACATTCTCCCTCTGCACTGCCAATATAGTTAACTATATTGGCGGCCGCAGGAGTCATCCAGTATGTACCAAGCATAAAGGCCCATACACACTAGAAGATTATCGTTCCAGTCTGGGTGGTTGGAATAAAAATATGGACATTTTTATTCCAACCGAAATTATTACCATTGCAATCTGGTAACCCAATCACATAATAGAAGAGATTGTGCAATCTGGTAACCTAATCACATAGGAGAAGGCCCCAAGACCTCTAATCATTCGCTTTACTGCGTCAGGGGGTGCGTGCCTGCACGGAGCGCCAGCTATCCTGAGGGAAACTTCGGAGGGAACCAGCTACTAGATGGTTCGATTAGATTTTCGCCCCTATATATATTTCGGTTTACACGGGGATTATTATTTTGTCCTATTGACGGCCTACCTACACACTAGACCTTTCAATCCACACGCCACCTACACACTCCCTCCAATGGCAAAAGGTGGGCACTGCAAAAAGACAAGCATACGCAATAAAAATAAAACCAATTTACATTGACATCTGAATGAGATCTAATGTACATGAGATAAATGCAGTTCAACATTATTCCTAAACACAAAGCACCTTTACCACTCACTCAATCGTTTCATATTAAAGGATATAGGAAATGCCGATGCTGTAAGAGTAGAACTATAGCCAAGACCTTGCCATACATGCTATATAATGTAATGACCACCTTATCAAGAGTCAGAGGAATGGTGGGAGGAATGACCACTGTATTCCAGATACCTTTGCTGAGATATTCTTAGTGCTGGTTACAAAATACTTGGTATTACGAGTTGTTTATTTATAGGCATTGGTTTGAATGAAAAAGAAAAAAGTCAAGAAGGATGGAAAATAAACCTTTTCAGTAAATGGAGGAATGATCAAGCACACTAAAATAAAAAAGAAATAGGTGAAACGAGGCCACTGGTTTTAGCAAAGCCATAGTATTTTTTAATCTGCTGCTGTGCAGAATTCCACTCAACAGCATCTACTGTATGTGAAACCATCTGGTATAATTTATCCTTGAGCTTCTGTTGTTTCTAATCCTGTATCTATTCTCTAAAAACTACGTAATGCAAATTTTGAAACATGCTTTTACTACTGAGTGCTTGAGAATAACCAACGGGTCACTGAAGTCACTAATGACATGTCACAGCAAGTGCCCCAGTCACTTTTCAAATAAAAATGAAAGAAGCATGCTGGAGCTGGCCTATTTGGAAAGATTTTCATAAAAGACTATGCACTATATTTACAAAGAATCCTCAGTTTCTCAGGTTCGAGATGAAAGTTTAAAGCACCACTCAGTGTAATGCGGTGTAATACACGGTTCGTTTTTTCGGTCCGTTCTGTACTTTTAAAGTACACATCGGATCGGATCGCATCCCTAGTGCATGCAGTGTGCATGCACTGCAATCCGTTCCGATGTGTACCTAGTACAAAAAGTATGTGCAGCACATACTTTTTGTACCGTACTATGTGATGCGCGGGAGCGCGCATCGCATAGTACAGAACGGAGCCCTACACAACAGACCGTGTATGGGCTCCTTTAGTCTGGTGTACTTTACAAGACATGCAATCAATTTTCCGACAGTCAAAATACCAACGACCATTAGCAGACAGTCAATATACTGACACATTAAAAATGCCAACATTCAATATGCCAACATTCAATGTCGACATGGTCAAAATACAGACATCTCAAAAAGTCTACATAAGTTTTTCATCATATTTGAAAACAGACTTACCACAATCCAAGTAGGCATAGAGTTACATTATAATAGTGTGCAGCAAGGTACCACGCTTAAAGCATGGGAGCACAGCAGTACATTTATACAGTGTCCAATGTCGACAAGAAATGTCAACTTTTTGACAGGTCGACATTTGAAATGTCAACTTTTTGGAAAAGTCTGTATTTTTTGACTGTCTACAAATGCTTGTCGGTATTTTGAAAGTCAGGAAATCATACCGAACCCCTTTACACACTGCGATTGCTATATTTTACAAAAGGTATTGCCCGTAAATAGTTTTGGTTGGATTGGGTGGGTGATTGGTCAATGGGAATTTTATGGTTGTGGCACCTTTAAGGCCCCTGTACACTTAAGTGATTTTGCCTGTTTTCACCCTATTCCGATGGACCAGGCCAAGAAATTGGGGGTAAATCGGGCCAAATCACATGTGTTTGACATCCGAATTGAACCAATGCGTGGTCCTGTGCACATCAGGTCAGAGGTCAGACAAGCTGCACATAGGCTCTTATTCTGGTTCGATCCTAAAGGCAAATTCCTTCTCAAATGGACAAAACCATGTGCACTGCAGGTGGGGCAGATGTAACATGTGCAGAGAGTTAGATTTGAGCGGGGTTTGTACTTCAAAGTGAGATCTATATTGCAGTGTAAAAATAAAGCAGTCAGTATTTTCCCTGCACAGAAACAAAATAACTCACCCAAATCTAACTCTCTCTGCTCATGTTACATCTGCCCCACCTGCAGTGCACGTGGTTTTGTCCACTTGAGAAGGAATTTGCCTTTGCGAGTGAACCAGAATAAGGACCATAAATCGTATGTGCTGCCATCAGGTGCACATTGCGGGTGCTTTTTAACACCTGCGATGTATCACATCTGACATCCACTCAACTGTGGCCTGACAGTCAGGATTCAGAAGGTCAGTTCACCGACATTAGAATCCTGACCACAGGGGTCGAGCACAAAAAAGCCCCTTGCGGGGCCCCCACGAGGGAGTATAGTCCCTGTCAGGTCAGGATCCTGTTGGGCATTTAATCATGTCGGTATACTGACTGTCGGGACGTCATTCAGCACCCCTTCTACATGCCATAAATAGAATGCAAATAGAATTACAGTTCTACAATGTACAGAGCAATCACTATGAGCCCTCTGCAGTTTAAAGAAAAGCATCTGGTATCCCAAATTCATTACTCAAACTACCATAGATAAGCAGCACCATTTTTATTTTATGGTTACTAAAATATCGGAATACGTTTTGAGATCTGCAGTCATTTGCATTATGGCTCACCTGTATTGTCCACATTACTGATCAGAGATTAAGGGGGAAATTTACCAATATGGATTTGTAAAAAATAGGTGTATTCGTAGGCAGAAATACACCTATTTTTTACACATTTGTATTTTCGGGATTTACTATCCCGAAAATACAGCAATTCGTATTTCTAATGATGGGACATTCGTATTTGTATTTACAAATACGAATGTCTACACCATCGATAGAATACGACAGGAATCACCATTCAAAAGAATGGTGGTTCCTGATGTACTAAGCAGCCGTATTGATAATACGGCTGCTAATTAGTGTAAAACAGGCACACAAATACGACAGGAAAATACACCTTGATGTTCCTGTCGTATTTGCATTTAGCCTGCACGGATCAGTCAGATCCGTGCAGGCTGCAGTGTAAAAAAATAAAAATAATAATAAAAAAACAGCGTGGGGTCCCCCCCCCCCCACAGCTGTAACCAGCACCAGGCTGAAAGAGCCGGGGCCGGTAATTAAAAATCAGGGAACCCAACAAATAGGGGTTCCCTGATTTTTAACAACCAGCCCCAGGCTCCAGGTCCGGGGCTGGTTCCCAAAATACGGGGGACAAAATGACTAGGGGTCCCCCGTAATTTAATAACCAGCCCCAGGCCAAACCAGCCAACAGGGTAATGCCACAGCCGGGGGGAGACTTTTTATACAAGTCCCCCCGGCCAAAGCATTAATCCTCTGACCAGTCAGCCTGACCAGGGGCCCTGGGGGAGTGGGGACCCCCCCAATAAAGGGGTCACCTCCCTCCAGGACTTACCTGACCAAGCTGAAGCCTGGTGCTGTCCCCGGTGACCCTGGGCTGTGGTCACCGGGTTGATCTTGGTGTAAAAAAAAAAAAGATGAATAAACTATTGTTTTAAACTGTGGAACTATGAGTCCCAGCAAGCCTCCCCTGCAAGCTGGGACTACAAGACCCAGCGGGCCCTTTAATGCCCCGCAGGCTGGGACTTGTGGTTCTCCAAGTCCCAGCTTGCAGGGGAGGCTTGCTGGGACTCATAGTTCCACAGTTTAAAACAATAGTTTATTCTTCTTCTTGGTGTAAAAAAAAATCAGCCCGGTGACCACCGCCCAGGGTCACCGGGGACAGCACCAGGCTTCAGCCTGGTCAGGTAAGTCCTGGAGGGGGGGGACCCCTTTATTGGGGGGGTCCCCACTACCCCAGGGCCCCTGGCCAGGCTGACCGGTCAGGGGGTTAATGTTTTGGCCACGTGAACTTATATAATAAGTGTCCCCCGGCTGTGACATTACCCTGCTGGCTGGTTTGGCCTGGGGCTGGTTCTTAAAATACGGGGGACCCCTAGTCATTTTGTCCCCCATATTTTGGGAACCAGCCTTTACACCTTGCAGCCTGCACGGATCTGACTGATCCGTGCAGACTGCCTCTACTAATTCGTATTAGTGGCCGTATATATGGCCGCTAATACGAATGGTTACACCATCGGAGGGTTACAAAGCAGTCGTATCTGACTGCTTTGTACATTCCCGTCCGGAACACGACTTTGCATACGACTGAAACAGTCGTATGCAGTCGTAGGGAAAATACTAATATGAAAAACTAGGTTTTTCATATTAGTAAATTTCCCCCTAACTATCCATATTTCTTAATGTTCAAACAGGAATAGTATTTATGAATGAATGCAAACACCTTTTTTTTTGCAGATTTAAGCATTAACCAAGAATAGGAAATAACGCGCCCTGCATCGATTTTTTCCGATTTCTGATTCGATTTTGCCAGATCTAATAGAAAATCAAATCAAATCGGTGTGTGTGTGTGTGTGTGTGTACAGGGCTATAGACTACTTTAACAAAACCCCTAAGCCACAAGCTGAGAAAATACGGACTGTTTTAGCCAGTTATTTAACATCCAAATGTCCACACATATCTAAAAGAAAAAAAAAACCTGTGTTTGTATAATATATATTTTTACACACACACACACACACGGGGTATGGAATACGTTTTCGGAAGCATAAAAAGTATTTACTTAAGTAATTAAACAATTTTTCATTCGCTAGAGGAGGCTATGCAAAATTGCTAGTGCTGAAACCACTTGGTGTAGCAGCTGGACCATTCCAAACCAGGTAGGTCTTCTACATTCTGGCTGAAGGTCTCTACTGCAGCTTCTGGTGACACAAAACAAACCCAGGGTACCTTGCTTTTGACTTTGGGAACATTAAATTGTGCGATTGCCACGGTTTGGGAGGAGTTCATGGGCCAGAAAATCCACCACTTTCCTGGGAAGGTGCATTGTCAAGATGGCGAATGGTACCACAAGAGCACAATGTTGAATGCTGCCTGGAAATGGCTTCCAGCAGGCATTGGTACCAGTTCCCAGCAACTGTGCTCTGCTTCAAGACTGGTACCATAGCTTCATGACCAGGCTTGGCCACAAAAAAAATATATAGCAACCACCTACTTAACCACTCTGTGCTCACATCAGAACTTCTGTGGTGGCGCACTGTAAATCTCTGGGTTGACTGCTTGGTCTTCGGGTGGAAACTATACATTCAGGATTCAATGTCACTGATGATCTTCCAGAGCAACCAACATCAAACCTGGCCAGCACGTTGCAAGCCACCCAAGATTCCTTCTGCTCTCAAGTCAGCTGATGGAGCACCTTGCTCATGCTAAACTTTTTATGAAGTGTAGAGTGGACAGATTCCAAATAGATGCTTATCACCTCTAACTGAAACTCAATCTGGCATCCACCTCAATTATGGCCAGCACGGAAACAACGTTGTCCTCTGATGGTGGGCATAGGTTTGCCTACAAAACACTCAAACGCCATAGTTTGGGACTATAATTCCTCCCCAAAGCATTTTCCTGTTGCAGCAGACCAGTCATTGAAGAACATGGCTCTGCAGTTGCTGCTTTTTAGCTCCATAATGAGTTTGTGAAGTAAGTGAACATGCTGACTTCTTTGATGTGCAATGCTGCTTATATATACATGTCGGTGCCCTGAATTTTTTTTTTTTTTTTTATTAAATTTGTTTATTGGTAGAACACGGTACATCAGAGCAATCATGCAAAATATAAAACTACAAGATATCACACAATAGACTGGAAGAATCGATCATGATAAAGTTTAAAATGTGATCCATTTTAACAATTTTGTAAAGAAATAATAAGATGAAAATAAATCTAAATGATGTGGTTATTTAGGGAGCGAAAAAGAAAAGCCATGAGAGAAAATGTGAGAAAAGAAAAAGAGAGAGTAAGAAAAAAAAGGGACAAGGAAGATGTAGAGAAATAGAAAAGGGAGAAGATAGGAAAAGAACGTAGGAAAAGAGAAAGGGTGAGTCTTCGGCAGAATACAAATATAAAATAGGTGTTGGTCAACAGGGCTCAATATCAAATAGGTTAAGGGGAGGTGATCTCCTGGAGAGAAACCCAAAGAGACCAGACAGAGTTGAATTTCATAGAGGAGTTTTTAAGAATGCTGGTCATATACTCCATGTGATACACATGCCAAATGCGGGACATTATGGAGTGCATGGAAGGAGCAACAGGCTTTTTCAAATCCATCGCAATTTGGCAAGTGGTTGCAGAGACCACATGACGCATCATTTTATTTTGTAGTTTGAATAAAGTTGGGACATCTAGTGGAAGAAGAAAATACTTGGGGTCATTGTGAATGGGCACAAGTAATAGATTTTTTATATAGTGGATGACTTCATTCTATAAAATCGGCTATTTTAGGACATGTCCACCATATATGCATGAATGAGCCTGAAGAAATCGCACCCTCTACAACATCTATCTGCTGAGCCTGGGTATATTTTGCTGAGTTTAGAGGGAACAGAATACCATCTATATAGTAGTTTATATTTTCCTTCATTTTGACACAAATAGAACTAGAGGCAATGTTGTCCCGAATCTCCATCCAGTCGTCCTCAGTCATTGAAGTGTTTAGATCCGGTTCCCAAGCCCTCTCAGAAGAGGTATATATTATTTATTATTGCACACACCATAAATATTCTTCTTTAGGTTTTGGGAAGCACAAAAATGATTGAGCCAGGCATCCCCATATTTTACCACCCCCAATAACCTTGTGGACTCAACCCAGATTGACAATTTGCCAGTTAGAAGATCCCTGAGAGAAGGGAACTTATCATCATCATCATCATATGTCTGCAAATATATTTCTCTAAAATTGACAACAAACTTTATGACAGCTGGTTACAATGGCCCTTATTCACATTGACACGTTCACATGCATCACCCAACTGCTCCCATTGCGCATGTGCAGTGTACGCAATGCGCATGTGCAAACTGCGAAATTCCTATTGGGCATTTGTATGGGCGCGTCCAGTATAATGAGCAAAACTGGGCGTACACGTGGGCGTTCACTTCGAGTGGTGGGTTTGCTTTCGCATGACTGCAACAGGGATTGTTCCCACACAATCTCCAAAACTTTCGCAAGCTCAAAGCAGGTTTTCAGTTTCGCACACTATACTTCTTGTGAACTGCTCATTCGTACACTTAAAACACAGTAGCGAAATGAGGAAATCAATAGCACCTGAACACCATTGTGACCAATTATTGGTTGATTGTGACAATCATTTAACTCTGCTCCACTTCAGTTTGCATCACAAAACCAAACAAGTGTTAGCAGACACATTTAAATTATTATGGTAAGGTGAATTGTAGGCCACAAATGCAAATGCACTTAACACATTTATTAATTGTCCTTATATAACATACCTTTATGTACATTTTCTCTCTGCCATGTGTAACATGTTTGCACGGTCAACATTAGTCGACATGTGTCAACTCACATATGCAACTTATATATATTAGGGACAAGAGCATGTTCGCACGCACACTGTGGTGCGTGTGCGTGTGAAAATGTGTTGGCGCGTGCGAGCAGTTTTAATTGCACGCAATGAAAGGCCACACCCTTTTTAGTATGGGTGCGAACGCATGAGTTCGCAAGCCCTATAGGCGTGACTCTGCAAGATGCGTACGTGCTGTTATCAAGTGTAACACTGCATGCGTGTGTGCATGCGAACGAATGAACCTGAATAAGGGCCAATGTTTCCATGTTGTGTTTTTTTTGGTCTCTATAGTACAGGATTTGGGTCTTAGCATTAAACACTATGGGAGGGTATTCAATTAGTGCAGATTTTCCCAGCAGTCAGAAAATCTGCACTTCGATGACTTTACATTCTACATATTCAATTAAAGTGCCGGTCGGAAAACAAGTGGATTGATTAATCACCTATACATGTGTTTTAGTCAAATCTTTAGGCGTTTGATCATTTTATTGCGAACGCAGATTAGACTTAAAGTAAAAAATGCATCAGCGGAAAAAACACCTGAAAATTGCCACAATTGTATAGGTACATATGTATTTCTCATCTGTAAAATTCAGACATAGGCCCGTATTCAATACGGCCGGCGAGGTGATTAAACAGCGGAGATCGCAGTGAACCTCGCTGTTTAAACAAGCGAACCTCGCTGTTTAACCCCTGCGCCGGCCGCTCTCCGTATTCAAAGTTCCGACCGAATCCTCGCTGTCACAGGACGGCGAGAACTCACCAAACAGCGAGGGTCACAGCTAATGCAGGAAGCCCGCTGCATTTAGCCGCAAGTCTGGCTATTTCAGCGGCTGCATATGCAGATTGCCCCTCGCTCCAAAAACGGAACGATGGGGAAATGTCATGTGCAGTTGAATACGGTCACAGCTCGCCCCTGGCATTGAATACACCCCATTATTGAGGGGGATAATGTGGGCTATATAATAGTCTCAGTTGTAGACAGTCGAAAGTGGTCTATGATTTAGCCACTAGAATTTTTACAAATATCACTGAAAGAATAAATCCTCCACAGAAGAATGAACTATGTTGATCCTTTGCCCATCCTTGCAGTTTGTACTAAGAATTTGTATTCATAAATAGTCTCTCTGCTAGTGCCAGGTGCCAACAGAAATGACTGACCTGCTACCATATTTGTAATTTATTCAGTAAAACAAAGCAGGATTAAGCCCTACTGTTTTACAACTTACCACAGAAGCGAGAAGGATATATATCATCAGCACCACACCGCATTGTAAATACTGCAACAATAGTCATAACTTCAATTCACCGAAAATATACCATAATCCAGTGGCTTCCAAACTCTGTTTGCGGTAAATCACAGCTTTACATTTCCAAGGACTACTCCGTTCTGCAACCTCCTGGTATACACTGGGAGGATGAAGGCTTCTTCATTTACATTTCACCAAGGGTGGCCATCTTTGCCACCACCAATATATCTGATCAGCATGTATGGCAGGCAATGGAGGAGGGTACAAGGATGCAGGTCTGAGAAGTCCCCTTAAGGTTAGTGGCTGCTAGACAAACATCCGGCAGCCATGGAGTAGGCGCTTTTGATTGGTGCAGCTGATGTTACTAGGTCAGAGAAGGCCTGACCTGGTAAGTGGTTAAGACCTTCATGGCTGTTAGGCTTTCCCCAATTGAGCACAGGTGTTAAAATTAAATGGAGGTACGAATTGAGGCACCTTTGATCATGTATGGTTATCTTTAAAACCAATACATTTAGGGTGCCTTGAGCACAGAGTATTAATATTCTATGCTGTGTATTTTAACTGTATCTTTATTCTACTACAGTAATAATATGCCATTAAAATTGGAATAGATTGCACTAGACCTGCACACAGCAATAACACTTATTAGTGAAACATTTATATATGTCACTATTTTATGTCTGGATTAAAACTAATGTTGTCTACTGTAAAGGTGCATACACACTGTACAATTCTCTTGACCAACTTGTTTGACCAATTTCATTCATTTTGGCCATTCTGAATGAAATTGGTCAAAATATCTTTCGTCAACATCTTTCGTACAGGACACTGGGTTCAAGGGACATGTCTTTCAACGAAATTGGTCAAAAAAAATTGTACAGTGTGTATCCACCTGTACTACCAATCCAGAATTCAGCATACTCTGTTCTTCCAGAACAATAGATTTTGAAGTTCACCTGCGCTTTGTTTTAAAAGAGAGTCATGTTTTTGTTTTACAATCAAAGTAATATGGCTTTAATTTAAGCAAGCATGCATAAAAACTAGTGAAAAAACATCAAATACTTTACACTGTAGAATATTTCAATAAAATATTAAGTGTCCAACTATTACTTAAGCTTATCTGATTTATACATCCAAATTACAGAAAACAAACAAAAAAAAAGGCCATGTGCCTTTTGCTTTCACGACTCCAACACACATCCATCCACAGTCCTCATGTTCAGCTTCCAGTGTCCACGTTAATTAGTCTTACTGTTCTTGAAAATAGAGCAGCTGGATTGTATTTTCTACTAAAAGCCTTTCAGCAAGAATGGTGTTACATTGTCTGTAGCGAAGGGTATAGCTGCTACTGTACTGCCCATCAGACCTGGGGTAAGAGACTGGAGTCCATTTCTGCAGGGAGCTTGGAGTGGAAAGGGAGGAGGTCAATATCATAATCTACAAAGAGAAACAGACAACATACTGGAGGTGAACAATACAGGCTACTATCTTACATACATGGCACACGCTGCTGTAGAATGGACATTCATTTAATAAGCATCACTTATTCTAGATTCAACAAGGCCATTTCCAGACACTACAGCAGCTACTGAAGTTTCCAGCAAGGTTGGATTCAAAAGTAATGCCTCCATGGCTATAAGTTTTTTTATTTATGAACTCATTTGAACACTTTTTTTGTACATAATACCTCAGTTTATTCTCTATGTAATGCACTATTCACTTTTCAACATAGTCCCCATCCCTTTCCACGCACATGCGCCAACGCTTGACAAGTCGGGCAAACCCATTGGAGAAGAAAGCTGGTGGTTGTTGTTGACACAGCTTTCACCTCGTCATCAGTTGAAGTGTTGACTCTTAAGGTACTCTATCATCTTTGGAATGAGGGTTGCAGCTCCTGCAGTTCAAGGAAGTCCTGCCACACCCATCGTACAGCCCGGCCCCCTGGCATACAGGCCCATGCTGAAGCCCTACACTGGACTGTGAGAGCCCTTCTGCCCCCACCCGATGTCCCAGCTCCGGGTGAACCCAGCGTCCCCAACCTGGACCCCAAGGAGAAGGTATGGCTCCAGAATTGGGGGGAGGGGGATCGGTGGTGTGCCCCCCCCCCCACACATACACGTTAGCTCTCCCTTCAACTGTGACACCAGCCCTTTGCACCACAGCAAGACAGACCCAGAATCCATCCACATGGCTGAAGGGGAGATGGCCTGTTGAACCCTCCCAACAATGCCCTGTGAGCAGCAATGATCAAGATGGTGCCACAAATAGCTGCCTAGGATTTGTGTCGCTCAACCAACATTTTATGTTCCGTGTCTCCCCTGTTGTGTCCTTTATCTGTACTATTGTTACTTCTATTTACCTATCTGGCTGTTGCAATGAACAAGTAGCGCCGCTGAACGGCTGCCTAGGTCCTGTGTGGCTCAACAAATATATGTTCCCTGTGTCGGTCACCCTCCCTAGGGTACATATCTGTAAGTGTATAATATATATATATATATATATATATATATATATATATATATATATATATATATATATATATATATATATATATATATATATATATATATATATATATATATATATATATATATATATATATATATATATATATATATATATTTATATATATTTTCTGATTCTCACTCCCTATTACATTTGGCCCCAAATTGTGGATTTCAGATCGCCACTATATGGGGACCTTAAGTCACACTCCACATCTATCACAATGGTGTGACAGCAGTCGCAGATAGAACTTGGAGTGATTTAACGAGGGGAGTTAAAAAAAAAAAAAAAAGGAAGGAAGAAAAAAAGAACGCATTTGTTCACATTTCTGAAATCAGGCCCTCTGTGACTAATGTAACTTTGGGCCTGATTCTAAGAAATTAAACTATTTTCAACTAAATATTGATAAAATGTCGATGGTGATCAAGTGTACATTTTCCCCCAAGCAGTTTCACTTTGCAAATCTGCGTGGAAGAAACCAGACTCAAAAATGTCTGTTAATTTGGCAAAACATTTGAATCAGCTGCAAGTTAGTCAATCCATGTCCCCCTAGAGATTAAATAGAGGGCATTTTTCCCTAAAAAGGGGCGAAAAATCTGGAACACATTGCATACAATTTAGCCAATTTTCACCCAATCCGTCACAATCAGGTGAAAACAGGCCAAATCGGACCCGTGTCTGGGCACCTTTAGTTTGTACAAATTTCCACTTTTAAATTTTACATGGCAGGAACTTGCAGGATCCTATTGCAATGAAATGCTTTTGATACACAGCTCACGCAGTCAAGGAGTCCCCCTAAAATATGTGCTATGTAATGTCACAAAGTTCATACATGTCATTTTACTCAGGTTTCATATGTTTAGAAGTAATATTCATCAATTGTAGAATACATTAAATGATTGGCATGACCACACCCTCTCAAACAAGCCTGGGCAAAGTTAATCAGTATACATCCCACCCTGTATATACAATTAAAAGGTAGCTTTCACCCACCTATTTCATCCTGAAGTCTGGTGGATGGAGGGTTTTTATGGAGCTCCTCAATGTGTTTATTCATTTGGGCTCTAGTGGCCGTTGAGAAGCTACACTGCATACACTTGTAGCTACCCCGTGTATGCTCCCAAACTATGCGACTGTTGTTTAAATGTCCTGAGGGAAAAAAAAAAACACATAACATGTAAGACATATCGAAGGAGTGATAAAAAGGAATAAGATTTCATTTTCCCAACCCAACAGAACTGAACATAAGCCTTTAAATTCCCTGTGAATTGCAGCATCAGCCATCTCTGCATTTTATGTCTCATGCACGGGTCTCTAAGTTCTGAATCTTACACAACCATCCTCAGATTTATGGAACAATTATTGGCAACTCCTCGATGGTACAATAAACAAAGTTAAGTAGAAAGGATGGACCCTGTCCCAAGGTACTTTGAAATTACATTACAGACAATCCCACATACACTTTCACCCAGAGGGATATTGGCAGAAGGGTTGACCTTCCTTCACACAGTAAAGCCTATATATTATCACTCAATGGGCCTTATTCTGTTTCATTCACTCGGACACGTGCACGGACCCTTGCTAATGAACCAAACCCCGCCTTGCGAATGTGGTTAGCCCGCACCACCCATTCGCATGCCAAATTCATTCGCAAGGCTTGCGAACAGATGTTTTACATGAACATCCATTCGCATGACAGTGGGACCCTCCCCCATCTTTTGATGGTCACCGACCATCGAATGATGGCGAAGACACACCCATATGTAAGGGTGGCCTAGACTACTCCTACATAGGAGCGAAGAAATGCAGGGAATTGGGCGGGCAGCGGACATCCTGCTAGGTCAGCTGTCACCCCCTGCATGTGCGTCACGACTGCATTAGCATATGTGTGCCCAGTGTTTTAATGGGAAGGCTCATGAAATGTAGGGCATACACATATGCTAATTGCCCAGCACCCTTCTCCACCCCCCGCTGGGTAGATTTTGGTAGAGTTTTCCCATGTTTTTTAAAGCAGCAATCAATTACACTGCAAAACCAGGTTGATTTTGCCATGTAATTGATTGCTGCTTTAAAAAACATGGGAAAACTCTCCCAAAATCTCTCACTTTCTGAAACTCTCACCCTATTACATTTGGCCCACGGTGTTACACATTTTCATGTCCCCCTTCCCCACTGATGTTAGAATGGTCAAAAATTCAGCTAGTTACTGCTTGGGAGACTACAATATATGCCATATGAAGACAGGATTTATAGAAGTAAACATTTATTAAATGGTGTTTGTTTTGATAGAAAATGATCAATATTCTAAGACATTTCGGGAAAGAGAAATGTCATTCACATCAGTTCCTACTCTATCAAAACTTTCCGTCCTATTTCACATACACACTACTGAGAATTTGTCAGTATTCAATTAACCTAAGGAGTGTTTTAGGGTGTGGGAAGAAACCACTACGCTGCCACAAGATACAGTATATTAGAATAGCAAATTTCCTTGTCAATAAATATAGGTATATTAAAAAAATTGGTACTTATGTATTATCTGGGCTCCCATGTTAAATGCACCCCATTTTTTCATACCCCTACTATCCAACTACGCATGGAGTTGATTTTATATAGTGTGGCGAGCGAAGCGAGCCACCGTGCCCGAAGCGTGGTGAGCGCAGCGAGCCCCACGAGGGGACGCGGTCTCATAAGAAAAACGGGAGTCCAGGTATTACATAAGTACCAAAAAATTATCTATCTATGTTCACAGCATGCCTATGAACATACAAAAAGGTATGTTAGGTCAGGCTTGGTTACCCAGAAATTCATTTACCCTTAACCCACCCTTCCCACAGCTTAACCCTCCTACTTTCTTTGGGGATCCGTAAGCCTTCTTAGTGGTATAATTACCCAAGGTCCCCAAATTGAAGAGGTGATGTTGTCTATAGCAACCATATTCTGTCTAGCATTTTGTAGGATGCAATAAAGGGATTTTTGTAAGAACTTACCGTTCGAATCCCTTTCTCTGATATGGTCCTGGTGACACAGCTCAACACTGGGATGTAGGAGGGTCCGAAGGAGCCAGGCACCTATCCTAAAGCTTTAGAGGGTAGGCTCCTCCCCTACTGCATCCCTGGACTCTTCAGTTCAACTTTCAAAGCCACTGGAATACATTAACTCAGTACAAACACCTGCACATTATCTGCACATTTTATAACAGAAACTGTTAACTTTTAACCATTTTAACATGAACATCATGAAATTCTGGCATACTTACTGAGCGTAAGGGAGGGATCGCTGTGTCACCAGGACCATATCAGAGAAAGGGATTCGAACGGTAAGTTCTTACAAAAATCCCTTTTTCTCTTTCAATGGTCCTGGTGACACAGCTCAACACTGGGACGTTCCAGAGCCGGTCCTTTGGGAGGGTACGCTCAGGTCTGCAGCTCTCAGCACTGCTCGCCCGAATGATGCGTCCTCCGACTCGAACTCATGGAATCTATAGAATTTGGCAAATGTGTGAACAGATGACCAAGTGGCAGCTCTGCAAACCTGCTCAGCTGTGGCCCCATGTCGAACCGCCCAAGAGGTGGCAACTGACCTGGTGGTATGCGCATTTATTTTGGCCGGTACTGGTCTACCCACTTTGGTGTAAGCAAATGCTATCATAGACCGCAACCACCTAGCAATAGTCTGCTTAGATGCAGGCCAACCAATTTTGTGTACGTCATACAATACCAACAATGTGTCAGTCTTCCTGACACTCTTCACTCTGTCCACATATATGCGTAAGGCACGCACAACATCCAAAGTTCTCAACTTGTCCCTTTTCTTAGAACCCTCTGGGGGTTGAAACACAGGTAGAACAATCTCCTGATTTAAATGGAAGGTAGATACCACCTTCGGTAAAAACTGAGGCACTGTTCTTAAAACAGCCCTGTCATCATGAAAAATTAAGAAGGGAGATTTACATGACAAAGCTCCCAATTCTGAAACTCTTTTAGCAGATGCTACTGCTAACAAAAACACTAGCTTCCACGTAAGAAACTTAAAGTCAGCCGACCTTAAAGGTTCAAAAGGTGCCTTTTGAAGGCATTCCAAAACCAGTGATAGATCCCAAGGTGCTACTGGTTGCTTGTATGGAGGTTTCAACCTGGATACTCCTTGTAAAAAAGTTTGAATTTCCGGCAAAATGGCTATCTTTTTCTGGAAATAGATGGACAAGGCCGAGATCTGCACCTTCAGTGACTGAAGGCTTAGGCCCGATGAAAAACCATCTTGTAAGAATTCCATCATTCTTGATAGCTTAAAATGAGATGTATGAGCCTTTCTTCTCTCACACCATCGAATGTAAGTCTTCCAGACTCTATAATAATTTGCCGAAGATACAGCTTTTCTGGCTTTTATCATAGTCTGTACTACTGCCTCAGAAAACCCTTTTCTTTTCAAAATGGTGGTTTCAATAGCCAGGCCGTCAAAATCAATCGATCTGAATCCAGGTGATTGAAAGGGCCTTGTCTTAGAAGGTCTGGTCTCAGAGGTAGACGCCATGAGTCCACAGACAACCTCTGAAGCCTCGAGTACCAGGATCTCCTTGGCCAATCTGGGGCCACTAAGATCACTGGAACCTTCTGCCCCTGTATTTTCTTCAGAAGTCTCGGTAACATTGGTACTGGTGGGAATGCATAAAGGAGATTTCCCTGCCAGTGAATAGTCATGGCATCCACTGCCTCCGCTAGTGGATCCCTTGTTCTGGCATAGAACCTGGGCACTTGACGGTTGATCCTGGATGCCATCAGGTCCACATCCGGAGTTCCCCACATCGAAGTGATTTGGTGAAACACCTGAGGGTGTAAGCTCCATTCCCCTTCCTTGAGCTCCTCCCTGCTCAGGAAGTCGGCTTCTATATTCTCTATTCCTGGGATGAATATAGCCGATACAGCTGGAACATTCTGTTCCGCCCATAGGAAGATTCTGGATACCTCCCACATGGCCAATCTGCTGCGTGTACCTCCCTGGTGATTCAGGTACGCCACAGCTGTGGCATTGTCGGTCTGAATCCTCAAAGGGAGGTTCTGTAACCTGTCTCCCGCCAAGGAAATGACTTTCCAGACAGCTCTCAGCTCCAAGATGTTGATTGGTAACGCTGATTCCTCTGCCGTCCACAGGCCCTGAAGCCTGAGATCCAGGACTATTGCCCCCCAGCCCCTGAGACTGGCGTCGGTAGTTACTATCAACCAGTCCCAGGTCTGTAATGACCGACCCCACTGAAGGGAATCTACTTCTGTCCACCATTTCAAAGATTCTCGGGTGTCCGAAGACAGTACTATCATCTCGGATTTCATGGTCAAAGTGTTTCCTGACCAAGCTGACAAGATGTTCCATTGGAACCTCCGAGAGTGGAACCTGGCAAATTGAAGCGTCTCGAATGACGCCACCATCTTCCCCAGGAGCTTGAGGCACCTCCATACTGAAATGCTCTGAGCCCTGAGAATCTCCTGGACTAGGGCGACCAGATCCCTGGCCTTTACCTCCGAGAGGAATACCCGATGAAGATGGGTGTCCAGAATGACTCCCAAGAATTGGAGCCTTTGTGACGGTACCAACTGAGATTTTTGCAAATTTAAAATCCAGCCGTGAGCCTGCAAAAAACTGATGGCCTCTGCCAAGTGACTCTGCAGCATGGCTGCTGACTCTGCTTTGAACAGGCGATCGTCCAAATAGGGTATTACTGTGATTCCCCTGAGCCTCAGCACCGCCGCCATTACTGACATTATTTTTGTGAATACCCTTGGCGCGGTTGCTAGCCCAAAGGGTAACGCCCGGAATTGCAAATGCAGGTCTCCTATGGCAAACCTCAACAAGGTCTGATGTTCCGGGTGTATAGGAACGTGCAAATATGCGTCCTGGACATCCATGGACGCCAAAAATTCTCCCTGGTCCAGACTCAGGAGTACTGACCGTAGAGACTCCATTTTGAAATGGTCTACCCATAAATGAACATTTAGAGACTTCAAATTTAGTATTGGTCTGAAAGACCCGTCTGGTTTGGGCACCAGGAACAGCGTGGAGTAAAAGCCTTTCTTCCACTCTGTCTTGGGGACTAGTGTCACCACCCCTTTTTCCAAAAGGGAGTGCGCTGCTCTCACAAGAGCTGTACGCAGCCGTGCCTCCTTTGGTAAGGATGTGGGAATGAACCTCTTCGGAGGAGGCCCTCTGAAAGGGATTTTGTAACCCTGTGTTATGATGTCTAACACCCAGGCATCCTGGTCTAGAGAAGCCCAAGCGTCCCTGAAGAGCGTGAGACGCCCGCCCACTTTTGTCACTGTCGGGCAAAGCCCCTGACAGTCATGCAGAGGGTTTATCCTCTCCTTTATTGGCAGGCTTCTTGTGAAAAGAGCCAAATTTTGACTTTTGTGTCTTGCCTCTAGAGGGCTGAAACCTTCCCCTGAAAGACTGTCCTCGAAAGGACGCACCACCTCTAGGGGAGGGCCGAAAGGACGGCTTAAAAGCAGAAAATCTGGACGTCTGCTTTGCTGAGGAGGCCGGCAGGAATGTACTTTTGCCGCCTGTAGCCTGTTTTATAATCTCCTCTAATTCGGTACCAAAGAGTACCTTTCCTTTGAAGGCTAATGTTTCCAGAGCCTTCTTGGACTCATTATCTGCTTCCCAGGCTTTAAGCCAAAGCACTCTCCTGGCATTAATGGAGACTGTGGACACTCTGGTTGCCATTTTAATAGCTTCCTCCTCTGCTTCCACTGCATATTCTGCTGCTGCCTTAATCTTTTCTGCAAGCAGTAATGCACCAGGGTTAGCCTGCAGCATGGTGCATAATTCACCAGCCCACTCTATCATGGCCTTAGAGACCCAGGCTGAAGCAATAAGGGGCCGTAAGGTAAACCCCACCCCTTCAAAGATAGCTTTGAGGTTTCCCTCCAGCTTTTTATCCACAGAATCTTTGAAAGCTGCACCGCCCTGTACTGGTAATACAGTAGCCTTGGACAAACGTGCCACTGAAGCGTCCACCACTGGGACCTTTTCCCAGAGCTCCGCATGAGACTCTGGCATGGGGTACAGACTAAGGAATCGCTTAGGCATCTGAAGCCTCTTATCCGGAGTTTTCCAAGCTCCTTCTAATAATTCCTGTAACCCCTCATCTGAAGGAAAAGTAACAGCCTCCTTCCGCTGTCGCTTAAAAACACCTTTAACAGGAGTCTTATCCTCCACAGTCAGCTTTAAAGCCTGCTTCACAGCTACAATGAGATCCTCTATACCAGCAGCAGAGCTCTCTTCCAAATCATCACCCTGATCCCAGGGGATGTCAGTATACTCTCCTTCCTCTTCATCTACCACAGTAGTTAAAGCATAAGACCTTCTAGGGGTCCCTGCCACATCATCCATTTTGTCCAGCATTTCACTGAACCTGTTAATCCCTTTTGCAGTATCCTGCATCACCTGGATAAGTGCAGGATCTGCCTGGGTAAGAGGCAAGGAGCCAGACGACTGCTGAGATGATGGCATAGGTCTCTGTGAATCTACCAGCCCATCACTCTGCCTGTCCAAAAGCTGCACCAAAGCGTTTACTGACCTGCCTAGGGCCTTGGCCCACGCAGGTTCCATATGCTCTGCCCTATGGGGATCGCTGCCCATGGGTCTCACATCAGCGCAAGTAATACATAAGCCCCCCTTGGCCATCTGCTCAGGGACAAACTTTTGTGTGCAAACATTGTACGCGCTCAGTGCATTAAGGGCTCCCTCCCCCAAAACCACAGCCTGATGCTCAGACATGATGCAAGTGATAAATGTATATCTATCAGTATACACAGTGCAAACAATTGTACAAGCGCTTATACAAAGTCAATGCACCCAGTCACTTAGCTGTCTGTAGGTTTCTCTGCGGGGAAGCGATGCCCAGGAAATCCAAGTCACTCTGCCAGGATCAATTCGCCAGCTCAGCTCCGCTGCAAGCGTTCTGAAAGGCGCCAAAGTCAGAGTGAAGGAAGAGACCAAAGTCCCTGCTGCTGCGGGGTCCGTGACCTTTTGGCGCCAACCACCCCCAGCTAGCCGCTCCTTAGGTAGGATTTCCTTGTTCCAGTGTCTCCCCCTCAATTGGGGACCACTTGGAACATGCCTGTCACAGCGCTGCTGTCCTCTCAGTCAGGAGCTCAGCGTGTAAGCTCCGCATAAAATGGCCGCCGCCATCACGGAGCGCCTGTCCCCCATGATCCCCACCTAACTGTGGAGCCGGTTTCAGGCAACTCCGGAGCCCAGGCAGCCTCTTAATAGAGGCTATGAGCGCAGCACAGGGAGACCAGACAGCGTCTACCCTGTGCACAGATAGCTGACAGGACGCGCTTCTGTCAGCTTCTGCTGCGCTAGCAGTGTGAGGATTCACTATGAAAATCCTCACACTGTGCCTACCTAGCTAGGGTAATAGTTAATAAAATAATAAAAATCCCCTAACTACTCTAATTCTTCGGCTGCTCCTGCAGCCCTTTAGAATAGCACCCACTCCAGTGGGCACCTAACACGAACTGAAGAGTCCAGGGATGCAGTAGGGGAGGAGCCTACCCTCTAAAGCTTTAGGATAGGTGCCTGGCTCCTTCGGACCCTCCTACATCCCAGTGTTGAGCTGTGTCACCAGGACCATTGAAAGAGAAATAGAAATTATAGACAACACCTGATTAGTTGCTACGAGCAACATCACCTTTTTATCATTAGAGCCTGCAGCAAATTTACCCTTTGGCATCTGGATCATGATTGCATCCCAGCGATATGAATATATGCATACACACTTTTCCAGTCATGTTATTCATTTCCCTTTTGCGTAAATCCAACCCTCTGATTTAGTTTACAAAACTAGTATCATAAGTATGGATGTATTTGCAATTCAGGAAAATGGGAATTACACTAAATTTAGGCAACATGTATGTATGATACACGGCTTGAAAATTCCCTCTGCAGTTATTGCTATGGCTGCACCCCTTAAATAAAAACTGCATGTCTCCTCAGTTCATATAGAGACAACACCAAACTGTAAAAGAAGTCTTTCACCAATCAGGTTATGCCATTGCTTAAACTGCCCATGCTCACATTGCATTTGCTATGAGAAAGGAACTCTATATAGGTTTAGAATAGTGTTTGTATAACAATCAAACATTTGCCTGACCTTGGCTTTTCTTCCACATGGCGTTGGAGGCAGGCAGTGCTTGGTTTGCTAGGAATGGTCTTAGTCGCTGTGAGAGGGAAGCCGGAGGTAAGCTGTATGCAGATGGGTGCATATAGGGAAGATAGGATCCAGAAACAGATGATGGAGATGGACCTGGGAGCCGGCCTGTAAACAGGGAAGCGTCAAGAATAGGAAAGGAGGTAGAAGCCCGAGAGACCATATTGCTCAAAGAGGGAAGGGGGCCTCCGGGAAGGGTGGAAGTTGAAGCTGCTGCAATGGATGTTGTAGGAATATCATCAGACACTTGGTAAGGAGTTTCCCTCTTGATACATTTGATAACACTAGTTTGGCGACCCATTTGTACTGCCATTGCTGGTTTTGCATCAGCCGGAGGAGACAGTAGGGTGGTGCTTTGGGACGCTGAGCGTTTAGAGCTGTCAGTACATACATGGAGGTGCTTAAACAGAGATCGGTGAGTGCGAAAATGCTGCATACAGTTCTCACATCTAATAAGGGAGAAAAACAAACAAATAAAAAACCTAAAACATACTGATTACTCATTTGGCGGGAGATTTATCAACACCTGGAGAGAAAGTGGAGAAACAAAGTATCAACCAATAAGCCCCTACTGTTATTTTTTTTTTAAATGTCTGAAATGATGGGAAGAAATTGATTGGATGGTACTTTATCTCCCACAGCAGGTTACAGCAGTTTAAGTTACAGGGTAAGCCAGAGCTGAAAACATCAAACTTTATTTGGGTTTTTTCTAAACGGCCACCTCTGTGTGATAAATATACTGTTTAGTACATTGCACATACAACAGTGATGTGGTCATAGCACTGACTGATGTCCAACAATAAGAAGGTGTTGAAAGGAGATCAAGGCACCACAGCAAGTACATGATGGTTGGATGTTAAACTAGACGTATATTGTTAGAAGGTGTTTGTGAGAAGTATTCAAAGCCTATGCACGTTCTACCCCACATATGGAGACTACGTTATGACCCCGCCTCTTACAGAATGGTAGCGTTCTCTTAAGAAATGTAAAAGGTGAACTCAAATGTTTTTTGTGCCACCTTAGGGGGTACCAGTTTTCCCTTACCCATTTCAGTCAAAGCCACAATAGTCAATTTGTATACTTTGATATACAGCGATGGCCGAAAGTTTTTAGAATTAGACAAATATAAAATTTTCAGTCTGCTGCCTCGGTTTGTCTGATGTCAATTTGTATATATTCCAAAAGGTCGTGAAGAGTGATCAGATGAATTGCAAAGTCCCTCTTTTCCATGACAATGAAACACTTCCACTGCATTTCAGCCCTGACAGATTATCCTGTTAACACAGGTGAGAGTGTTGAGGAGGACGAGGCTGGATATCACTGTCATACTAACTGAGTAAAGCTGGATACACAACTAAAAGATATCGGTCTAATAAGTCTGTTGGGAACATAAATCTGTTAATGTATTGAAGCTTCTGATAATCAACCATTCCCTCCAATACACTGAAAAACTGACAAAATTATTGTTTGGATAAAATTGTCTGACTGAGCAGCGTTTGTTTTTCAGTGTTTGGTAGCAAAATCTTCGATTCTCATATGCTCCCACACATTTTCAGATTTTTGTTCTCACCAGATAAACTGGACAGAAATCTGTAGGTGTGTAGCCATCTTTAGAAAGACTGAAAGCTTTTAATCATTGATTTTCTTGTCTGTTAACTATGGTTAGCTGCAAGGAAACACATGCAGTCATCATTGCTTTGCACACAAGGGGCTTCACAGGCAAGGATATTGCTGCTAGTGAAGGCACCTATACACTATTGGCCACTACTTACCAAATTCCGACAGATCGGGTCAAGAAATAGGGTGAAAAGTGGCTAAATGGGATGGGTTTGACATCCTACCCCAGTGGTTCTCAACCTCGGTCGTTACGTACCCCCAACAGTTCATGTTTTCAGATCACCTGGCAGGTGCACAGGTGTATTCATTATTCTCTGACACATTTTAAAAAGATCCACAGGTGGTTCTTGTGATTCTGTGTGGATACCTGGAAAACATGAACTGTTGGGGGGTCCTTGAGCATCAAGGTTGAGAACCACTGTCCTACCCAATGTCCCATGTGCATCAGATCTGAGTCAAAGGTGCACGGAGCTGCTACACGTTCGACCTCTGACTCGTGTCATTCTCAAAATGTTTCTCCATAGCTCTACATAATTAGAAACCTTTAAATATAGGGTACTATACAAAGGGAACTGTACAATGTAAATTGATAATCAGAACAGATTATAAACTGACAGATGTAAATAGGCCTCAGTATGTTCCACATTTAGGTATACTTTAGGGAGACACATGAGGTACTTTTTACATATCTATGTACACAGGACCATTTTGGTTAGATCTACCCTGTAGTGGCAGACAGAGGCTGGACAGACAAAGAAAATGAATCATTGAATACTATTGCCCCTACAAAAAGATGCAGACTTACTTAAAATAGCGATTAGGCTTGTAATGGGCCTTGAGATGGTTCATTAGGTCTTGCATGCTGTTTAAGGATTCACCACAATTAGTTGTTGAGCACATGAACTTTTTGTCTTTATTGGGTGAGAAAAAACAAACAAAAAAAAAACATTTTAATAATACACACACACACACACACACACACACACACACACACACACACACACACACACACACACACACACATATAAGTCTTTATACAAAACGAAGATTATTAAAAGATATTCATATGAGAGGAGAGTGACTCCCACAGATTATTGATTTTTACATTAAATGGGCAAATCCACACACTGGATTTAATAAATAAAAATGATACAAACCCACTCTTATGAAGGAAAAAAGGTAAGGGACATAAATTCCCTCTATAGACAGATGGGTGCCCTTTATTTTAAACAGCCCACTCTAAAAATATGTACCCCAGTTAAAATCCCCCCACACAACAGAAAGAGTATGGCAGGAATCGTGGTGTGGACCTTCTTCAAGATAACTTCTGCTAATTAAGAAGCAGCAACCTTAGACAGAGGGGCCTCTTCTATCTTATTTGGAGTCCCCTTAGTGTATATGTATATATATATATATATAGAAGGAGGCTGTGGCGGCACTCCGCGCTGTCACCACTGAGGGTGGCTGATGTGGCAAGATCCGGTGCCCTCCTGGGTGAGCGTGCAGGGACGCTCTGTATACAATGGATGCTGTGGGGGGGGCGGCACTCGAAAATAAAGACAGGAGACGGCAGCTGTTGTGACCGACGTTTCAAAAGCACTTAGGCTTTTTTTTATCAAGGTGCTTGTAGTAGTGACTACTACAGCACCTTGATAAAAAAAGCCTAACGTCGGTCACAACAGCTGCCGTCTCCTGTCTTTATTTTCGAGTGCCGCCCCCCCCACAGCATCCAATATATATATATATATATATATATATATATATATATATATATATATATATATAAATAAAAGACAAAATCAGCTGCTCAACATCTGTGAGATGTGCAAAATATTCTCTAAAATTTGTTATATAAATTAAAAAATTAAAAAGTGTAAAGAAAGATCTCCTTTATAAAAAGGTAATACCGTATATACTCGAGTATAAATCGACCAGAATATAAGCCGAGGCACCTAATTTTACAACAAAAAAACTGGGAAAACTTATTGACTCAAGTGGGACCCTCACTCGAGTATAAGCCGAGGGGGGCCTTTTCAGCATAAAAAATGGTCTGAAAAAGTAGGCTTATACTCGAGTATATATGGTAATTACATTTCATTATGATGGATACAAATGTTTGATTGGTAATTTTCACCTATTTTGAAATTCACTTGGCACTCAAAGGGTTAATTCAGCAGAGATTAACAATACTACAACTCCCAGCAGTAGCATG
Source organism: Crinia signifera (assembly GCF_055691185.1). Lineage (NCBI taxonomy): Eukaryota > Metazoa > Chordata > Amphibia > Anura > Myobatrachidae > Crinia > Crinia signifera. The sequence goes on from NC_139217.1 coordinate 202,368,305, forward strand.
CGAGGTGGCCACCCAGCAGAGAGCAAGGCTGCCCCCATCCTCGGTAGCCATTCTGCAATGCAATATTTTGTGATTACATTTTTTTTTTTTTTTTTTTAAATATAGAATTCATCTTTCTGCCATTTTTGAAAGATAATGTAATGTCAATACAAGAACCACAAAGCAAAATAAAGATAGTGAGATTTTTTTATTGTTTTTGCAGGGCCCTCTAACCCCCAAGTCTGTCTGTTACCCAGTTTGTTTTATCACTGTCTACTATTGTAAAGCGCAACGGAATCTGCTGCGCTATATAAGAAACTGTAAATAAAATAAATAATACTTGTGTATTATCACGGCGCCCACTAAGCAAATTGCTTAGTGGCTATTCTATGTAATTTATTCACTCCTCTCTGCCCCGTGGGTACGATGTGATCGCATGCCATCGCACTGTGTGCAAAATCGAATGCGATTTTATAGCTTGAGATGCCATTTACTTTAATATACACTTCTATGCGATGCAATGGGATTTTGCACCCCCCCCCACTAGCCACGCCGAAGTGTGGCGAGCGCAGCGTGCCCCACGGAATGCGTCCTCCAGACCTTTTCATACCCTCACGTCGGTGTGGAGTTGATTTTATATAGTGTGGTGAGCCGGAAGCGTGGCGAGGGGCGGCGGAATACATGTAACATAATCCGCGTCCGCTCGCTACACTATATAAAATCAACTCCACGCCGACGTGGATAGTTGGTGTATGGAAAGGTCGGGAGGACGCGCTCCGCGTCCGCTCGCCGCACATTGGGGTGGCGTGGATCGTGGCGGGTGGGGTGTGCTAAATCATATTGCATCGCGTAGAAGTGAATATTAAAGTAAATGGCATCTCAAGCTATAAAATTAAATTTTGCGCGCGGTTTGATCGATCACACCAGCGTGGGAGAGAGCAGTGAATAAATTACATCACATGCGATCGCATCCAACGCAAAAACCGGCATGCGATGCGATTTTCCTACAGTACCGTACGTATGCAAATTGGGCGCCGTGCTACTACACAAGTACCATAAGAAAATAAGAACCCTGTAATATGGATGCTTGATTGTAATGAGCACAGATGTGGAAATAAGTCCTCAGCACAGGGGTGAGAAACACAGCAGCAAAAGGGTTCTAGCTCTTTGGTCACTGACCCCTATACAAAGGATAGACTACATTAGCCATACTATTGGTTTATTTATACAAAGGCTGCCTTTAAGTTGTGGAAGCAATTAGCATGAATTAAAAAGAAAGGCAACATCCAAAGACATACTGGTACATTTGAAAGAAAGTGTAACACACATCTTCTTACCTTGCATAGATTGAGTTGGTTTGTAATGGACAGACACATGATTGATAAGATCCTGCATGTTGAGGAATGTACGGTTACAGCCATAAGTAGAGCATCTGTGACCCCTTCCTGCATGAGATATTAATCAGATATTAATCAGAAATCTAAGGGGAAAAACACCACACACACACACACCACAAAATAGACCAGTGTACGAGCCCATACACATTATGCAATATTGTACATGATTGTTACAATTTACTTCTGTACAGTTTGATATAGTATAATGTGTACACACAACATGTTGTAAGATGCACACTCCCGTGCATCTTATGAGACATCATATGAAAGTCTTGCATGTCCGCTTGATGGTAAGGTGATGATCTGCACATATTATGATCTTATGTCACATCGTATAATGATCCTCATTCTGGTCAGTACAATATGTTGCGAACTTGCAACACGTCCGATGTTGAAGATCTGCACATATGCAGGTCTTATCGACACTGGGCATCCCCATGCAATCGGAGGTGGCTTTTTGCCTGCCCTGTTCTCGGAGCAGCGGCCGCTAATCTAAAGGTCATACATCAGAAACATATTGCAACCAATCATACAATCTCCATGGATTGAAAGATGGACTGTATGCAGATTGTGTGCACACTGTTTGTTCACAATCACACAAGCTCCCGACCCTGGGAGATTGGAGGATTGATCCTCTGATCTGATGTGCTGCACGTCAGATCAGTTGGGACTGGGAGCAAATTGCATGTGCTTTTAGACACGCAATCTGTCTTTAGATGGCTCATACAACCAGAGTCATGTGACACTCCCTCCCTGACTAGAAGAGAGGTGCAGCTTTCAGGCGGCCCATGGCAGTGAAGATGCTGGGAGCCACAGATGTATCCAAGCGGCAGACGGACGGACAGCTGAAGAGAGTGGTGGACATCCTTTTGCACAATTCTGTCACTACTCTGACAGAATAGCCAATAAGAGGGGGAGAGAGATCCCCATTTAATATCTTACTAAATTCTTCAGAATGTGATCATCAACTGCACAACAGAATCTTAAGCTTACTGGAAATGACCATTTGCAGCAGTGCTATTTGCTTGATAAAAATGAGACGCACCATCAGTCTCAATATTAAAGATTGCACTGGCTCTAGGGTAGGTGCAGCTTTGGCATTTGCACATGGCCACATTTATCAGTGTAACTGCGCCTCCTTCCTTTTAATAGGATTGCCCACTGAAAGTGTCAGTGTGCAGTTTTGGTCTGTGTCTCAGAGTGGTACCCATCGGGACACGTTCAGAATGAAAACAGAACCTCTGTATCAGGCCCATTATACATACTCGAGGGGAGCAGATTCCGTTTTCTGCCACCTTCTCTGGGTTTCTTGGTTTCTGTTTTCACCCCTCTAACCAACTGTGATGTAGAGAGGCTGGGATCTGATGTAGAGAGGCCGGGATCTGATGTAGTAGAGAGGCCGGGATCTGATGTAGAGAGGCCGGGATCTGAAGGTCCCAACTCTGTGGGAGGATCTTCTTTTTTTTCCTGAAAAAGATAAAGTGCATTATTAGTATAGTGTACAAAATATTGGCCTTCTGGTGGCTGAGGTAGTATACGATAGCCAGAAGCAATAATTCTCAGGCTAATTCAATTGCATCCATAGTTAAAGTGTAGTGTACATGCAACACTTAGCCGGTATGAAGAACAACAATGCAAATAAATACAGTCATCACAAATACCTTCAGTATTAGACAGGAATTAGTGTCCTCACAGCAAAACTTATAACAAGTTTACCACAGGATGGACGTTAAGTTCCTTGCAAGACTTGAAATCAAATTAATTAAGGTCTTTTATGGTGTGTGTTTTTATATATTGCCCTCCCCCTCCCCCTCCCCCCCCCCCTGGTCATCGTGGCGCTCTTCACACTGTCGTAAGGGGCTACGCCCGCACACACACACCCCCCCGGGGGTGCGGGCGCAGCCCCTTACGACAGTGTGAAGAGTGCGCAGAATATATATATATATATATATATATATACACACACACACACACACACACACACACATACATATACACACAAGGAGAAATCCGGCACTCCCACTGTAAATCAGATATGGCTCCGGTGTCTTCCCAGGGGGGTCTCCCCAAATATACAGTCCAACAGCTCACCAAAGCAGGGGCGTCACTCGGAGAATTGCAATCAGTGTTCTTTATTCAAAAAGATTGTTCCTGTCTTTTTGAATAAAGAACACTGATTGCAATTCTCAGAGAGACGCCCCTGCTTTGGTGAGCTGTTCGACATATATATATATATATATATATATACACACACACACACACACACATACACACTGTTTGGAACACACAAACAGTAAGGTGATAAGCAGAAACTTTCTAAAAATCATCTGAAAGCATTCGGCACAGATAATGAGGCACGAAGCACATGCATAGTGCACATGTTCAGTTATAGTTGGAGTGGTTACATAGACCCACCAGCCATAACATTGTGTAGGTCCCATCTAGGCATGATCTCCAAAAACAACTCTGCAGGTGTTTGGCGGTATCTAGAACCAAGATGTTAGCAACAAATTCTTTATTTTGGAAGGTGGATGCTCCACAACTTGTATAGGATGCAGTTGTTTGATCAACAATAAAAATGTAGAGTCAACAGGTCGACAAATGACAAAGGGTGACTGATGTGAATGTTCATATATTCTCTGTAAAGCGCTATATAAGAAACTGTTAATAAATAAATACCTTAGGTCGACATACGTTTTTAAAAAATGTTCCCAAAAAGGGTGGTTTATCAAACTTTACTATCCAAGTGGACATAAAGTTAGATTTTAATTGTGCCCGAAGCATTGGGAGTGAAGTGGTAAGGTGCGTACACACGTATAGATTTTCTGTCTGATCTATCTGGAAGGAAAAAAAAACTGGAAATGTATGGGAGCATATGACAATCAAAAATGTCCAACCAAATGCAGGAAAACAGAAAAAAAAATATATGCTTTGATAAATTTGTTAGATCAGAAGGATTAAACAATTTGTCTGACTGATCACTGTCTGTTTTCAAGTGTTTGGGAACAATTTTTGGATGGTCAGTTGCTCCCATACATTTCCAGGTTTTTGTTTCCACCAGATAGAAAATCTGTAAATGTGTACGCACCTGTACACTTATATTTTGGCATGTCGACCTATTGACTGTCAACCCTATGGCAGGTATTCAATGCTGTTTGCGAGTGGTGACAGCGAGCAGGGCTTCCTGCTCGCTGTCACCACTCACCCTGACAGTATTCAACACACCCTCCGCATACGCCAATTCCCCCTCGCTCCGTTTTTTGAGCGAGGGAGAATTGGTGGATGCGGCTCCCGAAGCAGCGAGACTCACGGCTAAAAACAGCGAGTTTTCTGCAGTAGCCGCAGGTCTCGCTGTTTTGGGGAATTCTCGCCGTCCTGTGACAGCGAGGATTTCCCCAGAACGTTGAATAGAGCGAGCGGCCGGCGCGGGGGTTAAACAGCGAAGATCACTGGTTTTCTGCAATCCTCGCTGTTTAACCCCCTCGCCGGCCGCTAGCTGCAGCATTGAATACCCCCCATTGACTCATGCCAGCTTGTAATTGTTTTTACAGCACATCTCACAGATGCTGGACTGAGATCTAAGGAATTTGGAGGCCAAATCAACACCTTTAATTCTTGACTATGTTAGTTGATAAATTTATGGTCTTTTTTGCAATGTGGTGCTGCACACAATCCTGCTGGAAGGTCATCAGCAAAGAATATTGACAGAAGGGATGTACAGTACCTGTTCTGCAACATTGTATACAGTAGGTAGATGAGGTGTCAAAGTAACATCCGTGTGAATACCAGGATCCAAGGCTTGCTTGATAAGGCCAGGTCACACTGTGGCTGTTCAACGGTTGTAAAATTACAAGTCCCAGCCCTACCACAGTTTTTACATTCCCTAGGTCTTGTAGATTCACAGCAGCTGGAAAGCCACAGGCTTGTCAGGCCTGGGCCATACCATCACAGTCCCTGTACCCCAGGCAAATGACACATGTACATGGCCCATCCACATGATTTAAAAAAAAATTTTTTTTTAATTAATCAGATCAGGCCACTTTCTATTACTCCATGGTCTAATTGGGCACTTTCGGCAAGGACAGTGGTCAGCATAGTTTGCAATACGCAACAAGTTGCGATGCACACTGTGTTCACACATTTCTATCATAGCCAGCATTAATGTCTTCAGTAGCTAGCCTTCACTCCCATGTGCCCAGGGAGACAGCCCACCAGTTGCCTTTGCTTCAACCACTTTTGGTAGGTTCGAACTACTGCATACTATGAGCACCTCCCAAGAACTTCTGTTGTGAAGATGCTCTAAACCAGACATCTAGCTTCCACAATTTTGTCCTTGTCAAACTCCCTCAAATCCCTGGTTATTAATTGAAAGGGTTGACGGTGTCTAGGTAGACAGTAATTAGATGGACACCAAAAGGTTGACATATGCTGGGTTCACATGAAAAGGTAGACATCTTTTTATTTTTGTGGTGTCAATGTCTACAACAAAACACATGGATACCCTATTATTGTACCATGTACCCTTGCATGGGTTTCTTGCTAGGTACAGTCACCATTTAAAATCATAGTTCACGTTGATGGTAAAAGTATGAAAGTCAAAAATGTAAATCATTTGTGGAAAAAACTTATGTTGACCTTTTAACGTGTCAATTATTTATGTGTCAACATTTTGCCTGTATCAACCATGTGCACTTCAGCGTTCTGTCAATGTCAACATTAACCTGTGATTGCATGCATCCCCCAACTGCAGGTGCAGTGCTGCAGTTGGCCTGCCTCCCTTGAAGGGACTCCTATCATCAAGTGATAATTAGCAGCAGGACTAGGGTTTAAACTAGTCAATGATATTGTGTGACATACTACTGTATATCATACCTCCCAACTTTCTGAAGTTGTGAAGAGGGAAAGCCGTGCGAGCTCCCGAAAAGGAGGCGTGGCCTGTGTCAACGGGGGGCGTATGCAAATTATGGCCACGCCCCTGTTTTCATCATCTGTGCTGCTGAATAGACACACAGGGCCAAATGTAATAGGGTGAGAGTTTCAGAAAGTGAGAGATTTTGGGAGAGTTTTCCCATGTTTTTTAAAGCAGCAATCATTTACACTGCAACACCAGGTTGATTTTTCCATGTAATTGATTGCTGCTTTAAAAAACATGGGAGAACTCTCCCAAAATCTCTCACTTTCTGAAATTCGCACCCTATTACATTTGGCCCCCAGTGTCTATTCTGTTAGGCTGGGGGGACTCCCAACTCCCCCCCCCCCCACTTACAGCCCCGGGCGAGAGGCGGGACCGTCCCCCAAAAAAACTAGACAGTTGGGAGGCGTATAAAGGGTACTACTGTGTGGCATACCATGTATATAAGGGGCACTACTGTGACATATCATGTATAAGGTGTACATGCAACACCCTGTCCCTCCCTACTGAAGAAATCACACCCATAAGCATGCATTCCCCTGGTGGGCTGTTCATGGCCCAGTCCAACACTACATGACCCCCAATGTTGTATTAATCACTCATTTCTATTTTGAATATATCATGTGTACAGGGGTGCCACAACCTTTTGTTAGGGGTACACAATATAATTTAATCTTGGCACCTTTAAATAGCTGACTGTCATCTTCTCAAGGGCAGCTGGAATTACCCACCACACCACTTTCCTGATGACCGGGATGGGAAACCGGAAAAAAATGTATCTGCTTTGGAATCAGGATTTATCGGGTGATGTATAATAATTATGCCCCAGCAACATAATGTGAGTTATGTGGAACCTTCAAGCTGGAGAGCTGTTGTTGAACTACACATCTCAGCATGCCATGCAACAGATTCAGCATGGCCAAATAGCAAAACTGTAGCAGAGAATTTTGGGATTTGTTCAACAGCTAGAAGGCCGAAGCTGAACCTGGTTGGAAGGACAAAGAGGTGCCGAGGAACACATGAAGCGGGAGGAGAGAAGGGAGCAGGGTTGCTCCACTGGAGGTTTCGGTCCTCCCTGAGCTCGCCTTAGAGAGGAGGGGCCACAGTCACCAATCACATACTGCATATGTTGGAGCAGGGTGCAGTAGGGCCCTGAAGGCAGATCTAGAAGAGTTATGCTGAGGCAGGAGGTGCAGCACTTAAGTGTTATCTTCAGTAGATGGTCACTAGGTCGCCACAAGCATTAGGTTGACATTCATGGGTTTATCACTTTTTTGTTAACCCCACATGTGCCAACAGGCGGTATATCATGCCCTTCCATCCACCAGGGCATGGATGGAGAGTAAAATAGTGTGCCGGGTGTAGCGAGGCCCCCTGCCCAAAGCATGGTGAGCACAGCGGTGCACCGATACAGTGTCCGTGTCGACTGTGTCATCATTTGGGACAAAAAAAAAAAAAGGTGAAAAGCCCATGTCGACATTTTGACTGTCGCCCTAATGACCCTGTTGACCTTGTGATGGTGTCAACCTTCCTTTGGTTGACCAAATGATCCCAACCTGTGATCTTCATTCTGACACTGCCAATAGTAACCGTGGATGGTGGAAGCACTGCGCCCCATGACCCAGTATTTTGACTGGCGTCTCAAATATTGGAGGGGGGTATGGAAAGCTTCCTGCTTGCACCCCCTGTTCCAGCACCTATGTGTGTATGTACTGTGAATTACAGCTTACTACCCAAGCTGTAATAATGTCGTAATAAAAATGGGGCCAGATGCACTAAGCTTCAAACGTGATAAAATGGAGAGTGATAAACAGCCAGCCAATCAGCTCCTGTCTGACATGTCACAGACTGTTTGAAAAATGACAGGTAGGAGCTGATTGGTTGGTTGTTTATCACTCTCCATTTTATCACTTTTGAAGCTTAATGTATCTGGCCCATGGTCTGCCAGTCCCAGTGCTAGTACTGACCATGAGAACAAATTTCTCCTAGGAATAAATTGCTTTGACCAGTAAATACATATAGAGCTGTGGTGTATACCAGGCAGTGCTGCTTGTACATGACACTAGACCAGTGGTAGCCAACCCTAGCCCTCGAGAGTTACCAACAGTGCACATTTTCCAGACAACCTAGCTGCTGCACAGCTGCACTCATTAATCACTGACACATTTTAAAAGATACACAGATGGAGCTAATTAGCTCACTTGTGATTAGGGGCGGGATGTTGTAACATCCGCGGCCCCCTTCGCCGGCTACCGCATTATTAATAACGGCATATGCTATAACATATGCCGTTATTCATGCAAGGGACAGCTCTTGCGATAAGCGCTGTCCCTTGCGATGCGGTGCCGGCGCTGGACTTCCGGGTCTGTGACCCGGGAGTCCATCTGCGCATGCGCAGACCCCGGCGCCGGCCGCAGGGCACGCTGGGAGGGATCCGTGACGGATCCCTCAAACAGCGCTGCGGTAAGAAGCCCATAGGCTTCTGCAGGGATTCGCCAGCTTTAGCTGGCGATTCCCTCCGCAGCGCTGACACTGCGGAGGGGGCATATAGCATATAGAAATGCGGTAGAAACCCCGAAAACGGGGTTTTTACCGCATTTCTGCTATATAGCATCCCGCCCTCTGTGAGGAGACCTGCAAAACATGCACTGTTGGTAGCTCTCGAGGACTAGGGTCGTTGGCTACCCCAGCTCTAGACCATGCAGCATCCAGGGCATCTGCCCCCTGCAGCATTTTTCTCTTCCCAACATCCCATAACAAAGCATGGTGTAATGTGCAGGGTAGGAGCCTATTTTTACATTAGCAGGCGGACAAACACGGGTTAAACACGAATGCTAAAGCCACGCCCCCCTTAGTGGCGGAAACACACGTCCGCATTAGGGAACCAATGAAACAACCACAATAATGGTCTACTTAACCCCTTCTGCGCCATCACAATGCGACAAGAATTTTTTGTCATAGCATAGCAGAAGGCAGGAAGGAAACAGGGGGAGTACATGCAGTAGCCTGGTACACGCCGCCTAGTGGCATCACCGGGGTAGTGCGCTAGATACCGCTCTTGCCCGGTAGCACAGCAGCGTTACAGTGTGTGTGTGTGTATATACAGTGCATATAGCAGCAGCAGGGCACTGTGACTCCCCAGGGTGCGGGCAGTGCCACGCTCACCTACCATAGCTGTAGCTGCCGGGCTCCTTGGTGTGGGGTACACTGTCTCAGGGTGATGTTCTCCGCTCACACAGGCTCTGTTACATTGTAGCCATTTTAGGCATTCAGGGAACAAAACAACGCGAGATCTAATACTGGGAGAGGAGGGGGGAGAGGAGAGGTCGATCACATGGCCGCATCCTGAGCGGTGCAGGAAGGGCGGGACACTGAGAGCTCATCACACTACGATATGGATCATGGCGCTGTGGGGCTGGCGAACGTGCTGCTGGCACATGGCGGCCGTTGTACCACAGCAGGGCGGGGATGGGAGCGGTGGCGGCCATGCAGGAGGACTGTCTGTGCACGCTGCTGATTGGGGGTGTCAGTGTCTCTGTCAGCCAGGGCTGGCTGCTGGGTACAGCTGCCCTACATATTTTTGACAGCAGCATTTTACCTGTGTCTGTCCCCGGGTGCACAGAGTATGAGACTGCTTCCTGTGTGCTGCCCTGTAGTGGCCCTGGCAGGGCTTGCTTAGCAGCTGTATAGGGGGCAGCAGACATTTTATAGGCCCATAGACACTGGGCGATTTTGCACTAAAAGAACAGTAGCTCAGTTTTGCAGTTTGAGCTGATTTCAGCTCTAAAACTGCTGAGTGTTTACAGCCTGGTGATGAGCAGTGAGTGCTGATGTGCCTCCGCATCACTGACTGCCACAGCTGCTCATCTGCTGGTATTGGAAAAGGGGGTTTGGATCATCACAGGCAAATTAAAATTAAAGTTTTAGGAAAGTAAGAGACAATGGCTAATTAATCAACATGTGACCAGTAATGACAGCTATTGTCAGGGGTACTAGGTTGGTGGTGCTCCCAAAAAAGTTCAGCATCAAAGCTGTTTGAAAAGGGGGGATGTCCAGAGACGAACACAGGAAGAACAAGATAGGTTTTTGGGGCACACGTGTATCAATGTTGTGATGAATGTGGTAATGAATGATTAAAATGTAACTTTTAATAACTTCACTTAAAATAAATGCGTCAAATTATGGGACAAAGATTACATATAATATCTACTTGAGTGTACATGATTCATATTACCAGCAGGTTTGCGATAAGGTCGACAGCCTTCCATAGCATCCTACAATGGAAAATTGCTTAGATGAGCCTACACACAGGGAGATTTGCTGAGTGTTGTGTCAGTGCTGTGTGCTGAGAAATGTTTCAGGGAGAGTGTTCTCTCCGGCCGGGCCACGCATCCCTATGACCCCTACATACCGAGTGATGCAGGGACAGAAAATGCCCCTACATTGCTATGTGTGAGCATTTTCAGCCCAGTGATTTATATTTTTCCCCCATCATCGCTGTGAACACACACTGGGCAAAACGCACTTGTGCATGGACCTTAAACCTTGGTTTATAAGCAATTTGGGCCCCCATAGGCCCAACTACAGCAAGACTTTATAAATTGGGACTGGGTAATAAAAACATCTAGAGCTAACCAGCAGGATGGGCGCTCCCTCATTGCATACACACTCACACTGACTTCAATGCTCTCCCAAATTTTACAATGGTTCAGTAATTGGAGAGTGACATTTTTTTGGGGGGAAAATCAGTTAATTAATCCAGCCCATGTGCTTGCAATCATAAATAACATTTATTTCCAGTTTTATAAAAAGCACAGTGTTTTGCAAGAGTCTATTAACCTACCAGAATATATTGGAGTGTGGGAGGAAACCCACAGAAGCATGGAGAGAGTATACATATTCCACAAAGGATCATGGTCAGAATCACATGGCCAAACAATGGCCTTCCAGCTGTCCCATCATGCCTTGACACAGCTTTGCTATTAGGTAATGGTAAAACTATGGCAATGCATGCTGGGATGTGTAGTTTCACAACAGCAGAAGGGCCACAGTTTGGTCATGCCTGACCTAAGTGCTTTGAGGCAATCATAAAATTACACCACCCGTACTGCTCAAAATGGACATAAAAAGGACCAGCACCCAGGGCATGTAAACCCCCCGCCCACGCACTTGCAAGTTGCGGCCCTGCTGTTGAAGTAGTGATGGTTAATTATTCTTAAAACAATCGATGGTCTACGACATAAGAAAAATGGTTTATCCCTGAGCAACACCATTGCCTTACCATCAATGGCGACGGCTGTCCGATGGCTGAGGACAATGCCAGAGTCACTGAGATCCTTTTTCTTACCCATTTTTTCGGCTTCCAACACATCAACGGCATACACAGACTGCCGAACATATCCCACCCCTTGCCAAGAGCCATTGTAATTAGATAATCACTGTTATTCATGTCGCCTGTCAATGATTTAATGATGTTTACATTAATATATATATATATATATATATATATATATATATAATAAAATTGTATGGGTTGTGTCTGGTTTTGTTTTTTTTGGGCGAAAAGTGGCAATCATTTACACTGCAAAACCAGTTTGATTTTGCAGTGTAAATGATTGCTGCTTTAAAATAACTGGTGATTTCTTACAAAATATCTCACTTTCTGATCCTCCCACCCTATTACTTTTGCCCCCTAGAAGTATACTTTAAAAAAAAAAAAAAAACATTTTTTTTTTAAACCATGGCTATAGAAAAAAAATCCACATTTTTGACTGTTCCCACATCACACACAAAAAAAAGCAAAACATCGTTTTGCTATTCCATCGATGGAGGGAAACCATCTGGTTCTCCCCCATCGTTGGCAAAAGTATTCAACATCGGCCAGGAACCATCGATGATTCTAAATCATCGATGGTTCCTGGCCGATGTTGAATGGCCATCTCTACACATGTTACATCAGCCCCACCTGCAGTGCAACAAAAATGCAACCTTGCTATTAGGTCTGAATTAGGCCCCTAGAAAGAAACTTAGGTAGGTTTTATCTCGTTGTGAAATCAGGGAGAGGATCAGTAATGAAAAAAAAAAAAACCACTGCATGTTAGTTCCGCTGAGCAAATACAGATCCACGTGAGCAATACAACAGGAAAAATCTAGTGTGTGCATGTATGTATGTATGGTATCATCAGCCTGCATCCACAACTGCACTTTGCATGCACCAATGTACCTTTGCAATAATGCTCTCATTGGGGCAGCACGGATGGTGTAATGGTTAGCATTACTGCCTCACAGTACTGAGGTTCCAACCATGGCCCTAACTGTGCGGAGTTTGTATATTCTCCCTGTGCTTGCATGGGTTTACTCCATGTACTCTGGTTTCCTCCCACAATCCCAAAAATATACTGGTAGGTCAATTGGCTTCCAACAAAAAAAAAACCCTAACCCTAGAATGGCTGTGTGAGTGTATATGTGGTTGGGAATATAGATTAGGTTTGGAGAAAGAAAGGCAATCTCTCTTTGTAGGGGCACTCTTGTTTGTAAAATGTAACTTTTAATCAAATTTTTTTTTAAAACAATTGATAATAAATCCATTTTCAAAGACACACCATGACACATATAAGACATAACATTACAATAAAATCAATACATTTTAAATTTTAGACACTGTATGTAACAAAGACAAGTCAATGTGATCTGCATGTATTAAGATTTAAATATCATCGTAGTCTTTGTAACAAATAATGTGAAAATTGAAGCCAAATGAAATATAACAGTCAGAGGAAAATACAAATAATTAGACAGCAATACCATGAGGTATTAGCCTAAGATCTGTCTGTAAGCTCATCAATGCCCTGGAGAAAAAATTTTGGTTTTACAAATGTATATCCAGCATAAGTTGCATATTATTAGCCAATGCTTTCTGAAACACAATAAAGTCTTTCTTCTAGAAGTATAATAAGAGTAAGTATTACAGGTTAATTGGTGGAGATAAAAAGGTGGTAAGTGCTCCAGATTCCCACCAATGGATGAGACAGCTGCTGCAGCTCCTCCCTGGGGCTACAAGAGACTCCTGGGTAGGTGTTGGTGGGGAAGGGAGCGTGTCTCAATTGAACCCTTGGTTTGGGATGAAAAAGGAGGGTATCTGCTGTCCTTTTCTATCACACTTAAATGAGTGCCTGGTAGTGTATCACCATTGCAGGAGTTCATAGGCGTGATTACTCAGGATGAGAGTACTCATAAATGTGAGAGAAGGAAAGAACAGAATGACAGAGGAGAAAGGATAAGAGAAAATAAAAAGAGATAAAGTATAGTGTAATGACTATTGGAGATTATGCTGCTTCTCCCCACTTGTTATGTACCAGAGGTAGGGAGTGAGCGATAACCTTCCAGAGCCAGAGCAGAGGCACTATGGAAGACGAAAAATAAGGTTATAGTATAGAAAAATACAGAGGGTGTATCCACCTGGGGAAATACCCCAAAGTAGTGATACCCAGAAAGGGGAAAAGGTGTGGGGAGAGAGACTACCTGTCCGTGATCAATTCAGTGTGTTGGTTTCAGAATAAGGAATTGGCTGTTTTCTGCTGTGCACAGTTGAAACTCTGGGAGACACACAGACGATCGTTTCACTGTGAGGCTTCCTCAGTGTGTGGGCCTTATTCTGGTCGGTGCGGACGGAGCCGAATATGCGGGCAGGACCGTGCGTCCTAAACCCCGCCTTTCGTACGGATCACTCACTCCATCCGAATGCGGTAAGCCGCTGACCGCACGGAGCACGAGTGGATTTCTCACCTCCTCCATCTCTTGGAACCTCCCCCATCAGTCGAGTGGTCCGCCAGCTCCCGCAACCTCAGACCACACGGGCATTTCTCCGTGCAAAAGCAGGGATCTGGGCGGGCAGCTGACATCCGGCAATGTCATATGTCCGCCCCCTACACGTGCGTCACGGCCGCATTACCATACGTACGCCCAGCGTTTTCATGGGAACGCCCATGAAACGCGGGGTGTAAACATATGGTAATGAGCCCAAACAGCCCTTCACGCCCCTCTCCACCCCCTGTTCGTAGTGTACACATTTCATGCGGATTTTGGACGTGCGTTCCGTTCGCACATGTGCAGAGACGCCTCTGCACATGCGCAGACACAAAACATCGGCGGCACGAACGCACGCGGACATTACCGCACCAAACAGAATAAGGGCCTGTGTGAGGAGAGAGTTCCTGAGGCTCTCATATAGTGATAAGCTCCTCCCCCAAGCACTAATAATAGCACTAATGGCAGGGGAAGGATTAGCTTAAAGGGACATGGGAGAAATGGCCAATAATCTCAGATGTATTTGCTTTGAGAAACACAAATAATAATAATCAGCGCATACATCCGAAAAACGTATATGATGGCAAGTCATAAAAGGAAGATGTGGCAAGAGGAGTAGCAATTTTAGTAATAATAATAAGATGACCAATATATGAAAGCAAACAGAAAACATCAATATCTAAATCTATACAACGCTGTGGTTTGGCATATGACTGCTACGATCATCCAAATGATCACGAAGAAACCAAACTTCCATAAGCATATATCTCTCAATACAAAATAAGGGACCCGTTAGTCCCATGGTGAAATGTACATGGGTACTTGGAATTTAGGCAGAGATCTAATGCCTCCATGATTACACAGAATCTCAAAAGGTAAATAAGTACCAAAATGCGGATATGTAACTAACCTGTAGAAGCATGATCTGTTTAGGGGGGGGATGTATTACTGATGGTTTCCATGGTAGAAACGGAAGTAAGTCTTAAAAGCGGCATGTCGTAAGACGTCTGCAGGGCGGTATAGTGATGGGAGGTTCTGAGGGTATGTCCGACCTGGAGTATTAGATTATTAAATTGGCCGTGGAAGCACTGTGACGTAGGTCTTCTGTGGGGCAGTCTTTAGGGTGTGCCAAATGACAGCATCTGTGATGTGTATGAGGGAGCGTCGGCATGACGTATGTAATGAGGGAGGGGTCTAAGGGATTCCTTGGCCGTACAGTGACAGTATGTCACTATTGTTTATATGGCCACTACCTCCGCATGCGCAGTTCTGATCTAAAGGGATTTACACTACAATGTTTTGGTGCAAAAAGTATTATAGCCTAATAGAGGAATTAGGTATCAGGAGTAGAGGAATTAGGTGTCACCTAATATTGGAGAAAAAAATGTTGTAGGAATACGTGCAATTATGTGAGTGTGTTAAGGATGAAAGAAAGACATTATTGGGAGTCTATGTGGAGTAAAAAAGAGTGAAAAATTATTAGAATGAAGGGTGTGTACTATAGTTTAGATTAAAATCTTATTTGTTTATGTCATAGTGAAATAATATTATAAGTGTTACAAAACCGATGTGAGGATTGTGATAAGTGAATATATTGTGATAAGTGAATATATAGGGGGAAGAAAGAGAACAGGATCATATGTTAATAAACTGTATGGAAATCATTATAGTAATAATTTGGGAAATTATAAGAAGGGAACAAAACTATTATTTTCGTTAAGTCCAAAAGGAGTTATGGTGTTTAGTTGAAAAATCCATTTACATTCTCTTCTAAGACGTTCTTGCGTGAGGTCACCCCCTCGAATGCCCAATCTTCTAGATTCTAGGCCAAAAGCTTGTAATCCCTGTGGTGATCCGCCATGATTTGACAGAAAGTGTCGGGCAACTGATGTCAGTTTCTTCATCTTGATTCTGTCTGCTTCCGCATTTCTGATGTTACCTACATGTTCAAGCAATTGTTGTTTTAATTTGCGTGAGGCCATACCCACGTATTTCAGGCCACACGTACATATCAAACAATAGATCATCCCAGAGGTGTCACATGTAATGAAATGTTGGATCTTAAGTCTGTCCCCGTATCGGTTAATCACTTGGTTCTTTTTAGTAATTTACTGGCATGCTTTGCATTTGCTGCATGGGAGTCTGCCGACAAGTTTAGGTTTTGATTTAGTTTTCGCCAGAAAATGGCTTTGGACAAGTCTGTCGAGCGTCTCCAGCTAAACTGTGGTTCCTCAGTCAATGAATTCCTGAGGTCATGATCCAGAAGTAAGACAGGCCAGTGTTTTCTAACAACCTCCTGTAAGTTTTTCCACTGGTTGCAGAAATTTGTCACAAAACAAACCAATACCTCTGAAGATTCTTTGTCTGTGTTTTTGGGGAATATGAGTTCCTCCCTGTTTGTCCCACTTGCATGATATTTAGCGGACTTAATACGTTTATTAGTATAGCCCCATTCCTTCAATCTTTCCACCAGCTCTACACTTTTCTCAAAGTTGTCCCTGGTAGAGAAATTTCTTCGTAGTCTCAAGAACCCTCCTTTTGGAAGGTTTTTGATCATGGGAGGAAAGTGGGAACTATCTTTGTGCAAAATGCTATTAGTTGAAGTTTCTTTTCTGTAGAGTCTGGTTTGAAGTGTGTTATCTTCTGCCCGGTAGATGTATAGATCCAGAAATGTAACAAGATCTCTGCTGATAGCATGTGTCAGTTTCAAGTTGAGGTTGTTGGTATTGAGAGTTTGAATGAAATCCAGAAGATCCGTCTGGGTGCCCTGCCATATCAGCATAATATCATCGATATATCGGACCCATGATATTATCTGCTTAGTATACCGTTTGTTGGGTTCTGTGAAAACTACTTCTTGTTCCCACCATCCGAGGAACATATTAGCATATATGGGCGCACAAGCCGCGCCCATTGCTGTTCCCCTGATTTGTAGGTAGATCTTGTTATCAAAGGTGAAATAGTTCTTGTGTAAAACAAAATCTAGAAGAAGTGGTAGGAATTCTTTAAAATCATCCATGCCCTCCGTTTGAAGAAAGTATCTTACTGCCGCAATACCTTGGTCATGATTTATGCTTGTATATAAAGCTTCGACATCCAGTGTCACTAAGAGTTGATCTTCCTCTAGAAGATAGATTTAGCAAGTACATCACGTGTATCTTGTACATAGGAAGTGAGTGAGTAGACATGATGCCGTAGATGTTGGTCGATAAATATAATGGGTTATTGGGATAGGCCTTGTTTTCCAGATACAATCGGCATACCCGGTGGGTTCACCAAGTCCTTGTGAACTTTGGGCAGCATATAAAAAGTAGGAGTTTTTGTATTATCATTTTTGAGGAACTGATATTCACTTTTAAGTAAGATTCCTTCTTTGTAGGCTTTGTCAATGATGCGGTAGTAAGATATTCTATAATTATCAGTTGGATTAAAAATAACTTGTTGATAACAGGTGGTATCCTGTAACTGTCTTTTGGCTTCCGTGATGTAAAATTCTTTGGGCCAAAGGACAATATTACCACCCTTATCCGAGGGTTTTATTATGATATCATCCCATCGGCTATTTCTTTCAATGTGAATCTTTCTTCTTCAGTCAGATTACCTCTTTGACATTTGTTGTTGTTTCATATACGTTTTTTGGATGTATGCGCTGATTATTATTATTATTATTATTTGTGTTTCTCAAAGCAAATACATCTGAGATTATTGGCCATTTCTCCCATGTCCCTTTAAACTAATCCTTCCCCTGCCATTAGTGCTATTATCCAGCCCTTCCACAATGATTGGCTTGGGGGAGGAGCTTATCACTATATGAGAGCCTCAGGAACTCTCTCCTCACACACACTGAGGAAGACTTACGGTGAAATGATCGTTTGTGTGTCTCCCAGAGTTTCAACTTTGCACAGCAGAAACCAGCTAATTCCTTATTCTGAAACCAACACGCTGAATTTATCACGGACAGGTAGTCTCTCTCCCCACACCTTTTCCCCTTTCTGGGTATCACCACTTTGGGGTATTTCCCCAGGTGGAAACACCCTCTGTATGTTTCTATACTATAACCTTCTTTTTCATCTTCCATAGTGCCTCTGCTCTGGCTCTTGAAGGGTATCGCTCACTCCCTACCTCTGGTACATAACAAGTGGGGAGAAGCAGCATAATCTCCAATAGTCATTACACTATACTTTATCTCTTTTTCTTTTCTCTTTTCCTTTCTCCTCTGTCATTCTGTTCTTTCCTTCTCTCTTTAGACACATTTATGAGTACTCTCATCCTGAGTAATCACGCCTATGAGCTCCTGCAATGGTGATAAACTACCAGGCACTCATTTAAGTGTGATAGAAAAGGACAGCAAATACCCTCCTTTTTCATCCCAAACCAAGGGTTCAATTGAGACATGCTCCCTTCCCCACCAACACCTACCCAGGAGTCTCTTGTAGCCCCAGGGAGGTGCTGGGGCAGCAGCAGCTGTCTCATCCATTGGTGGGAATCTGGAGCACTTGCCACCTTTTTATCTCCACCAATTAACCTGTAATACTTACTCTTATTATACTTCTAGAAGAAAGACTTTATTGTTTTTCAGAAATGATTGGCTAATAATATGCAATTTATGCTGCATTGTAAAACCAACATTTTTTCTCCAGGGCATTGATGAGCTTACAGTCAGATCTTAGGCCAATACCTCATGATATTACTGTCTAATTATTTGTATGTTCCTCTGACTGTTTGTTATATTTCATTTGGCTTCAATTATCACATTATTTGTTACAAAGACTACGCTGATATTTAAATCTTAATACATGCAGATCACATTGACTTGTGTTACATACAGTGTCTAAAAATCTAAAAAATGATTTTATTTTATGTCTTATATGTGCCATGGTGTGTCTTTGAAAATGTATTTATTATCAATTGTTTTTATAAAAAAAAAAATGTTGTTCAATTTTACAAACAAGAGTGCCCCCACAAAGAGAGAGTGCCTTTCTTTCTCCAAACCTACAGTATATGACTTATATATAATATATATATATTATATATAGAATATAGATTGTAAGCTCCACTGGGGCAGGGACTGATGTGAATTTTCAAGTATTTGCTGTAAAACGCTGTGGAATATGTATGCGCTATATAAGAAACTGTTAAATAAATAAATTGACATTTTGTAAGCCGACTGATTGACAGGAAGGAACCATTTAGAAGAGGTATCAAAATGTAGGTGGGACAAAAATGTAGATGGGTCCTGGACGTTTTTGATGCATGTATATGTTTTTAGCTTCCATCATGTATGTAGCGGTCAACCCTACAAACTGATATTCGTCATTATTGCACCGGTTTAGCATATGTGTACACAATTTCAGAGGACTTTGCGATGGCTCCATTTGGCATCTATCATCTTTTGCTGGGTGGCATCTTCTCTTGCGATGATTTACAGTTCCATAACATAGAAAATCGCAGCTGCGTATGCATTTACGTACAAACATGAACTAATCACTCATTTATTATTTAATTTTCATGTATTTTCTCATAGCTGCAAATAATGACAAGTTAGTTCATACTGTTAGCACAGATGAGGCTTTATATATCACTGACCCTGTTCCATAAATAATTTACTAAGGGTAAAAGTCCTCAGCCTGGCATAAATCATAAAAATATGACTCATATAGACCATTCTTTCTGATAGTTTGATGTAAGCATTTTTGCTAAGGTCTTGGTTGTGCATCTTTGAACATGTAATACACAGGTTATTCATCCTGATCAACAGACATAATTGAATAAATACCCCTCAGCTGGGGTGTAAGAATGTTTTAGGTTAGGGAGGGCAGGATATAATCTCAAATTGACGCCCCTAGCTTTCAGCCAATTTAGAAAGGTCGCCAATATATTAAATATAAAATCTATATATTTAGACAATGTACTAATCCCTTTGGAGCACAGAACTCTTGCGGAAGGTATGACAGTTTGAATAAGTTACATAGTACATAGTTACATAGTAGGTGAGGCTGAATAAAGACTCGTGTCCATCTAGTTCAACCTATGTTTATAGTAGCTAATCCCTTGTTGTATAGTATGTTCTGATATTTTAAAAGCAGATTTTTACTTATTCATACCCGTGGATGTTTTTAACCAATAAATGTTTATCCAACCTTATTTTAAACTTATTTATAGTGTCTGCCGACACCACTTCTCCAGGAAGAGAGTTCCAAAGTTTGACTGTTCTGACTGTAAAGAAATTTTTTCTTCTAGATGAACAAAATCTTTTTTCTTCTAATCTAAACTTGTGGCCTCTCGTCCTAGATTCCTGTCTAGCAGAAAAAAGGGCGCTGACAGTTCCTTATATTGGCCCCTGATATATTTGTACATGTTGAGCATGTCCCCCCTTAAATGTCTCTTCTCTAGTGTAAATAGTCCCAGCTTCCTTAATGTCTCCTCATAGCTTAAAGTCTCCATTCCCCTAATAAGCTTAGTTGCTCTTCTTTGGATTTTTTCTAATTCTATGATGTCCTTTTTATAGTGTGGGGACCAGAATTGTACTCCGTATTTGAGGTGCGGTCTAACCAATGATTTGTACAGAGGTATAATTACTTTTGAATCCCTAGTTTCCATGCCCCTTTTAATACATGCTAGAGTTTTATTGGCCTTTTTAGTTGCTATTTTGCATTGAGCACTACACCCTAGTTTGTTGTCTATTTGGACTCCTAGATCCTTTTCGAGTACTGAATTACCCAATTCATCCCCGCTTAGGTTATAACTAGCACACTGGTTATGTCTCCCAAGGTGCATGACCTTGCATTTGTCCACATTGAACCTCATCTTCCACTTTTTTGCACACTCGTCTAGATTGTCAAGATCATTTTGAAGCGTGGTGACATCTTCTGATGATTTAATAACTCTGCTCAGTTTTGTATCGTCCGCAAAGATGGATACATTGCTGAGTAACCCTATCCCAATATCGTTAATAAAAATGTTAAACAAAATGGGCCCCAGAACCGAACCCTGTGGCACTCCACTTAGTACTGGTATCATATTTGAAACTGCAATGTTCACAACCACTCTTTGTTCTCTATTACACAGCCAGTTCCCTACCCATCTGCAGATATTTGCCCCTAATCCCAGGTCCTCTATTTTATTTATCAACCTCTTGTGTGGTACGGTGTCGAAAGCTTTAGCAAAATCTGGGAAAATCACATTATCAAGGTTTTTGCTAACCTCTTCATAGAAACCAAGTAGATTAGTCTGGCATGAACGATTTTTAATGAACACATGCTGGTTATAACTGAGTAAACTATGAAGGTCTAAATATTCCTGGATCCCATCTCTTAAAAATCCCTCAAATAGTTTACCCACTATTGATGTTAAACTAACAGGTCTGTAATTAGCGGGATCCTCCTTTTTTCCTTTTTTGAATAATGGCACTACCTCTGCTATTCTCCAGTCTTTTGGTACCTTTCCTGATGATAGTGAACTATTGAAGATATAATGTAGAGGGGAAGCTAATTCCTCCCTTAATTCCATTAGTACCCTAGGATGAATCCCATCTGGCCCAGGTGATTTATTTGTTTTGATTTTGCTGAGCCTCAAATATTATTTCCTCGTAGAGAAATCAATATTGAGGTCTGGCTTGTTCATCCCATTTGTGGTATGTGTGCGTTCCACAATCTGCTCTCCCTTAGTAAACACTGATGAGAAGAACTCATTTAACAGTTCTGCTTTTCCCTTATCCTCCGTAAAACTTTTTCCAGTGATATCGGCTAGTGGGCCTATGTTGTCCTTAATTATACGTTTACTATTTATGTATTTGAAAAACTTCTTGGGGTTAGTTTTGCTTTCACTGGCTATGCACTCTTCATAATCCCTTTTAGCTACTTTGATTGCCCCTTTGCAAATTTTGTTTGATTCTTTGTAATTGGTGAACGCCTCCTTATTTAAGTTATTTTTATAGAATTTAAATGCTCTTGTTTTATTGTTGATTTCTGACCTAACTTTTTTGTCCAACCATGGTGGCTTTTTTTTTATTGAATTTACCCTTATTTACTTTAGGAATGTATTTAATAGTTAATGAATCAAGTACATTTTTAGAGTATCCCACATTTCCTCAGCATTTTTCCCCTCAAAAACAGTTTCCCACACAATTCTTTTTAGGGCTTCTCTGAATATTTCAAAGTTAGCTTTTCTGAAGTTTAGTATTTTTGCCGTTCCTTTATGATGTAATTTACTGAAGTTGATTTCCAGTGAAACCATATTGTGGTCACTGTTCCCTAGATGTTCAATTACTTTTGTATTTCAGACTAGGGGGGTATTCAATCCCGTTTTTTCACCACGTTGGGTCGATCTTTTCTGTCGTTATATCATAAAACTGTGTTATTGGTTTATCTCGTATTCAATGTTTGGTTTTCGTGTTAAAATGTATTTATTTTTTTCCGTTTCTCGCGACCGTCGATTTTGCTATTTTCGAATTTTCGTAAAGTTTTTCACTACTTTAGTCGTTATTTTAGGCTGATCATATTCAATGTTTTTTTTTTTGTGTAAAATATGCTGTCCTCGTGCTATTATATCGCCGGTATATTCCTGACATTTTTTTATGGCGTTGTTTTAAAAATTTTTTTGTAATATGATTAATTTGGCTTAATTGAATTGATTTTGCGTAATGCTACATGCTATTGCTTATTTCTAATGATTACCTAAACTGGGAGCAGAGCGGAATGTTATTTTATGTACAAATCTCTGATTGACTGCTTGGCTTGGCTGTTGGCTCACATCGTCAAGGGTCACACCTGTTGCCTTTTTTTGGGAATGTAATGGGTACATTTTGCTGTGTACACATTCAGTGGTGTAGCTATATTTTTTGCTCCCCCCCTGCCAAAAATGTTCCTGGTGCCCACCCCCCCATAATGCCCATTACACCACACATTGTACTGCACCTTCCCATGCACTCGTCTCGGCCAAACCTGAAGTTTTCTTCTGAAGTTGCTGCATAAACTCCTCCGCGGTCCCACAGTGCTTCCTCCTGGATCTTTTTCCGGTGTTGGAGCAGGGCAGGTGGGGGCTTGTAGACCTTGCAGACAGGCACATGGAGGGGCAGAGATTTCTGTGGCTGTTCTTTGCCGCTCCCCTCCCCTGCAGCCCCGGGTTCCAGCAGTGGCAGTAAAGGGAGCCGGGCGCACTGGGGCCATACACACGCAGATTGGGGCCATACACATGCAGACTGGGACACTGACTGTCTGCTCGGTGCTCCCTCCCTGCTGTTTTCCCGGCTACCAGTGAGAAGCTGAAGCAGGAGAGACTAGAGAAGGAGAGAGACGGACCAGGCCAGCAGACACTGTAACACTGCTGTGCTGCGTCCCAGGCCACGCCCCGACTGCTCATGTGACAGCCCATTCGCCAGCCAGCCCGCCCATCCTCCAGGCTCCCGCCTATCCTGTACAGAGTAGCCAATGGCCGGCTCTGTGTACAGTCAAGTCAGTGAGGGTCGGGTTTAGTGACTGTCTGTCATGGCCAGCGCGCCGTGCTTGCAGCGGCACTGTGGCAGCAGCATTTCAGATGAATATCAGTGTGCTTGGTGGGTGCTGATGCCCGGCGCCCACACAGACCCCGCTGCCACTCGCTCCCCTAAGCGGCAGCGGGGGCTGCCTTGCGCTAGATATGCCACTGTACACATTAAGGAATGTCGGTCGAGTGCCTTTTGGGTGTATGATGTCATGTCGCTATGCACGCAGGGATGTCCACAATGCACCCCTGGGAACGGGTGTATCGCTTTGCAGTCATAAGTTCTATGTCAGTTCTTGCACTTCATAAAATGACATATGCATTGGAGGTGCTATTCTAATGTGTAATTCTTGTCCAGTAATATGTGTTTGATGTATTTTATGTAAATTTCTTTTCTATACTGGTCATACTCCGTGCATGTTGATGCTCTTCAGATTGTTATGTCATAGTTGTATTGGATGAACTTTTTTTTTTAATACTGTATATATGCTGCAGTTATTTCAAAATTTAATTTCCCTCCCAATTTTTACATGGTAAAATCTTGGCCAATCAAATTTGTTTCATTTCCATGTTGCTGTGCTGATAGCAGATTTTCCCATCATGCTTCTTGTTGTTGTTGCTGGCAGATTTTCATTTACCACTCCCTGTTTACTGTGTAAACTCACTCCTACTTTGAGACATTTGGCAGTCTGCTGTTCTGAAAACGTTTTTGTAGGGAATTTTGCGGTTTTGCTTCCAGTTTCTCATTTTTAAACATTGTCTACAATAATGGAGCCCTTCTCTGACACTGTTTTGGTGTTTTTGGTTGAGGTTCTTTTGTCCAGACGTCATCATCTCCAGTTACAGAATGGGAGTGGAAGGAGCTGTGATCAGAGACTGGCTGCTTCGGGTGAAACAGTGCGGATTGCATTTCCTTGTCCACGCCAGTATCGTACTAGGCGTGTGCTGGAGTCTCTCACCGAGACGGAAGTGATATCTACATATCGCTTATCATCAAGGGAAATCTATTCGCTGTATGAGCTGTTGGAACGGGACCTGGAGCCTCGGGTACGGTCTAACCATGCAATTTCTGGGTTTCAGAAATTGCTTGGTACACTTCATTTTTTGGCGTCGGAATAGCCCACTTTGTCTCAAACTTGTGGGTTTTCTCAGCCTACTCTGTCACGGAGTATTACCCAGGTCATTACTGCGTTCCGTAAATTAACGACCCAGTTTATACATTTTCCAGCCACTGACAGTGAATGGAGAGAGGTTAAATTTGGATTTTATAAAAAATGGCAGTTCCCCAATGTGCTGGGCGCGATAGACATATACACATCACACCACCCAGGGAATTGGAAGAATGCTATCGTAATCGAAAGCACTTCCATTCTCTGAATATTCAGGTGGTTTGTGATGCAAACATGAAAATTATGGACATAGTTGTGGGTTTTCCTGGGTCGACCCACGACTCCTTCATCTTGAGTCAGTCGTCTATCTTCCAGGATTTTGAGACTGGTAAAATGCCTGACGGCTGGCTGTTAGGTTAGTATGATTTACACCTTAATTAATTATATTTTCAATTTGTGTATCAAGTGTGAATGGTCTGTTTCAGTAATTTTTTTTTGGGGGGGGGGGGGTAATGAATGTATTATTTTTGGGACTAGAGTGATCTTAGTAGTCACTTATATCTATGAGAACACTTTTTATAATCTTAATTTAAAGTTATATTTACTTCTGTTTGTCTTATCTGCAGTCGGTTTTCTGGTTGGCCTTGAGGTGGTGTGGTTCAAACAGGTTCAGCCCTTCTGCTGGTGTTAAACTACTTCTAGTTTTCTGTATTATCTTATTTATGGCAATGCATTTATGGTATTGTAGTTCCACAACAGCTGAAGTGCTGCAGTTTTGAACTGCCTGTTCAAATTAATGTAGTTTTTTTTAAGGAATTATGTGGATCCAGGATAGTTTTGTTGTCTGTCTGTTTGTTATTGTCTTATGCCAGAGGTTTCCAAACTGTGCGCCTAGGCTCCCTGGGGTGCCACGGGACACTTGCAGGGGTGCCTTGGGTTGGTGGACCAGAACCAATTCAAATTATTTATGATCAATTATTTCTGGACAAAACCAGTGCTGGTGGCTGCCATTCATAAAATGTGTACAATCAGAACCAAATCCTGCCCTTTACCACATAACTGAACCTAAGAAGCACATATAAGCAAAATCTACTTCATTTGATATATATTTGTTGGGGCCTAGGGGTGCCCTGGAAAAATTCTGATACTCTAGGGTGCCGTGATTATGAAAAGATTGGGTACCCCTGTCTAATGCTATTCTTTTGAAAAAACAGGTCTGATATATTTCTACTGGCAATTTGATAATGTTATTTTTAATTTTTAATTTTAATAAAAAATTGTGAAATGATGTAAATGTGACTGGTAGAAGTTGTGGATGTGGGTTATCATTACAGAATTATTTAAGTGATTGCAGTGTTAAATTTATTGTAGTGTTGATGTGTGTTCATAACTTTTTTGAGTTTTGTAGTTGTTTAAGGATGAATCTATCTATTAGCCATTAATACCCGCCAAACTTTGTTACACTGTTATTTGGTATTCTTCAAAAATGTATGACACATCGCAGAAGTAATATTGCAGTGTATAGTAATTTAACAGAGTGATATACATATGCCTGCTTTATTACTCAATACAATATTGTTATTTCTGGTTGGTATGACTGTACAGTATTGGGTTTTTCAAGAATTCATGATATTGGTTTTGCTTTCATATAGCATAATGCTTAAGTACAATAGTGCTGGGTGTGCCAAGATTGTTAGATTTGTTCATTCCTTTTTAAATCTAATCATTATAATATTTTCGACCCCAGTATTCCTGCTCCTGAATTCTGACCCAAACTGATGCTGTTGATGGATAGAGTGCTTGTTATATCCTTATTTGTAGACGCCCATGTTATTTTAAATTCACCTTTTTTTAATAATTTGCAATATTTGTGATTGTATGTGTTTTTTTAAACAGATGATGCGGGATATCCTAATAAATCATGGCTATTAACCCCATTGCCTAATCCAGTTGGAAGTGCACAAAAAAGTTACCAAGCAGCCCATATAGCATCAAGGGGTATAATTGAGCGAACCTTTGGTGCACTTAAGAGCCGGTTTAGATGTTTAGACATCTCCGGCGGGGCGCTTTTATATTCTCCGGAAAAGGTTTGCAGCATATTTAATGCATGTTGCATTTTGCATAACATCTGTGTTGCAAAGAATTTTCTGGTGAATATTGATGCTGATATTCTTTCGCATGGGGAGCTTTCTTCTGTGCTTTCTGCTGGTATGGATGAAGGAGCTGAAGCTTGTACACAGCTGATACAGAATTTCTTTACATGTAAGTTGTCAATGGGGTAGTATGTGGATTCAATATGCTTGGTTGTTACCAATATTTCTGATTATTTTTTTTTTATTTATCAATACAGAGTCAGATGAA
Source organism: Crinia signifera (assembly GCF_055691185.1). Classification (NCBI taxonomy): domain Eukaryota; kingdom Metazoa; phylum Chordata; class Amphibia; order Anura; family Myobatrachidae; genus Crinia; species Crinia signifera. The sequence goes on from NC_139217.1 coordinate 202,395,349, forward strand.
CTTGCATTGGAGTTTCTTGTTGACCGTGGTTTGGTCTTTATGGATTTTGAAGATTTGTTTTAACATTAAAATAAAGATTTTTCTAAATTATTCATCTAAATCCGCCTTCTGCTGCCCACTCTAGCAGGTAAAGGACTGGTTTGGCTGGCGTGAAGCTGCTGCCCGGACTAATGTCTAGGGTTGATGAATACACTTTTCCCTTTTGTCCCCCATTCCCCAGAGTGAAAGTTGTGCCTGCCCTTCTCTACCACCCATGATGCCCGACTTACCAGGGTCTCCGCATTGCTGTTGACTACCTCCTCCTTCTGCTGCCCACTCTAGCAGGTAAAGGACTGGTTTATTCAGAATTTTCACAGTCTGCCTAAGTTACAATTGTATCATCTTAAACTGTTTCCAAAGTAAAACATTACAAATAGTATGCAAAAACTTATTTTATTAAACATCTTACTATGCTAAGTAATTACTCAAATTGTATTTATTCTTTTACAGATTTCTTCTAAAGAATCCAACGGAATCCTTTTTACGGCATTATGCTCATTTCCAACAACTAACTGCAGCACTTCGCAATTTGTGGTGCATTATGTAAACAACGGTGCACTCCTCATGCAGATTAAACTTTAACTTAAAAAACGTTTCAAAAATTCTTTACTACCTGCAAAGAAAGTTGAAATCATCAATACTTGTTTACTGCTTACATTTTTCAGAAGTTATCCCTACTACTTTATAATTAATTTATTCATAAATTGATATCAAAGAACATTTTAAATATTAATTTATAATACAACGTCCTTTAAAAATTTAGAAAAATATTATGTTTCAAAGGAAATAAATGTAAAGTTAATGTGTTACTAACTTTTTTGGGTAGTTATTGTATTTCTGCAATATTTCCCTTCGATATGTATACATCTCCAGTTAAATTGTTTTAATTTGTTAAGAGTATATTTGATATTATCTATCTATCTATTTATCTCTATCTATCTATCTATCTATCTACTCGCCACTCGCCACTCGAACACTCGCCTTCTGACTGATGTGATACACTTATCCCTCCAGAGGAGAACCCTCACCGTATATCTTTATCTCTACGGTTTTGAGGAGCACTGAATTCCCATTATTGATGTTTACAGCAGTTGGCTTGTGTCTTTACTCTGGATCTATGATACCTTGACAGTATCTACTCCAGTCAGGGCACAGATCCCTTTCTGTCTATCAAACCGGTTTATTGAACACACCTGTTGATTGATACCCTAACACCCCTGAAGAAGTCCCATTGGGACGAAACGCGTAGGTTCTTTCAGAAAAAGGGTTCTTCATTTGAGAAAAAAGAATTTGGCTGTATATCACAGTAATAATCTGTCGGAAAGTGTGTGTCACACATGGAATATATCAAACTATGATCATGTGTACAATTTAGTATGTTTTATGTTATTTTATGAAATAAATCTTTTAAATTTGTCATTATACATCTGTGTGGACACACATTCTGTGAAACCATCAGCGCACCTCTATACTTTTCTTGTGTCTTTATACATATATATATATATATATATATATATCCACCCATGATATTTACTAATATATATGTGTATGTGTATATGTATATATATATATATATATATATATGAGTGGGAGAAAAAGACCGTCGTTATGCGCTACCTGTAGCAGCTACTCTATAAGACCTCCCTGTTAGTGAAGGTCAAAAAAATGGAGATGTGTATGTGTGTTATATAGAGAGCGCTATATAGAAACCTCCACCTTACTGTGACATTCAATAGTGGATACCGAATTTGCGATTTGCAAACAAATTTTATTTAAAATGAATGATATAGTCAATATCGGACAGTATTCACATAAAAAATAGTAAAATTATAATTCATATGTTTCCAATAAGTCGAGACCCAACGCGTTTCGCCGACGAACGGCTTCCTCAGGGGTAGTAGACTCTATGAGAATATAGAAAGCCCTTTAAATATTTTTAATTGTAAAGTGCAATATTTAGTGGTATGCTGAGTTTTGTTTACATACCGGGATTCTGAGCTTATAAAAGATTTCAGGTTGAATTATTTTAAAAACTCCTTATGACGCTTGGATGACGTCTAAAAATTTAAGAACATATACATACATAAAAAGTCTGGTGGAGGAGGAACATGTGTATAAGATAGGCTGCGGTAAGCAGGAGGTACCCTGTTAAACTTCCTGTTGAGTACATACCCTGTGGTGTTTAAAGGTCTGTCATACAGAAATCTGTCCAGTGTTTATACGAATGGCACTGTTCAAGGGTTTTGAAGAGCACCTAAATAATAAATTTTACATTTTAAATATACATATATTCTAGGCGTTTATGATTTCTAATCGGTTACCCACCGGAAAGGGACGGGGGGTACCGTGTTAAATTTCCTGAAGAGTACGTACCCTTTAATGCTGATAAACCTGTCCAACAATTTTCTGTCGGATCCTTATACGGGTTGCGCTGTCCAATTTATTGGCGGACACCTAAGTAATGAATTTTCATTTAGAAATATTAGGTATTTTATCCCATTGTTTTTATAAATCAGGACACTATTAGAAGTATCTAGAGGGTTTCCCTGTGTAATCCTCTAATTTTATCTATCTGGGGGTCGTTTTAGTTTGGAATTGTGTGTAAAGGGTTATTTCCATTCCCCTAGTGGTGGGACAGTCATATGGCACCTATATCGTAGTGCTAGGTACATACATTCTGCAGCATATTATATTCACTGATTTTTTGTTATATTACATTATGTTCATTTGTTCTTGCTACAAAGCGCTCCCTTTTTAGGCTTTAGTACTATCATAGTGATACATTTAAACGAGTTACATTTTGACATAAGTTGCATTCTGATACAGAACTTCCATTTGCTAATGCCATAGTGATATATTCGAACTAGTTACAGTTAGACATGAGTTGCAATTTGACATTTAACAGTTGTCTAAAGGTATGGAAAACTATTTAGATGGAGCTTACGGTAATCGTATATCATTTCAAAAAGTGCCAAATATATGCAGGGACTTACCAGAGGTGTGTGAATCGCTTTCTCACAGTGTCTGCTTTCAGACTTCTGTTTGGTCAGAGCTCTATATAAGACTAGAGGTCCCTGACGTCACTTCCGGTCCTAATTGCGAGTTTTCTCCCTTGATTTAACCCCTTTATAGTGGTGACTAATTGTTTTGGGAGGGGTCCCCATCTGTGTGGGGCTTTACTTAGTGGAGGATTATGTGTCCCATGTTAGAAATGTCTTTTTTAGAGGAGCGGTGCCGTCAGAACGCCGTTTGCGTTCCACGTGCGTTCCACTTCGTATGCAGCCTAGTTGGGCTTCCTTCCTGATAGCGGTGACGTGACTTCCTCTTTCTAAGGTGTGGGCTGTGTTGGGCGCCGTTTGCGTTCCAAGTGCGTTTCACTCGGATCTGGATAACACATACTTCCTGATTCTAATGACGTCCCTTTGTTATTATTTTGCGTACCAAGTGCGCTCCATTAATAATGCTATGGAGTTCCCTATTATTGCGGGGCTGTTCCTTTTTTACTTTGAATGAAATGTTTTGTATATGCCTCCTCGGGACTGACATCTTCTTTTTTGCTAGAAGTTTTGTGTTTAACGTGGGGATTTGTTTACAATAATGCAAATTTGCTATTGATCAAACGGTGGGTGATTAAAATATGTTTACAGTGTCTCGGGTTCTTTGTGGGTAATTTATCTCTCCTCTAAATAGTTTACCATTTACATTCGTATATTACACACTGTTACAATATTTTCATATTCGTTACATAGGTCTACAGTGTTTGAATGACATTATTATTTCTCCTTATTGCTGTGGAGATACAATACAATTTGCAAGATACAAACAATACAATTTGCAAGATACAAGTAAAACATCACAGTGAGATCTATTACAATGGTCCATTCATGCTGTTTGGATGGATCCGTAGTAATTGAGCAGCGTTTTTCTGAGTTTGATACAATAATTTTTAAAAATAATTTTTAAAGTGCATTTTTTGGATATTTTTTGTGTATATAAATGGTGCACACTAAACAATGAGGTACACCGTGAGCAGTCAGGGTTTCTTTAGTTGTTGGGGGATGTGTCTTCATACATTGTGCCATATTGTGACTTCCTTTAGCATGTGACTTGAGTTCTATATTTCGTGCGGTGATGTATTGATACATCGTAAGTGATTACATTTTTAGATAAGTGATGGTGTGTATATGCTTGTATACACTGGTATGCACAAGCATATTTTTACAAATTAGTGACTTCCTCCAGTGAGTGGCTTGAGCATAAAGCTTCGTGCTATGTTTAGGTGCTTATTATCTTTAAAGTGGAACACATCTTTAGGTGTATTTTACCAGAGGTGGTTTTGTGACTTTATGGAAAGAGTGAGTGTTTAACTGTGTCTGGCTCATTTAGGTTTTTCATGTCCAGTCCTTACTGATGGTGCATACTGTTTCCCTACAGTTCGTCCTCTGTGTTTATGTATGAGATGAGTCGGGGGTCGATTCTTCCTTAGTGTAATTTATTGAGGTTCATTCTCTTCGGTTTGTCTTAGTGAGACGTTTCTTCTAGTCGTGATTTCTTAGGGTAGATCATGCTTGGTTTGGTTGAGGGATTCCAGATCTTAACATGCTAATTTTTGGTAGGATTTATATTCCTTACTGATAGCTCGTAGTGTAATGCCTTATAGATGACTCATTTCGTCCCTAAGAAGGAGACGATATCTAAATTTTCGTTTAGTCCCACTGGTTGTAGAGCATTCAGAGTGTATATCCAGAAGGTTTCTTTTTTAGATAAATCTTCATCTCTATTTCCTCCCCTTGGGTTAATGGTTATATGTTCTAATATGGTGAAGGTGAAATTGTTTTTGTTGATTGTGGATTCGTGTTTTTCATTGAAGTGTCGTGGGAGGCTATGCGTGGTTAATCTGTGTTTGATGTTTCTAATGTGCTCTTGTATCCTTAGTTTGATTTGTCTCTTTGTTTTTCCAATGTATATCATTCCACAGCTGCATGTGATTCTGTAGATTACATAAGTGGATTTGCATGTGCACGCAACATTTAGCGAATATGACTTTTGTTGTATTTTAGTTTTGAATGTTTCTTTTTCCATATGTTTGCAACAAATGCAGTGTCCGCAGGGTGTGCATCTGATGTTGCTTCCAAGGAAAGTTATTTGTTTGGGAGGGTGTTCTGGTTTAGTTTTTATGGTGATTGGAGCTATCATGCTTTTGAGGTTTTTGGCTCTTCTGAACACCAAATTCGGTTTGGGTGGAAGGGTTGGACCCAGGATGTTATCCTTCTTTAGAATGTCCCAATGCTTATTTAGTACTCTTCTAATGAGGTGATTCTCTTTGTTAAATTGTGTAATAAACGGTCTTTGATGGTATTTTCGGGTCTCCATTGTGGTTTCAGGTTTAGTTGACAGAAGTTCTTCTCTTGATCTGTGTTTTGCTTTTTGTTTAGCCTCTTCAATTTTCCCCGGATCATATCCTCTTTCGAGAAAACGGCCTGCCAGCATTTCTGCTTGTGTTAAGAAGTCTTCCATGTTCGTACAGTTCCTTCTTAGCCTTGTGAACTGGGCATAGGGGACATCATCTTTCCATCTTGCAAGGTGACAGCTGTTGTAAGGGATGAAGCTGTTTGCATCAACTTCCTTGAAATGTGTTTTGGACGAGATTAATTCCCCTGGTGTACCCATGAGGCAGAGGTCCAGATAGTCTATGCTAGTTTGGCTTGTTTTGTGGGTGAATCTCAGGTTAAACTCATTTTGGTCCAAAGATGTTACAAATTCGTCAATTTTTGTGTTGTCACCGCTCCATATGAAAATGAGATCATCAATATACCTCATGTAGAACTTGATATGTTGTTGGTAGGGGGAACTGTGTAGATGTTGATCTTCCCATGTCCACATTAGAAGGTTGGCGTATGATGGGGCGAATTTCGTCCCCATCGCCGTCCCCGTTGTTTGGAGGTGGAACTTTCCATTGAACTCGAAGAAGTTCCGTGTGAGAATGTATTTGATACTAGACAGTATGAAGTCAATTTCCCTTTTTTTGTTTTTCTGTCATCTTTTGAGAGGATGGTTTTTACGGCTTGGATCCCTTTTTCGTGTGGTATGGACGAATATAATGCTTGGACGTCCACCGTTATCCAAGTGTAGTCTGGTTCCCAACAGACCGTTGTCAATTTGTTGAGCAAGCTCCCTGAATCTTTTAAATGTGACGGATTTTCGGATACATACGGTTGGAGTAACGTATCTATGAAATGGGAGAGATTGCTGCTAAGCGACTGAATTCCTGCCACAATGGGCCTCCCTGGTGGTCTTTCTTTGTTCTTGTGTACCTTCGGGATGTGGTAGAACTTCGGTATGAGTGGGTATTTCACATAAAGGTAATTAAATTCTTCAGCACTGATGAGGTTTTTACTTTTTGCATCTAGCAGTAGTTTATGCAGTTCCTCTTGGAATTCAGCAGTGGGGTCGTTTATAAGCTCCCTGTAGGTAATTCCGTCTTGTAGTATGTTTTCTGCTTCTTTCAGGTACTCTTCTTTAGATTGAACTACCACCGCCCCTCCTTTATCCGCGTTACGGATGACGATGTCTTTGTCTTTCTTCAGTTGTTGTAAAGCTTTCTTCTCTTGTCCGTTCAGGTTGCTGTTATATTTGGTGTTGGTGGTTTTAATTTTCTTAAAATCTTCATTGACAAGGTTGAAAAAAATATCCAGATGACTCCCTCTTGATTCAACTGGGTAGAATTTGGAGGGGTTGCAAACTCTTGGTTTGGTTTTTTCCGGTTGTTCGGGTGTGGGTTTTTTTAGAAAGTGACGTTGTAGTGTGAGATTCCTCACAAATTTATTTAAGTCTATGAACAGGTTGAATTTATCCAAATGGCAGTCGGGAGCGAATTTGAGGCCTTTGTTTAATAGAGAGATCTGGGTGGTGGATAATTCCCTCTCAGCGATGTTAATAAGCCCTGTTTTTGGTTGGCTAGTTGTGATGCTCCTTTCCTCTTTTTTGGGCTTCTTTCGTCCTCCTCTGCATCCTCTTCTTCTGTGCAGTTCAGTATTCTTTTTGTTCCTTTGGGGGACGCTATTCTGTCGAATAGGACTTCTTCTTTTTGAAGTCTGATAGGTCTCTTGCCTTCCCCTAAAAAATGACTTTTAGTCGGTCTTTCGTGTGAGAGTGATCTCCTGGATCTTAATGGGGTGGGTGATCTATATCTCTGTCGTCTTTCTAACGGTTGGTTGTTGTAGGGGTGGCCATACGTATGATCATGATGGGTGTCCTCCTTTACATCCCGGTATGATCGGATCCGACTTCTGTTACGTCTGTATTCCTCATTATATGATGGGATTCGTCCTCGATAGGGTCTTCTTTGTTGGTCGTTAAGGTGCCGTCCTTGGGGTCTGTTATATGGAGCGTTATGATGTCTTACTGGAGACCGGAAAGATCTTTCTTGGCGATCATTGTTGGTATGGTTTTCGAAGACTGGTTGTTGCCACCGTTGTGTGTTGTATCTTCTAGTGTTATCCTGTTGCCGTCTGTTTCCGTTCATATAATTGTGACGGTTATCACTATAATTATAGTTGTTCTCCGTCGTGCGTTGTTCCTTTTGGGTCCAATTTTGAACTTGGCCATTAATATAATCGTTTCTATCGCGGGCAAAATTTTTTGTTTGCGTTGGATAATTTCGTTTTCAGTTCTTTCTAGTTTGTGTTTAAGGTCTTGTACATCTTTTTTGAATTCCTCACTTTCAGAGAATTTCTCTACGATCTTGTCCAGTTTGTTCAACTCTGTTTTGATTTTTGATAATTCTCTCTTTCTTTCGTTCACTATGAGGGTCATTAATTTGTTGGAACACTCTTCCAGTATGTTATTCCAATTAGTCATGAATGCTTCTGTGACGATACCCAGAGTGGGATTTTTTGTTATTCTTAGGCCCCTTGGTATCCTTTTGACTTCCAAGTACTTTTCTAGAGTGGTGGTGTCATACCAACACTTCAATTCCTTCATAGCCAGTTTTTCTACGCTGTTCAAATGACTGTAGTAATCCTCATCGTCAGACATATACACATGTTCTTCATCCTCCACGAAGATGTTCTTGGCTCTGAGTGATCTTTTAGACCGATCATTAAACACGGGCATTTTTAAAGTGGCAGCAAAATTTAAAATAATTCAACCTGAAATCTTTTATAAGCTCAGAATCCCGGTATGTAAACAAAACTCAGCATACCACTAAATATTGCACTTTACAATTAAAAATATTTAAAGGGCTTTCTATATTCTCATAGAGTCTACTACCCCTGAGGAAGCCGTTCGTCGGCGAAACGCGTTGGGTCTCGACTCATTGGAAACATATGAATTATAATTTTACTATTTTTTATGTGAATACTGTCCAATATTGACTATATCATTCATTTTAAATAAAATTTGTTTGCAAATCGCAAATTCGGTATCCACTATTGAATGTCACAGTAAGGTGGAGGTTTCTATTAGCGCTCTCTATATAACACACATACACATATATATATATATATATATATACACATACCCATGCTAAGTGTAAATATTACCATATATTTTAGTGGCTACTGATAGAAATAACCACAATGTGACATAAGTGTATTCAATGATAGGTTGAAAAGCTGTCAAATACGCTTGACAACCGAACACCTGTCCTGTGCACGTTGAGCTTGAAATTTGCACATTTGTTAGGGATTCAATGTCACACCTGCCAAGCTGCCAGAAAGGGGATTTTGACACAAGCTGCGAATGGAATGGAAATAGTTGAGCACTGATCTGCAAAAAGAGCCGATAAGCTTGTGATGTCTGGATCGTTCTGCAGAGAACAAGATGTTCAATGCTGATTGGTAAGACAGCATTGAATGGGACCCCGCAGCTTGCACCAACATTGGGAGATGGCTGCAAGAGCACAAATGACATTGAATATCCCTCAAAGTGCATCATTTTGATTCATGTTAAACACTACATTTTGTTAACATGACCGCTTATCAAAAATGGTCAATCATGGTTAAAAGAAATAGATTAACTGCAGCTTTCCTAGTGATAAAACTTTCAAATTTATTTTACAACATGTATTTGTAAAATGTATTTGAGATGTATTTTGCGGGGTTGACATTCCAAGATTTTTTCCAATATCATTGCCTGAAACTGGTGTGTTTTTTTCTCTCTAATTGCTCAACAATCATTTTCAAGGCTGTAGTCAGAAGCACATGTGTGGATGTTGATTGACGCAGTTGTTCTCGCATGTCATCAATAGTTGTTGCAGTGCACGTTGTGTTGGCTACCAATTTATTAATTGCTTCTGCCATTATGTTAATTCCTTCCATTGTTTTCTGTTCTGTCTGTAATCTTCGATTCTCAGATTCATGCAAGTACTCCAGGAGTTGACTTAGAATGTTTTCAATGGTTTGCTTGTCAGATATTTGTTTAAGATTTGAATCAATACTTTCAATGTTTTTATCCATTGAATTCATTGCAGTTGCCATTGACTGTAGCCTTCTATCAATTATTTCTCGAAACTGATCCTGACTGGCATGAAAACTTGACACTATTTTTTCAATGTCTTGCAATTCTGTGTTGCTAAGTGTTGCCCGTGGACGTTGAGTGCTGGACAGAGTTTCTGTAATAGTGTGGAGTAAAAAATTTATATATATATATATAGATATATATATATATATATATATCTATATATAAATAAAGACACTCAGTAGGTCAATGAATATTTTCATACTCACCAATTGGTCTTATTGGGTTTTCTGGAGAATTCTTCTCATCTACGTTTATCATTTCAGCACAGTGCAAAGTTGAATTTGCCATATTTGAACATGAATTACTGCCAACAGGATTATCTGAAAATTTAAAAAATAACAATTTTTAAAAAAAAATAATGACGTTAACTTAAATTAAATTAATTTAGAGTAAGATCCTTTAATATATGGGCAAAACAAAGAAAACAAACCTTCCAGTCTTTCAATGGAGATATGCTCACCATCAGAATTTTCACTATTCTGATTAGCTTGTCCGGTTCTTTCAGTTGCAAATGACTTTTCAGATTGACTTGATTCAAAGCCTAAAAAAGTTGATTCAGTTATGATGCTGTCTCCGAATAGACTACGTGCACTTGGAATGTTGGAATTGGGAATCTTGGATGGAAATAACTCTGCATCATCAATCAAAGCAAAATCACGTGTTCCAGAGGCAGAATGACTTCTTTTCGTACTTTTTGTTTTTTCTAAAAGAAAAGTAAAATAAATTATAAAATAACCACAATGTGACATAAGTGTATTCAATGATAGGTTGAAAAGCTGTCAAATACGCTTGACAACCGAACACCTGTCCTGTGCACGTTGAGCTTGAAATTTGCACATTTGTTAGGGATTCAATGTCACACCTGCCAAGCTGCCAGAAAGGGGATTTTGACACAAGCTGCGAATGGAATGGAAATAGTTGAGCACTGATCTGCAAAAAGAGCCGATAAGCTTGTGATGTCTGGATCGTTCTGCAGAGAACAAGATGTTCAATGCTGATTGGTAAGACAGCATTGAATGGGACCCCACAGCTTGCACCAACATTGGGAGATGGCTGCAAGAGCACAAATGACATTGAATATCCCTCAAAGTGCATCATTTTGATTCATGTTAAACACTACATTTTGTTAACATGACCGCTTATCAAAAATGGTCAATCATGGTTAAAAGAAATAGATTAACTGCAGCTTTCCTAGTGATAAAACTTTCAAATTTATTTTACAACATGAAGTATATTTATGTTGCTGCAAAGAGTACTAGACTAGATAGTTTAAAATATCACTTGAATTGATGATTATCTTTGGAAAAAAAACCTAGCAAAGATCTTGTTTTTTAACAAATACTTTCCTAAACCTTATATATGTGACATTTACCTATATGTAAAGTTAGGAGATGTTTCTATTAAAAAATTTGAAATACCTCATTAATTCAAACTGGGTCACCATCTCCCTCATCACCAACGTCATCCCCGGTATCTTCTATTTCAATTGGAGGTTCTGATTTGACAGAAGGTAAACTATGTTCCGGACTTTTAAACAGAGAACATGAAGTAGATGCTTTCGGATATGTTGGGAAAAATCTCTTGTAGGCCTCTTGCTTTTGAAGCGGTGTGTAAAGCTTTGGAGTATATCTTGGATTTTGAGATGTATTTTGCGGGGTTGACATTCCAAGATTTTTTCCAATATCATTGCCTGAAACTGGTGTGTTTTTTTTCTCTAATTGCTCAACAATCATTTTCAAGGCTGTAGTCAGAAGCACATGTGTGGATGTTGATTGACGCAGTTGTTCTCGCATGTCATCAATAGTTGTTGCAGTGCACGTTGTGTTGGCTACCAATTTATTAATTGCTTCTGCCATTATGTTAATTCCTTCCATTGTTTTCTGTTCTGTCTGTAATCTTCGATTCTCAGATTCATGCAAGTACTCCAGGAGTTGACTTAGAATGTTTTCAATGGTTTGCTTGTCAGATATTTGTTTAAGATTTGAATCAATACTTTCAATGTTTTTATCCATTGAATTCATTGCAGTTGCCATTGACTGTAGCCTTCTATCAATTATTTCTCGAAACTGATCCTGACTGGCATGAAAACTTGACACTATTTTTTCAATGTCTTGCAATTCTGTGTTGCTAAGTGTTGCCCGTGGACGTTGAGTGCTGGACAGAGTTTCTGTAATAGTGTGGAGTAAAAAATTTATATATATATATATAGATATATATATATATATATATATATATCTATATATAAATAAAGACACTCAGTAGGTCAATGAATATTTTCATACTCACCAATTGGTCTTATTGGGTTTTCTGGAGAATTCTTCTCATCTACGTTTATCATTTCAGCACAGTGCAAAGTTGAATTTGCCATATTTGAACATGAATTACTGCCAACAGGATTATCTGAAAATTTAAAAAATAACAATTTTTAAAAAAAAATAATGACGTTAACTTAAATTAAATTAATTTAGAGTAAGATCCTTTAATATATGGGCAAAACAAAGAAAACAAACCTTCCAGTCTTTCAATGGAGATATGCTCACCATCAGAATTTTCACTATTCTGATTAGCTTGTCCGGTTCTTTCAGTTGCAAATGACTTTTCAGATTGACTTGATTCAAAGCCTAAAAAAGTTGATTCAGTTATGATGCTGTCTCCGAATAGACTACGTGCACTTGGAATGTTGGAATTGGGAATCTTGGATGGAAATAACTCTGCATCATCAATCAAAGCAAAATCACGTGTTCCAGAGGCAGAATGACTTCTTTTCGTACTTTTTGTTTTTTCTAAAAGAAAAGTAAAATAAATTATAAATATATATTCAATTATATTTTCTTGCCAGTTAGGCATCAACCTCCTAGAACTCACCACAATCTGGATTAAGTGAAACGAGAACAGGCAGACTGCTCCTAGAATGATGCATTTTGCCAAGTTTTACTAGTAAATTAAGGCGCAACTCCAAGCTGCTTAGGAGCACACAAACAAATATACCATTACATAGAAAATGATTAAAAGTAACTCTTCCTGTGTATTTGATTAATTGAAAATACCTTTAAGTTGCCTTGTATTCTCCGAAACACTCCTTCGGTTTTTGTAGCACTTTGAGTCTTCCTCAACCTCATCTTGTCCTTCTTGTCTGGCATCCAGAAAACTGGAGACACCTTGAACCATTATAGGGTTCATACGCCTTCTTATGATTTCTTCCCATGGCTGCCATTTTATGTTAACTTCTGGTCCCCCGCCAGTTCCTCGATCTTGCTTTCGTTGTAAAGCCATTTTTCGCTTGGTTTGGCGCCTACAATCGCTGTAGCGCTTTAGGCAATAACGGGCATCACGCCTGTTCCCTGATACAGATGTTACTTGGTTGGATATATTAAGCCATATTTTTCTTTTTTCCTTTGTGGCTGTTACAGAAGCCCTTGGACCATAAAGAATATCATAATATTTATCAACTAAAAGAACCAATGTAATATTTTCTGATTCTGTGTATCTCTTTTCTTTTTTCTTTACGGCTTCACCATCTGAGGAGTCTTCATCATCTGGTGGGTGATCACCTGGTGGACAATTGGGATCACGGGGATTTCTAGGTTGTTGATTAGATGTTCCTTTTGTTTTTTTCCGAACAAATTCACCTTGCTTTGTTTTTTCCTATAAAGAATAAACGTAAATTACAAATTTTAAAATGACCAAACGTACAAATCAATGTTCATTTTTTCAAATTATTACCTGTTTCGTGGCTGCCTTTGATTTTTTCTTCAATTTTTGCTCCTGCTGCCATTGATGAAATAGAGTGCTCTGCGTCCAATCATCATCACTTTCAATACACTCCACTGATGATATTGTGTCACTGGCATTGCCATTTTTGCTTACAACCTGAGCAATATTGGAAAAATCAATAAAAAAAAAACAAACCTATACACAAATGTACTTTAATTACAATAGAAAATATGCATATGATAAATTGACAGCAGTAAATTGCCAAATAATTCACTCAACCAATAATATTTGGGGAACATAAATAAAAAAGTTAGATTGTGGAGTGGGTTGTAGGGTATGAGAAGAGAGGAGACCTGTACACCAGAAGAGTGAATCACTATGCTTGTGCTGCTGCTGGCTTCTTGGCACTGTGGGCTGTGGGGTCATATGCGTGGCATTGTGCCAGCATATCTGGCACTGGGGGCATAACTAGCACTGTGGGGGCATAAGTGTGGCACTGTGGGGGAATATGTGCTACCGTGGGTCATATATGTGTCATATATGTATGTCATCAATAGTTGTTGCAGTGCACGTTGTGTTGGCTACCAATTTATTAATTGCTTCTGCCATTATGTTAATTCCTTCCATTGTTTTCTGATCTGTCTGTAATCTTTGATTCTCAGATTCATGCAAGTACTCCAGGAGTTGACGTAGAATGTTTTCAATGGTCTGCTTGTCAGATATTTATTTAAGATTTGAATCAATACTTTCAATATTTTTATCCATTGAATTCATTGCAGTTGCCATTGACTGTAGCCTTCTATCAATTATTTCTCGAAACTGATCCTGACTGGCATGAAAACTTGACACTATTTTTTCAATGTCTTGCAATTCTGTGTTGCTAAGTGTTGCCCGTGGACGTTGAGTGCTGGACAGAGTTTCTGTAATAGTGTGGAGTGAAAAATTTATATATATATATATATATATATATATATATATATATATATATATATATATATATATATATATATATATATAAATAAAGACACTCAGTAGGTCAATGAATATTTTCATACTCACCAATTGGTCTTATTGGGTTTTCTGGAGAATTCTCCTCATCTACGTTTATCATTTCAGCACAGTGCAAAGTTGAATTTGCCATATTTGAACATGAATTACTGCCAACAGGATTATCTGAAAATTTAAAAAATAACAATTTAAAAAAAAAATAATGACGTTAACTTAAATTAAATTAATTTAGAGTAAGATCCTTTAATATATGGGCAAAACAAAGAAAACAAACCTTCCAGTCTTTCAATGGAGATATGCTCACCATCAGAATTTTCACTATTCTGATTAGCTTGTCCGGTTCTTTCAGTTGCAAATGACTTTTCAGATTGACTTGATTCAAAGCCTAAAAAAGTTGATTCAGTTATGATGCTGTCTCCGAATAGACTACGTGCACTTGGAATGTTGGAATTGGGAATCTTGGATGGAAATAACTCTGCATCATCAATCAAAGCAAAATCACGTGTTCCAGAGGCAGAATGACTTCTTTTCGTACTTTTTGTTTTTTCTAAAAGAAAAGTAAAATAAATTATAAATATATATTCAATTATATTTTCTTGCCAGTTAAGCATCAACCTCCTAGAACTCACCACAATCTGGATTAAGTGAAACAAGAACAGGCAGACTGCTCCTAGAATGATGCATTTTGCCAAGTTTTACTAGTAAATTAAGGCGCAACTCCAAGCTGCTTAGGAGCACACAAACCAATATACCATTACATAGAAAATGATTAAAAGTAACTCTTCCTGTGTATTTGATTAATTGAAAATACCTTTAAGTTGCCTTGTATTCTCAGAAACACTCCTTCGGTTTTTGTAGCACTTTGAGTCTTCCTCAACCTCATCTTGTCCTTCTTGTCTGGCATCCAGAAAACCGGAGACACCTTGAACCATTATAGGGTTCATACGCCTTCTTATGATTTCTTCCCATGGCTGCCATTTTATGTTAACTTCTGGTCCCCCGCCAGTTCCTCGATCTTGCTTTCGTTGTAAAGCCATTTTTCGCTTGGTTTGGCGCCTACAATCGCTGTAGCGCTTTAGGCAATTACGGGCATCACGCCTGTTCCCTGATACAGATGTTACTTGGTTGGATATATTAAGCCATATTTTTCTTTTTTCCTTTGTGGCTGTTACAGAAGCCCTTGGACCATAAAGAATATCATAATATTTATCAACTAAAAGAACCAATGTAATATTTTCTGATTCTGTGTATCTCGCTCCTTTTTTATTTACGGCTTCACCATCTGAGGAGTCTTCATCATCTGGTGGGTGATCACCTGGTGGACAATTGGGATCACGGGGATTTCTAGGTTGTTGATTAGATGTTCCTTTTGTTTTTTTTCTGAACAAATTCACTTTGCTTTGTTTTTTTCTATAAAGAATAAACGTAAATTACAAATTTCAAAATGACCAAACGTACAAATCAATGTTCATTTTTTCAAATTATTACCTGTTTCGCGGCTGCCTTTGATTTTTTCTTCAATTTTTGCTCCTGCTGCCATTGATGAAATAGAGTGCTCTGCGTCCAATCATCATCACTTTCAATACACTCCACTGATGATATTGTGTCACTGGCATTGCCATTTTTGCTTACAACTTGAGCAATATTGGAAAAATCAATAAAAAAAAAAAAAAAAAACCTATACACAAATGTACTTTAATTACAATAGAAAATATGCATATGATAAATTGACAGCAGTAAATTGCCAAATAATTCACTCAACCAATAATATTTGGGGAACATAAATAAAAAAGTTAGATTGTGGAGTGGGTTGTAGGGTATGAGAAGAGAGGAGACCTGTACACCAGATGAGTGAATCACTATGCTTGTGCTGCTGCTGGCTTCTTGGCACTGTGGGCTGTGGGGTCATATGCGTGGCATTGTGCCGGCATATCTGGCACTGGGGGCATAACTAGCACTGTGGGGGCATAAGTGGGTGAATATGTGCTACCGTGGGTCATATATGTGTCATATATGTATGTCATCAATAGTTGTTGCAGTGCACGTTGTGTTGGCTACCAATTTATTAGTTGCTTCTGCCATTATGTTAATTCCTTCCATTGTTTTCTGATCTGTCTGTAATCTTTGATTCTCAGATTCATGCAAGTACTCCAGGAGTTGACGTAGAATGTTTTCAATGGTCTGCTTGTCAGATATTTGTTTAAGATTTGAATCAATACTTTCAATATTTTTATCCATTGAATTCATTGCAGTTGCCATTGACTGTAGCCTTCTATCAATTATTTCTCGAAACTGATCCTGACTGGCATGAAAACTTGACACTATTTTTTCAATGTCTTGCAATTCTGTGTTGCTAAGTGTTGCCCGTGGACGTTGAGTGCTGGACAGAGTTTCTGTAATAGTGTGGAGTAAAAAATTTATATATAGATATATATATATATATATCTATATATAAATAAAGACACTCAGTAGGTCAATGAATATTTTCATACTCACCAATTGGTCTTATTGGGTTTTCTGGAGAATTCTCCTCATCTACGTTTATCATTTCAGCACAGTGCAAAGTTGAATTTGCCATATTTGAACATGAATTACTGCCAACAGGATTATCTGAAAATTAAAAAAATAACAATTAAAAAAAAAAAATAATGACGTTAACTTAAATTAAATTAATTTAGAGTAAGATCCTTTAATATATGGGCAAAACAAAGAAAACAAACCTTCCAGTCTTTCAATGGAGATATGCTCACCATCAGAATTTTCACTATTCTGATTAGCTTGTCCGGTTCTTTCAGTTGCAAATGACTTTTCAGATTGACTTGATTCAAAGCCTAAAAAAGTTGATTCAGTTATGATGCTGTCTCTCAATAGACTACGTGCACTTGGAATGTTGGAATTGGGAATCTTGGATGGAAATAACTCTGCATCATCAATCAAAGCAAAATCACGTGTTCCAGAGGCAGAATGACTTCTTTTCGTACTTTTTGTTTTTTCTAAAAGAAAAGTAAAATAAATTATAAATATATATTCAATTATATTTTCTTGCCAGTTAAGCATCAACCTCCTAGAACTCACCACAATCTGGATTAAGTGAAACGAGAACAGGCAGACTGCTCCTAGAATGATGCATTTTGCCAAGTTTTACTAGTAAATTAAGGCGCAACTCCAAGCTGCTTAGGAGCACACAAACCAATATACCATTACATAGAAAATGATTAAAAGTAACTCTTCCTGTGTATTTGATTAATTGAAAATACCTTTAAGTTGCCTTGTATTCTCCGAAACACTCCTTCGGTTTTTGTAGCACTTTGAGTCTTCCTCAACCTCATCTTGTCCTTCTTGTCTGGCATCCAGAAAACCGGAGACACCTTGAACCATTATAGGGTTCATACGCCTTCTTATGATTTCTTCCCATGGCTGCCATTTTATGTTAACTTCTGGTCCCCCGCCAGTTCCTCGATCTTGCTTTCGTTGTAAAGCCATTTTTCGCTTGGTTTGGCGCCTACAATCGCTGTAGCGCTTTAGGCAATTACGGGCATCACGCCTGTTCCCTGATACAGATGTTACTTGGTTGGATATATTAAGCCATATTTTTCTTTTTTCCTTTGTGGCTGTTACAGAAGCCCTTGGACCATAAAGAATATCATAATATTTATCAACTAAAAGAACCAATGTAATATTTTCTGATTCTGTGTATCTCTTTTCTTTTTTCTTTACGGCTTCACCATCTGAGGAGTCTTCATCATCTGGTGGGTGATCACCTGGTGGACAATTGGGATCACGGGGATTTCTAGGTTGTTGATTAGATGTTCCTTTTGTTTTTTTTCTGAACAAATTCACCTTGCTTTGTTTTTTTCTATAAAGAATAAACGTAAATTACAAATTTCAAAATGACCAAACGTACAAATCAATGTTCATTTTTTCAAATTATTACCTGTTTCGCGGCTGCCTTTGATTTTTTCTTCAATTTTTGCTCCTGCTGCCATTGATGAAATAGAGTGCTCTGCGTCCAATCATCATCACTTTCAATACACTCCACTGATGATATTGTGTCACTGGCATTGCCATTTTTGCTTACAACCTGAGCAATATTGGAAAAATCAATAAAAAAAAAACAAAAAAACCTATACACAAATGTACTTTAATTACAATAGAAAATATGCATATGATAAATTGACAGCAGTAAATTGCCAAATAATTCACTCAACCAATAATATTTGGGGAACATAAATAAAAAAGTTAGATTGTGGAGTGGGTTGTAGGGTATGAGAAGAGAGGAGACCTGTACACCAGATGAGTGAATCACTATGCTTGTGCTGCTGCTAGCTTCTTGGCACTGTGGGCTGTGGGGTCATATGCGTGGCATTGTGCCGGCATATCTGGCACTGGGGGCATATCTAGCACTGTGGGGGCATAAGTGTGGCACTGTGGGGGAATATGTGCCACCGTGGGTCATATATGTGTGGCACTAGGGGCATACCTAGCGCTGTGCGGGGCATATCTGGCACTGGGGTCATACATTTTTACAATGTAGCCACTCCCCCTTGTGTCATATGATCACGCCCATTTATTGCAACACTGAGTCTTTTTTTCACTTGCACCACTCCCTTTAATGAAGTCAAGAAGGGCCTGGAGTAATGACACAGAGGAGAACCTGATGGCCAAACTGGATACATAAGTCTGTACACCAGTCTGTGTAGGATATGTAGCATTAAGGGTCCCGGGGGAAGGCTGGGTGTCCCCTGTCAGAGATGGTGCAATATATATTACAGGATGTATGAGAGTACTGGTGCAATATGGTGTGGGGAACAATATGTACTGGGCATTATGGTCTGTGGCATATTTTGGAATGGGTATAACTTTGTGGCATAATAGGCATAATGAGGGGCAGGGAGAAGAGAGGAGGCTTCATTCCGATGGGACCCAGAAAAGGTCAGGTCGGACTTCATTTTTTGAAAGTGAGTGGTCACAGGAACACATATTTTTATAAGGTTTTCACGATGACTGCTATGTAGACCGAGGCATCTTCTTCAAATAAGACCAATATGACCAATAAAGAGAGATATTATTTAAGGGTAAAATACAAGTACCTTTTTAACAGTGGATCTGGACGGCCATGTAATATGTTGTGAACTTTCAAGATCTCTTCGGCTCACATAACTGTCCTCTGAGGTGGATGTTAGCTCATTCACTAATGACTTTTTAAAAGAAGGTTACATTAAAATCAAAATTGTAAAGTTACACTGACATTATTTGAATGGGTTTGAAGTTAGTTTAAAAAAACATACCTTTTTCTGTATTTTACGTGAGTGCGCATTGGAATTTGATTTGTTCCCTAATAATGTTACTTTATCATGCAAATTTGAAGGTCCCTTATCACCTGATAACACCTCATCATTAAATGCATGAATCTGAAAGTAAATAAAAAATAAACAATGAAAAATATACACAGCCTATGCAGTTACTTCAAGTTGATCGTATAACAGCAATATGAATGCACAGTTTGATAAGCACTCACATCATTAAATTAAAGAAACACATAAGTTACAAATATGATATTTACAAAAAACATAGAAGACATTACCCGCTTTTGTTGTTTGTCACAAGCATGAACTGAGGCCTTCATCTTTGAACTTGGTTGTGGCCGATCTACTTTAAAATCCTTCAGATTCGTTTTTTTTTTAGACAAACACTCATCAGAGGATATGTCATGCTGGTCAGCCCTGCGTCAGCTTTCAACTGACATGATTCTGTTGGGTGAAAAAACAAACAAACAGATAAACACAATAAATAAACTCTTAAAAAATAGTAATATTGAATTGCCAGAAGTTCAGAAGTTTACAGATAACCCCACAAAAAAGTATGTTCGCATGATCTAAATTTGGAGACAAGACACATCTTCAGCCACTTTTATATGTTCTGATTAGAAACAAGGGTATTTCAATTTAAAAATCACCATCACTATTACAGTTTACCAAAAGATTAAATGAATTATAAACCACTATTGTGGTACACTACAACACATGATGCATTTCTTCCTTATTGCAAAACTGCCAGGAAGTAATTGTTACACATGCTATGATTTGAAATATATTGAGTTATAAGGACACTTTTGCCATGCCCAGTTAATTCAAAAGTGGACAACCATCTAGTTCTCTACCAGCGAGGGCTAATGAATGGGTCATCTCAATGAATTTAACACATCGTTCACCAGTCATCCATACCCATAGCAAAAGGGAGACCCACCACGACCATCTGGCCACATGCAGTTAGAAACGGCTGCTGCCAACCCAGACCACCCCCCCCCCTCACCAAAGTTACCTGCGCAATCAAGCAGTTAAAGTAACACAGACAATAGATAATGTAAAAATAGTACACAGATCCACCTGCCACCCCTCCCCCCCCAAAACAAACATATGCCAAGGCTTATCGACAATCAAGGGCGTAACGCCAGACCTTAGTAAGGGGAGTCCCTCCCTTGAAATCAGAGCACACGCAGCAGTAAAAACCGCCTCCCCTCAGCCCATGAATAACCGGAGCAGACTAGTCAACAGACCCCATGACATTCAGCTTTACAGAGCACATGCTACACCATGTCGGCGCATAACCCATAGCAAAAGGGAGACCCACCACGACCATCTGACCACATGTAGTTAGAAACGGCTGCTGCCAACCCAGACCACCCCCCAAAGGTCCCAGCGCAAGCACAATGCACAACCCTTAACATCTTCACAACAGAACTTAAGTTAAAAAAATAAAATAAAATAGACAACTATGAACACTCGTTGGACTCTAGCCAGTGCTTGCGAGTCATTTACAAAAACAAAAGTTTAAACACAACAAAACAGAAAACCTAGAATAAACCAAACACATATGTAAAAAACAAACGTACACAATTATGAAATCACACATTTCAGGAAAAGACAGCCAAAACTTTAATGCAGTATCACATAATAATTTAAAAGCCATAGCTTACCAAAAGATAGACATAAGGCTCCAATCCGAGTCAGGAAGCCTGAAGTATTCCTTGAGAAATGCCCGCAAACAAACTCCAAAGAAAACAGCACTGTAAAGTTAGGAAAGAAAGTCACATCCAAAAAAGACACCTGCCGAATGACACTGCCCCACGCAGTACATGTGCTTAAATACTTTACGACGTGGCGCGAAGTAGAAATGGCAACATTTTGGTATTGTTTCATTGGCAGAAAAACGACACGGCGGGCCACAAGTCAGGTGATCATAACAGCACCTGTCGATGCAAACATTAGTACAGCATAACGACATTTCTAAGTCATCAAAACAACATTGAATACCCCCTTAGATCTATGTTATTTGTTAATACCAAATCCAATAATGCCTTATTACGAGTTGGAGCTTCTACCGTTTGTGTGATAAACTGGTCTTTAAGTAAGCTTAGGAACCCACTGCTTCTTGCCGTTTTTCATGTTACATTTTTCCAATCAATATCAGGTAAATTAAAATCCGCCATAATTAATACCTGACCCTGATCTGATGATTGTTTGATTTGGTTTAAAAGAAGAGACTCGTCCCTTTCGTTTATGTTTGGAGGTCTATAGCATACCCCTATTAAAATTTTATTAGGTTTTTTGTTATTGTCGGTTATCTCTGCCCACACGGCCTCAGTGTAATCTTCCTCTGTACCTGTGTTCATTTCTTTCTTACACGATGTTAAGTTATTTTTTACATATAGGCACACACCCCCGCCCTTTCTATTTTCCCTATCTTTTCTGTAGAGTGTATATCCCTCCATGCTTAATGCCCAGTTGTGCGACTCATCATTACACCATGTTTCTGTAATACCAATAATGTCATAATTGTCCCTAGTGACCACAGTTTCTAGTTCCCCGATTTTAACTGCTAAGCTTCTTGCATTTGCCAGTAGGCATTTCAATTTATGTTTATTTTTATTTGCATCCCTAACATTGTGTTTAATTTTTCCTCTGGACTTATTTGTATTCCTTACTAACTTCCTCGTACCCACCTCTCCCTCAGACTCTCTACAGTCCTCCCCACCATGCCCACTGCCAGTGAAACATACAATAATAAGACAGTGGGGGATATTCTAGTTCATTCGCAAAGGCACAATTACTCTCTAATGGACAAAACCATATGCACTATAGGTGGGGCTGATGTAACATGTGCAGAGACAGTTAGATTTGGGTGGGGTTTGTACTTCAAATTGATATCTATATTGCAGTGTAAAAATAAAGCAGCCAGTATTTACCCTGCACAGAAACAATACAACACCCAAATCTAACTCTCTCTGCACATGATACATCGGCCTCACCTGCAGTGCACATGGTTTTGTCCATTAGAGAGTGATTGTGCCTTTGCGAGTGAACCAGAATAACCCCCAGTGTTTCAGGGCTGGTAGCTAGATGAGGGCTGGTAGATCTTACCTGAATGTCTGCCGCTCCCATGTTCCCCCAGTATTGATTCCTCTTTTATTTTATATTTGGGGGGAGTGAGGCCCACTTTCCGGCACCTCTGTCTCTCAGTTAACGATTAGGGGTAGTTGTCATTTTATGACCATAAACTGATAGAGATGACCATGTTTGATAAAGATCTTGAATTATTTTAGATTTGGTCATGACTGTATTAATGTATGTTGTACTAAGCTCATACATTTGGCATCAGGGTCATACAAGGTTGTTTTTCTTTCTATTTCCACTTCACTCTTGCCACTCATGGCAATTTTTTTTTTTTTTTTGAGAAAAATTGTTTATTTTTTTTAAACACATATCAACATACATGAAATGGGTGCAGTAATGATTACAGGAGGATATGTATTATTATGGCATTGACAGTAATATGCTTAACGCAAAAAAAAAAAAATAACACAGAAACACTGTTGAATGGAGTACTCATTTGTAAAAATTCTATGTTATTTGCGAGGTATGACTCCTGAGTATTCCAAGCATTAAGTTATAGTTGGAGGTTTGGGGGCTCTAGTTGGAGGAGAGCGGGGGATGAGAGTGAGAAAGGAGGAATGAGGGAGTTAGGACAAAGGGGAAAGATAGTGAAAGGAGAAGTGTGGTTAAGGAAAACGGGTAAAGAGTCAGATATCTGAAGATTTAGGGGTCCAGAGGAGCTGTCGACGGTCAATAGGGCAGTGTCATGGATTTGGAGGCATTACAGGGTAGTCAACGGGGCTTCGGCTTGGAAGTGGGTTGTCTAAGGTAACCATATTTTGACAAAGTTGAGGGAGGTATCATGCAAGATAGAGGTAATTTTTTTAAATTTTATAGGTAGCCCAGGTAGAGTTGATGGAAGCAGTTATGGATGGAGGTGAAGGGGATTTCCAATGTGCAGCAATGAGGCATTTCGCCGCTTCTAGGATATGATTTATTAGTTTTTGAGTTGGTGGTGGGGTTTTAGGTAGTGGTCTAAGTCTGGGGTTGCCAAACTTTTTCAGATCAGGGCACCCCAGAGTATCAGAATTGTTTTCACGGCACCCCTAGGCAAGAGTTTCTCATTGAAAAAGTCAGAAAAAAAATATAAAGTTAAGTATAATGTGTCTATATCTCATCCTAGTGGTTATTTATGTGGTAATGGACAGGATTCACTTCTGTTTTCCAACAATTTGACTATTATATTGGCCATAAATAACTTGAATTTGTCATAGACCACCAATCCAAGGCACCCCTGCAAGTCTCTAAAGGCACCCCAGGTTTGGGAACCACTGGTCGAAGTAATAAAGAGTAAAACGGAGATGGGGGCATTTGAGTTCCCGTGACTTGTTTGATCAGCTTGTGGACCTCCTTCCAGAAAGTTTGAATGGAAGGGCAGGACCACCAAACATGCAGAAAAGCTCCCCTTTGGCCACACATTCTCCAACAAGAGTCGGGGGATGTGGGGTAGATAGTGTGCAGTCTGGTAGGGACCATTAACCATCGGAAGTAAATTTTACATGCGTTTTCCTTGATTCGGACCGATATGGAGCTCTTTGCTACAGCCATCCTAATTTTAGACCAAGTAGCTGGACTTAAGGTTTCTCCCGTTTCTCTTTCCCAGGCTAATTCATGGGCCTCTTTTTATGGCTGATTATGAGATAAGAGTATT
The DNA here is from genome assembly GCF_055691185.1 of Crinia signifera. NCBI lineage: Eukaryota > Metazoa > Chordata > Amphibia > Anura > Myobatrachidae > Crinia > Crinia signifera. The sequence continues at coordinate 202,419,715 of NC_139217.1, forward strand.
TGATATATCCGGCAATTTTAATTAACCTTTGCTAATTTAGACTCTGTTCTATGGGGACTTAGACGATAGGCTGCCAGCAGGAAGACCTTAATAACAACACTATTCAAGACTCTTTTGTTAAAGGGTAATTGGAATAAAAAGATATACTGTAGTGACTGAAAGATAATTGTTTGATTTGACAAGATTACCCTGAATTAGTATGACAAACATTTCTCATCACCTTAAATTGCTCTAACCATTGTTAAAAATAAAACGTGTTACGTCCTTGGTTGATAAATCAATATAGCTACCCTATAAATATTTATTATAATAGTTAATATTAGCTATTTTATTAAATATCCTTATATCTGTAACACGGCCAAACACTCAATATTCTTAATATGCTGGGCAAGTACTAAATAGTAAATTGATATTATGAACTTTATTTCAATATAATTATCATTTCTTAATATGTCTTTGCTCAATCGGTATAATTTCTATTATAAAATCTTAAAACTAATTTTAGTTTGCAGCTGAGGATCATTATGTGGCCTCTTTTCACTTCTGCCATGAAAATACCAGGACCAAGACTACCACCCCTACATCTAAGAACATCAGTACAGCCCCTGTGCCTTAAGGTGCCCATACACGATGCAATAGGTGTGTGCTATGCATTTTGTACTTTACAATGGTACTATGCAATTTTGCCACTTGTATGCGATGCAAAAGGATTTTAACCATATTTTTAAAGTATATTGTCACCTAGGTACATCGCATCGCACCGCACTGTTCTACAAAAGTGATGCGATGTAGCATAAAAAAATCTGCATGCGCATACACTACATAGAAGAAAGTCATTGGACACCACATGTCAACGGAAACCATGCGTTTATGTACAATCAATAGGGGGTAGGTCCACCTTTTGCAGAAATAACAGCAGCTACTCGTCTTGGTAAACTTTCCACAAGTTTGTGTAGCACACATAGTGGGATATTGTGCCATTCCTCCTGCAGTACAGTCAATAACTGTGGTAGTGTAGAAGGGTGAGGCGTCCTGGAACACACAATCGTTGTTCCCATAGAAACACCACAACGTAGGTAACATGGAGTTATCCAGAATATCTCGGTAGGTTGCCGATGTCATGTTCCCATGCACATGTACGAGTGGGCCCACGCCATGCCAGCAGAAACAAGCCCAGAACATGATGCCTCCACCTCCAAATTTTACTGTTGGCACTACACATTCGGGTAACAGGCGTTCTCCAGGCAATCGCCATACCCACACTCTCCCATCTTCATGTGAAGCGTGATTCATCGCTCCATAGGACTTGTTTCCAATGCTCCACCGTCCAGTTTTTCTGCTCCTTACACCAACAAAGTCTCTGTCGTGTATTGGTTTTTGTGATCAGAGGCTTGTGAGCCGCAACTCGACCATGATAACCGAGTGCGTTTCCTGTCCGTCATTTTATCAGCAAATGATCTGCTACGACGCTTGCTTCCATATTTATACATGTAGGAAGAGTCCATATTCACTTTGTCAGGAAGATTCCATTATTTCAGAGTTAAACCAGGGTGTCCAATGACTTTCTTCCACATAGTGTACTTTTTGCATCGCATCACATCGCATCCCCGCAGAAACACGATGCAATTATAAGCCCATGCGATGTGTTTTGAACTAGTAAAGTTCAAAACGCATGCTATAATCGCACCTTAACTTTCAAGATGAGCATTGGCTGAGGTGGGAGAGGGCCAGGCTCAGCAGGGACATTTCCATCAGAGATTAGTGTGCTTCTTACAGTCATTTACCAACCCGTACTGCTCCCCTAAGACCAGGTTATTTATAATTTTATCAAAATAATATTGTATCCCATTTTTCCTCCTTGCCTTGGTTAACTAAAAATGTGTTCTTACCATGTGTTTTTTTTAAACAGTGTATTTCCACCCCATGCTATTATTGTAGTGTTTGCCTCTCCTGATTGCACACCATGCCAGCAGCAACCTATGCAATGCACCCAACATGGCTGCCTCATCTGGTACTCTTGTGGATGGCATGTAAATCACATGGACCTTCTCTGAGTATTAGGATGCTACTATCAGCCATTTTGTGTAATCTCTTTTAGTGGTAGACTATTCCACCCAGGGTAATCCTTCCCAGTGCTCCTAAGGTGGCTGCTTCTCCTGGTACCTTGTTTTGGTGGAATAAATAACCTGTGGAAGTTATTATTCATTTTTTATGTCTGTTGCTTGTCTATTGCTGTATTGCTTAAGTATTCTGTAGTGTGTTAAATGTCAGACTGGGCCATGTAGGGCCTACCAGAGGAATATAGTAGTTGAAGGTTTGACTAGCCATTAGAGAGGGCATGATCTGGGCCCCTTGTTAAATATATTTAGTAAAAACTGATAGCACATGTAATTAACAACACTGATGTGTATAGTCATGTGCAGTAAAAGGTAACATATGTACAATGTATTTCAATGTAATGTAATTCAAGTACAAGGTCTGGACCCTGATCCTTAGATGAGGTGTACCCCTGTGGGCTAGCCCAACCCTGATCATGTGCATTGACTTTGATCTCTAAAGCACTTTGAGTCCTGTTTGAGGACGAGCATTATATAATTATTATATTATTATTATTATTATTAGGATATTTATTACCAAAATGTTTTAGGTGTTAACTAAAGACTAGTACTTCCCTATATGGTGTGATTGTACCTTGCTGTAAAAGTTAGAATGCCATAACGCTTTTTTAGGTAGATGTCTAAGACAGCCTCTTGGTCAGAGGTGTCACTTACTTCAGTGACACCAATAGCCAAATGTAATAACAGAGCCGCCGAACTTGGAGGTTCTTTTAAAGTGTCAATCATTTATAAGGCAAAACCAAGCCTTGTAAGTGATTGTCCCTTTAAAAAAAAACTCAGAAAATTTAATAGGCCTATCTCTTCTTCCTTCAACTGGAGATTCCCAGATTATTTGATAGATTCTGATGATTTAAAAAAAATATCTTGCACAGTCATGGAGGAATTATGTGACTGACAATGCGGTCCACAAAGATGATGTGAATCTCTTTTGGCAAGCAGCCAAGCCAGTTATTCGATGTCATGTTCTCTCTTATGTGGCCTCGAAAAAAGGAAACTCAGAGAAAGGTTCACCTTGGCGGCCACCAGAGTAGCATCAGCTTATTAGGATATGCCAAAAAAAAACATCAGAAAATACTAGATTAATCTATAAAGACGCTAAATTAGCTTATGACACTTTATGTACAGAACAGGCCCAGATGAACCCAACATATCAGAAAAACAGATTCTTTAGATGGGGCAATAGACCTGGGAAACTGTTAGCAAATTTAGTTAAATCCTCAACCATGGCTAAATCTATTACTACTATCTGTGATAGTAACGGTACAGCAACTACTCAACCAGATAACATAAATTAGCCTTTCTTGAAATTTGTTCAGGAGCTCTACTCAGACCCCCCAGATTCCCCAAAAGAAGGGATGGAGTTCTTGCTTCTTGCTTCAAATCTCCCACAATTAACACCTGAAGACAGGGAACACCTCATGTCACCCATAACAGACCTAGAGATCGAATCAATCATTAAGTCACTGCCTAAAGGAAAAACCCAAGGTCCAGATGGCTTCTCCGGGACATATTATAAACTAATTATGCCACAACTTGTCCCATATCTCACTAAACTATTTAACTCCATTCTTTTTTTTTTTTTTAATTGGAATTTTCTTTATTACATTTTTTACCAATCCTTAACATATTAAAAACAGGGTATTTCATTCTGCTACATAGCATGTTTGTCATGATCTTATTCACAGTTTTTGCTTGTTCTTCATTCCATTATTCATTAATCATACGGCCATATTTACATGATTCTCAGTTGACATATATATCCTTAACCTTTAAATTTATCTTTTTCAATTCATTATTTTGTGCTGAGCCCCGGGGCCGTGTGTCTCCATTCTTGAAGGTAAAGATGCCCCAGATAATTTCAATGAAGCTAGGATAATAGTCCTCTTAAAACCAAACAAAGACCCTACGCTGGTTGCCTCTTACAGGCCGATCTCCCTGCTCAACCAGGACTTCAAAATTTTCACCAAGCTCATGGCCAACAGACTTCAATCTTAGTATATATCTTACACCCTGCACAAACAGGCATTCTGAGGAACCGCAACTCAGTACATAATATCCAAACTTTGTTGGCTGCCATGACACAAACCCACCTGGCCAAAGAAAGGGACAATATTGTGATAAGCTGCGATGCCAATAAGGCGTTCGATAGAGTGTCATGGGCTCACTTAAACAGGTTTCCAACCAAAGGCTTTCATGACTATAAATTCATTAAATACTCTCCCATTCTGTCTACATAGAGGTACGAGACAAGGCTGCCCACTGTCCCCATTATTGTTCAACCTGGCATTAGATCCCCTTCTCCGACAATTTGTTAAAGAAGAGGGTTGGACAGGAATTAGACTGGCTCTGCAGAGGTTAAATTCTCAGCTTTCGCTGACGACCTCTTGCTTTATTTTTCAAATCCTAAGACGGGTATTCCTCTCTTGACATCTCTGCTGGAAGAATTTGCACAAGTGGCGGGTTTTAAAATGAATTATATAAAAACTTAGGCACTGGCCTTTTTTCCACAAGCTAAGATGGGTTGGGGTACCTCGTTCCCCATTTAACTGGGCCAAACATAACTGTTTCACCTATTTAGGAATTAAGATCTCCTCCCATCAGTCCCAATTATATGACTTGTACTATGGTCCTTTAATAACCAGAACACTAGCAAAAATTACCAAATGGTCATATCGCCCACTAAACTACACGGGTAGATGCCATCTATATAAGAGGATATGCTTTCCATGATTCCTTTATGTGCTACAAATACTCCCTATAATCCCCTCAAAACAGACAGTAAGTAGACTTAACAAGGCTTTAACAAAATTTATTTGGGCAGGTAAACGACCACGCATGTCCCTATTTAAACTACAACAGACTATTATTATTATTATTATTATTATTATTATTATTATTAACAGGCATTATTATATACCCCCCCCCCCCAACGTCGCTACCCCAAACCGTTACTGACAACGTATTATTACATCACACTTGTATGGCATGGAGAACAACTCGCCGTAGCCTGAGAGTGTCCTGGAATATATCGGTATTTCTCCCATTATGGGGCAACAACAACTTTGCTCCTCAGAAAACATCCTCAATATACAAAACTTGGCATACCAAGGGTCTTAGATTTATCTACCAATTCTTACATACAGAATCTAGAACCATATTGACGAGGGCTCAGCAACAGGAGAAAATCCCAAACATAGTTATTCTCATATTTACAAGCATGTAGTTATATACAAACTATACTGTCTCGTCTAACGGAGAATGATAAGAACTGTGGGATGGACTGGGCCCTGTGTCGGTCTTCTGGCAGATCAGTATCCACGAAAATGTGGTCTTGCAGTAGAGTGCAAGAAAAGACTGATTTAGTCTTACCTGGGGCACACTTTAGTATAGTATATGTTAAATTATTTTTATTAAAACGTAACTTTTAATTTCTGTTTCTTAAAAGGAAGGGGTGATTTTTATCACCTTGGTCTGCACCTTATGTTTGTGAGATGCAGGTCTTTGATAAAAATTTACAAACTTTTACACACAGATATCTGTCTTATTCAAATGTGATTATATATATTCATATTCAGATATTTTTTTTTTTTTTTAATTGTGTAAATTTTTATTGAAACACATGAAAATTAGTGTACAACTTTGCAAATCATTGAATAAGTATACTGAAATAGATTTGATGAAATGCATTACATGATATGTTCATGGACAATAAAGCATTTGAAATCCCAAGGGGTTGTGTCCGTTATTAAGTAGTGTCCAGATCAGATAGGATGGTTCGAGTGGATAAGGTTATTCTGCAGGCAACATGGGTACACATATAAAGCATTCGGATATAATATTTTTACTTTACAAACAAATAAACAGTTATACTTAACCCGATACTCACTAGGTTGAGTATCATCCTCCCACCCCCCAACTAGAGAAAAAAAGAAGAGAAAAAGAAAAAAAAAAAAAAGAGAAATAAATAAAAAGAACAAATAAGCAATGATATATTGTAGTGACTTAGATGTACATGTATACATTGAGATGATCCTCAAGTGTCTCAGTAAGGCGTGCTGTCTACACGAAAAACATCTAGCACCTCTTGTTTGGAGTGCGTGTATTTGGCCAAGAGATATGGAGACGCAGATTAATAGACCGCAGCACATTGTAAGGGGAGAGGGGGTAGCGGGCATCCATGAGGCCCCAACAGTGCATAATTACTGGGCGTGTAGCCCCTCTTGTGGGTCAGTGGCCAGGGCCAGTCTAGAGGCATTCCAGTTGCCCCATTTAGCAGCGTATGGTCCGAGCGAACCGCGTGATCTATATGTGAACCTCTCATGACCCACCACCTCGTTGACAAGTGCCCTCCAGTTGTGTATATTTGGATATGTTATATCAAACCATTTCCTAGCTATAAGTACCTTAGCAATGGCCGTAAGGCATAGCACATATTTATACACCGGAGGGGATCGAGACTCTTGTAAGCCCAGAGCGAACATGCAGTATTTAGGGTCAAAGGGAGGAAGAGAGGGGTCCGTGATAAGTATATCAGTCCAGACCATCTCCCAGAAATCGTGAATCGGTGGGCAGGACCACATCATATGCCAGAAGTCTGCACCAGGTGATGCGCATCTGGGGCACCTGTCATCTGGTCTCAATCCCGCTCGCATCAGTGAGACTGGGGACTTATAAGCCCTGTGTAATACATAGTATGCTACTTGTTGGTATTTCAGACATGAGGTGGCGTGTCTGACTGAGTCTAGAATCTCGGCCCATTGTTCCGCGTCCAGCATGCCTATGGTCAGTTCCCATTTGTCTTTGAGGGGAGTAAGACTACCGGCGTCAGCACGACCAACGATGCTCTTATAGATAGTGGAAACCTGTTTTGTGGTGGCTAGGCTCTTAAGGAGGGTCTTCACTGGGGAGTCGGCAGTGAGGGGGGGGGGAGTCCCCAAACTGGGCCTGAGCCGCATGTCTAAGTTGGAGATAGCGGTAGAAGGAGCTATTAGGGATTTGCAATTCCTCTGCGATCTGTTGGAACGTCTTAATTACTCCCGAGATGTACAGTTGGGTCACTGATACTAGGCCCGCCCCTAACCAAAAACCGTCTGAGGAGAGCTGTTCAAACTCCGGGTATGTTTTATTAAACCATAAGGGGGTGTCCCCGTCGACTCCATCCCAACCACAAACCCTGTGGGATTGTCGCCAAACCAGCATCGCCTGCCTAAAGAGAGGGGGAAGGGAAGGTCTGAGGCGGGAGGAGAGAAGGAATTGGAGAGGGGGGAGGCGGGATCCCACACACTCAGCATATGATCCCTCAAAGGTGGGGCCGGATCTTCCCATAATCCAGTCTGAGATATGAGCAAGCTGTGCTGCCAGGTAGTAGAGTCGAAAATCAGGCAGTCCCAGTCCCCCATCCACCCGTGGTTTAGTAAGGGTTTTAAACGCAATTCTAGGTGGCTTGTTAGCCCATATAAAAGAGGAGAGTGTTTATGGACATAAATACATGTTTAGGTATGTAGATCGGGGAGTGCTGGAGTAAATACAGGTATTTAGGGAGAATAGACATTTTGATGAGATTGATTCTGCCCATGACTATCAAGGGGAGCTTCCTCCATAGGTGAATTTTAGCTTTGAGGTCTTTAGTAACCATATTAATGTTAAGTCCTATAAAATCTGGGATTTTAGGGGTGATCCAAACCCCCAAGTACTTAAACTTGAGAACCCACTGGAGTGGAGAGGTGGTTGGTACCCTCTCTGGTATTACGCCCGAAAGGGGGAGGATGCTAGACTTCTCCCAGTTGACCATGAGACCCGAGAAGTTCCCGAAGGTCTGGATTATCTGCAGCATCCCCTCCAAGGAGGCTCCTGCGTCCCTTAGAAAGAGAAGGGTGTCGTCGGCGTATAATGAAACAACATCCTCACGTCCTCCCAAAGGGACGCCCCTGACAACTGGAGAGTCGCGGAGCATGATGGCCATGGGTTCAATAGCAAGAGCAAAGAGGGCAGGCGATAGGAGGCAACCCTGTCTAGTGCCCCTACCAAGGGGGAATGACTCCGTCACGTACCCGTTGACTGATATACGAGCCACCGGGGATGAGTATAGCAGGCGCACCCATTGTATGAAGTTAGGGCCAAAAGCAAATCTACGAAGGACTCCCCATAAATAGTCCCATTCCACAGAGTCGAAGGCCTTGGCAGCATCCAAAGACACTACCACTGCCCCCGACTCGTCTACATCGCCCCCCTGGATGTGGCAGTAAAGTCTCCTAAGGTTTCGGGTGGTCGAGCGGCCAGGCATGAAGCCAGATTGGTCCTCATCTATCACAGTGGTCACCACTGAGTTGAGTCTAATTGCTAGAATTTTGGCGAGTATTTTCACATCTGTTGAGAGAAGTGATATGGGGCGGTAAGAGTCCGGGAGGGAGGGGTCCTTACCAGGCTTGGGGATAACAACTATAGTCGCCTCTGCCATAGACGGGGGTAGGGTGCCCCCTTGTTTCAGATCCTCATATAGCTGGAGAAGATAGGGTACAAAATATTCCTTGTGTTTTTTATATACCTCTATTGGTATGCCATCACTACCAGGGGCTTTGTTATTAGGAAACGAGGCTATGGCAGCCTCAATCTCACTGGGGGTGATATCGGACTCAAGTAGAGCCGCAGACTGTTGGGACAAAGAGGGTATATTAATCTCCGAAAGGAATCGTTCTAGCTGATATGGTGAGTATGCCGCTCGGGACGAGTATAATGAGGAGTAGAAAGCCAAAAAGGTCTGTGTGATCTCTGGTGTTGTGAAGTGTTCCCTGCCTTGTGTGTCGCATATTTTTTGAACGGAGCAGGAGGATCTCACGTCGCGGGCGAGGTATGACATATAGCTACCTCCCACATCAGACTGGGAATACCTAGCATGGGCCGAAAAGAGGAGTTTACGTTTGGATTTATCGAATAGGTAGTCGGTCCACATTTTACGCGCCACCTCCCATCGCAATCCATCCTCGGGGAGACCAGAACCCAGGTATACGGCCTCACCCACCGAGCACGCCTCCTCCAGCCTGGCCTCCTCCTCCCGACCCGCCCTCTTGATATTGGCTATTCTTTTAAGGAGGGAACCGCGGATGACTGTTTTAAATGTTTCGTGTTTAATAGTCGGGTCCCGGCATGAAGCGTTGTCCTCATGGAACGCAGACCACTCCCCCACCAGCCCACCATCATCAGCTAATAGTGTGAGCCAGAAGGGATTGAGCCTCCAGGTGCTAGCACCACGGGAGGGTTGCATATCTAGCGTGATGGATAGGGGGGAGTGATCCGATATTCCCCTGCGGAGGTACTCCACCTTAAGAATTTTGGGTAATAGGTCCGGGGACACCAATACCAGATCTATCCTAGAAAATGATTGATGGCCCGGAGAAAAACATGAGAATTGTCTTTGGGTGGGGTTTCTATGTCTCCAGGCGTCAACTAGGTCAAGTTCATTAACTAATCTAGCAAATGGAGTGGGTGTGGGAATAGAGGGGGAGGGAGGGCGACCCGCAGCCGTCCATCTGTCGAGCTTTTTATCGAGAATATTGTTAAAGTCTCCTATACATATCGTAGGGGCCGGGGGGAAGGAGGTAAGGAATGCCACAGCCTTCTTAAGGACCTCGTTGTTATAAGGGGGGGCACATATACCGCAAGTATGTTTAAGGTGATATGGTTAACTGTTGCCCTAAGGAAGACGTATCGGCCATATTGGTCGATTTGATGGTGAGTGAGATGGAAGTTAATTGATTTTTTAATTAGAATTGTAACTCCTCTGGCATTACTAGAGAAAGTGGAGTGGAACATATGTCCCACCCAGGGTTTTTTAAGGGACATAGTTTTAGTGCCCATCAGGTGTGTCTCCGATAAACAGGCTATATCCGCCCCATGTTTTTTAATCTCAGAAAGCACAAGCGACCGTTTGACCCTATCATTAAGACCCCTTACGTTCCAGCCGAGTGTGCGGAGCCCCGCTGCTATATTAGGGGGAGGCATAGGTCAAGGGAAGAACAGATAGGAAGGAAGGAGTTCTCCCGTCGCACGGGAAGGTGGTAGACAGTCAACGTATTGGCCATAGTAAGAGGTTGCGGTCTGACTGGGACTGGTACTTATCAGAAGCCTGGTTCACCCACGACCCATCTGTGTGTTGGCTAATCCCGTGAGGCCCCCGAACACCCGCCCCCACCCCAGGAGTAGAGCGGTCTCTGTATGGACACCTAATCAAACAGAAATACCCTGGCCGCATGCACATCATCACTTTTGAAAAAAATAAAATAAGCAAGAAAGGAAAAAACATTAGAAATATTACAGACATAAACATCCCAATTACCCTAACCCTCCCTGTATACCTCCCTAACCTTAGATATACTTTGGATCCCAGTAACAGCTTAACACTAAACTTTCCCACCCAAAATGCTAACTGTACTAACTAGGGGGTATAGATATAGGTATCAGCGATCACCTATAAACAAATAACAATTTCTTAACATGTTTCGAGCTCCTTAGAATAGAGTACATCCTGAGCTAAGTAGACAAGGTTATACTTTAGTAATAACAATCAGATCCCACAGATGCCCCACTTATGGGACACTAAATCAATTATGCTCACAGTAAGCGTGTCGGTCAGTTCGGGTGCCGTGGTCTGCGGTCCAGCCACTGCTCCGCCTCCTGTGGAGTATTGAAGAAGTGGGTGATACCATCCGCCACCACCCTAAGACGTGCCGGGAACAGCATGGAATACTGCACCTGCCGGTCTCGTAACTTGCGTTTCACTTGCAGAAATTGGGCTCGTGTCTTCTGGACGTCTGCTGCAAAGTCGGGGAACGCCGCCACCACCTGGTTGTCAATTTTAAGAGGGCCTTTCTCTCGAGCCAGCCTGAGGACTGCGTCTCTGTCTTTGTAGTGTAAAAATCTGGCTATGAAGGTGCGTGGGGGGGCCCCCGGTGGTGGGGCTCCAGCGGGTAGTCGGTGAGCCCTTTCTACGGTGAATTGCCGGCTGAAGTCATCAGGGGAGAATATCTCTAATAACCACCTCTCGAGGAATTTCTCCGGGGAGGAGCCCTCCGCCCTTTCAGGTATCCCAACAAACCGCACATTGTTGCGACGAAGGCGCCCCTCCATATCCGAAATTTTTGACTTGACGGCCGCCATTTGCGTAGTGAGATCCGCCACTGCTGTCTTAAGGGGGTTCGTCGCGTCCTCTAAGTCAGATATTCTATGCTCGGCCTCCCCAACCCGCTCTCGGACCTTCTGCATATCATGGCGAATAAGGGAGATGTCGGATTGCACCTGACCGATTCTGTCCATGACTCTCTGCTCGGTGGCCAAAATGGCTAGTAGGATCTGCTGAGTGGACTGGGCAGCCGACTCAGTGGGGGGGGAGTCCTTGTCCGCGGACGGGGATTTTGGAGATTCAGCCCGGCTTGTTGACTGTGCTGGAGGGGGAGGCTGGGAGCCCCGAGCATATTTTTCCAGTCTAGTCGCTGTGGAGGGACCTCCCGTTTTCCCCATGGCACAAGGGGATCTGGGGCTTGGGTCACAGAAAGTTTATTGAGAGAGTTATATGGTAATATGACCGTTATGTGCGGGTGGTCAATTCGTTGATAGGGAGTCGGCAACCCCTCTCTCAGGGACGGCCGTAACTGAGGTTAGAAGGGGGGGTAGTAAGTCACGTGTTCAGCAGAGACCAAAAAAAAAGGGGACAAAAAAAGGGGAAATGGAGGTAATTGAAGAGGGAGGGTAAAGTGCAATATCAGAAAGTTCAAAGTCACTGCAGTATATGATCAACCCACCGGTCACAGCCTTCAGGGGTGGTGGCGACTTTAGTGCATGAATAGAGAGTCCAAAGGCACTATGTTGAAGTATATGATGCAAGTATAAGGCAGCAATTAATGAGTTAGGAGTGTATGAAATAGGATGAGACCTTTAGGTAGCAGGCACAGGAGGGGGAAGCCCACACATTGATTGTCACAGGTCACTGTGCTGGTTTTGTTTTATGGCAGAGGTTATACAGCGTCAGATGGCCACTTATAGAGGAGTCTGGGGGGGGGGGCAAAGGCAGGGGGGCAGCTTGCCACACGGAGGCCAGATAATATATTGCAGCAAGGCCACCAACCCCAATATGCTGTTCCCCTTTCTTAGGAGGAATGAGGAGGGCTAGGGCAGGTCACAGATGGCAGTTCTCAGTGCCCCCAGCTCTTAAAGGGCAGCTCCATGCGAGTAATCACCGGGCTAGGAGAAATAAAAAATGGCGCTGCCTCCCTTCCTCCCGCGCCCGTTTGGCGCCAATAGGAATAATGGGCGCTCTGGCCCGACTCACCCCTGTAGGGGACCTCCAGGGGACCCTCGCCTCCCGATGGGTGTAGGTGCGGGGGGCATCAGGGCACCACTTCCAGCCAGCCGCCTCCTGGCTCTGCGTGCCGGGCGGGGGGGACGAGGTCTCAGGTGCGCGTCGGAGCCAGGCGCCAGGTCACCGATGCTGTATTGGGAGGAGGTCGGGAGCCAGCGATGATATGCTGGCGGCATCTCCTAGGGCGGCCGCCCGCGGGGAACGCCGCAGGACTCGTGAGCTCCGGTGCCAAGATGGCGGCGGGGTCTGCTTGCGGGGAGCGAGGCGGAGATGGACGCGCTCGCAGCCAGTCACCCTTTGAAGACTTCAGGTGCAGCTCACTGCGGCCGGTGCCGGGGGGTGACCTGGGCAGGTTGGTGGGGCAGCCGGGTGTCTTTTAGGGCTCAGAATGCAGGATTTTAAGCAGGATTCAGCGGAGCTCGGTGAGAACGCGACCTCTCACATGCTCAGCCAAGCCACGCCCCCCCATATTCAGATATTTTAATCATTCACTAGACACAGAAGACATTTTTCTCCATTAGCGAGATTTCTTTTAAATAAACATGTTATCGATGTCCTCAGGAAAATTGCCTATAGGGGTTTGTATCAATATCACAGCAACCCCCTTGCTACTATTTTAATTTTTATGTAGCGTCTCTAATTGGCAATTCCTGTTTGCTTCCCACCTTATTTAGACCTTGAACTTCTATTTACTGATACACATCTGATTTATGAGATTTTTTAGAGAAGGATACATTTAGAGCTGAAATCATGTGTTTTTGTTTCACCGCCCTCCTCTTCTGCTTTCCAGCATCTTAAACAAGTATCAAATGCTGGATGAGAGAGAGACAGGGTGGTGTTTCCATACACTATACTATATAGGAGTAATAGCACAGGGTTGGCTTCTGCTTGTCTAAAATGATTGCTCAGAGCGACCCTGTTGCTTATTCCAGCAGTGCAGGGATTCGTTCGGCTATCAGACTGAGAGTGCCTTGCTGTGGAGATGAAGAAGGCAGGGATTGCCTATATCCCTGTCTGTTCAGAAGAATTTCTGGGATAACTGTCAAGCGTGACTGTTCTGCTGTCAGATATCAGCCTGTATTGCTTAAAATATCTGATGAGAGACAGTCTCTTTTGACAATCTCAGAAAGAAATGATAGATACAGATGGCTGTTTCTGCTGTTCGGAAAATCACCTTAGCTGTCTCTGTTACCCAATGTCTTGCAGAGACCAGTTTCAGGTTTAGACATAATGACAGAACTGCCGGAAAAAATTGAGTTTTTATAGTGATTTTTTCAAGAGAGAAAAAAACATCAATGTCAAATTTTGGCGATTGTATCCAATATCTCTTGGTGTGTATGCTTTTGTTAGAAAGAGTTTCTTTTTACACGGAAAAAATATATACATTCAGAGTTGGTAGTAGATAGGATTTTGTCAAGGTATTCCTCTTGCTAGGCTGTATAGTAAGATTTCTATACTGAATATTGTACCTGCATAACTGTAAGACTGTTTCTAGTTGCAACTGTATCATTCGTTGTTCTCCATACACATACACAATGTATCACAATTGTAACTTTGCATAGAGATGATAGAAAGACATCTTTTTGTACAATTTAAGCTTTGAACTGTACCAGGCACAATAGAGATTTTAATTGGTTCAACCCGTATCAATCTATTGCCCTGTGTGTACGCCCACCACTGAGTTGTGCTAAATGCACTTGTGTGTCATATTTTCTTTAACATTTAACCTTTCTTGCAGGAAAGAAATATTTGCACACCTTTCAATTCATAAATAGTGCTGGGAGATGTCTATGCATAAATATACACAAGGTTTTACTATGTGGTTACGTGCCTGTCTGCACCAAATCACACTGGTCACCCCTGGTTTAAGCTCATTTGTCGGGAGGTACACAAATTGATACAATTTTGATATATGCTAATGTGGGCTATTAGTGTGGCGTTAATTGCCTCTTTATTCACTGTCCGCTAGGAGATAAGCAATAATATACATGCACAACACATCAGTGTTTAGCGTGGGAGACAAACTCTAATACACATCCAATACACATCAGTTTTTTAGCGGGAGGTGCAAATAAGAGTTTTGCCCCTTATTATTCTCTGTCCCCTGGGAGATATGCACTAATATATGTGTAATACACATCAGTATTTAGCGGGAGGTACAGATGGGTTACTGCCTCTTATTAATCTCTGTCCGCTGGAGGACTAACAGTAATATACATACACCATGCAGCAGTATTTAACGGGAGGTATAGACAAAATTTTCTGCAGGTACACTGGGTGAGAGATTGCGGGGTTTGCCGTAGCGGCAAATAGCCGCTCGTTACTTACTGACCGCTTCCAGCGGTGTTTGTTGTAGCTGGCAGGAGAGCGGTGGGTTCGCAAGGAGCATCTGTGGGAGACGGCTTCTCACTGCATGTGTGGTAGCCGATACCCGGAAGTGATGCGCGTTTCGCTCAGGGAGAGCTTGGTCACACTCGATTCTGTGTGCGGCTCCCTTGATCTGTCCTGACTTTTAACTATTCCTTGTAATTGGATAATTGCTATGATGTGTCAATCTTCTATTGTTGGAGGTGTTCTCTTGTTTAGATGACTATTTTTATCTTTGATGATTTTAAGATATATAGAGTTCTTATTTTACGGAGCTGGTTTTCCTTATTTTCTAGAATATATAAATATATGTATTTTCTCCACTGCCCCTATTTATTTGTGAATTAATAATGCGCAATGGTAACTGTAAATTATTAGAGCATATTTCTTTATAAAGCTATCATTTGAACTCTTTAATTTGTTAGAGATGTCTAGGAGATGATTTTGGATGTAATTGGTATACTCTACATTTATGTCAATCATGTTTCTTCTATTATGGGTTAGAAGCTGAATCACTCTTTATGGTTTTGGAGGTATTTCTGTTTCATTATTGTTTTTGTTTTTATTGTGATTTTTATTTGTTTTTGTATTTTTTAATATTTTTTAAGGTTTGATTTTACAATGTGTTTCTCCATATTGCGTTTTTCATTGCAGTGCTATGGATGAGTGTTGATCCTAGGGTTTGTGAGACCAACTAACTGTAACAACCGTTTGTTGTATTTAAATTAATATCTCTGATATCGTATATCTATGGTTTTTATAAGGATTGTCCTTATTCTGATCTAGGATGTCCTTTGATTTTTTGTGAAGGGAGGATCAGAAGAAAAAGCAGGGGAGAGGGGAAAGGAGGGGTTTGTATGGAAGAGAGAAGAAGAAGGGAGGGGGAAGGGTAAGAGGGAGAACAAGAAAAAGGGGAAATTAATAATAGGTATGCTGGCAGGTCCAACTTTTACTATTCTACAGAAACACACTATAATTGATGAATTCGTTCATACCCTTTGGGTATAGGGATCCAAGTCTGAAGGTCCACTCACTTTCCTTTTTTAGAAGGGTCTTTGTCAAGTCCCCTCCTCTTATCCCCATAGTTACTTTTTCCAAACCTAGGATTTTCAGATTTGTAGGCGAGCCTGCATGGTTGTCCAAAAAGTGTCTTGCTACTGATGTTATCTGTTTCATCTTATGTTTGTCCGATGCTGCGTTTCGAATGTTTCCCATGTGTTCTAGGGCTCTGATTTTTAGCATGCGGGTGGTGATGCCCACGTACCTTTTGTTGCATGGGCAGATGATACAGTAGACAACGTTAGTGCTTTTACAGTTGAAGTAGTTATTGATTTTTATATCCTTGTTGTATTTGTCTTTAATTTCTTTCACTGGGGAGATGTGGCTGCATACTTTACAATTTCCACAGGGAAAGCTGTCAGTCAGTTTTGGTTCTTTTTTACTTCCTGGTGTGAAATGGCTATGTACCAGTTTGTCCCTCAGATTGGGTGCCCGTTTCCAGATCATTTCTATTTTAGGTTTGAGAATTTTTGACAAGTCCGGATCCGACAGTATGACTGGCCAGTGATTTTGCAGAATTGTTTTTATTTCCTTCCACTCATCACAGAAATTCCCAATAAATCTTACAGCATCGGTATCTTCTTTGATTTTTTTGTTGTGAAAGATTAAGTCATCTCTTTTCTTCGTTGATATCTCTTTTTTGGCCCTTTTTATACATCTGGAGCTGTATCCGCGTTCTTTTAGTCTCATGCTCAGTTCTTTGCTCCTGTTTTCATAGGTTTTGTCTGATGAACAGTTCCTTCTGAGCCTTAAAAACTCCCCTTTTGGGATATTGGTTTTTGTGGGGGGGGGGGGGGGGGGAATGTGAGCTGCTGTGGTGAAGTAAGCTGTTAGTAGCTGTGGTTTTCCAGTAGATTTCTGTGGCTAGGTCGTTGTTTTCTGACCTGTAGATACGTAAGTCCAGGAATGAAATGCTAGTCGCACTGCTTTCATAGGTAAATTTGAGATTTATATTGTTTGTATTCAGATCTTTGATGTATATGTCCAGTTCTGTTTGAGTCCCATCCCAGTTGATCAGGATGTCATCTATATACCGAGTCCAAAAAATGATGTGAGAATTGATGGCTTCTCGACTCTCATGGAATACGATCTCGTTTTCCCACCAGCCCAGGAAGAGGTTTGCGTAAGTAGGGGCACAAGCTGCCCCCATCGCAGTCCCTCTTACCTGGGTGTAAAAGTGATTGTTGAATGTGAAATAATTCTTTCTCAGGACGATCTCTAGTAGACGGATCAGGAAGTTCTCAAAGTCTCCCATCTGCTTCATGCTCAAAAATTAACGGGTTGCCTGAATTCCCAGGTCATGGCGTATACTAGTGTATAAGGATTCGACATCCAGGCTCACCAATAGGCAGTTGTCACTTAACTTAATGTCATTGATTTTTCTGTGGACATCTGTGGTGTCCTTCGTGTATGACGTTAATTCTAAGACATGTTCTCTTAGGTGCGTGTCTAGAAACATGCTTGCCTTTTCCAGGAGACTCCCATTCCCAGATACTATGGGTCTTCCTGGCGGGTCATACAGGTTTTTATGCACCTTTGGTAGCATGTAAAAGGTTGGGGTTCTTGGATTGGTTACTGTGAGGTAGTCATACTCAGATTTAGTGATAGTGCCTGTATCATACGCTTCTTTGATGGTATTTGTGTAAGTGGTAAGATATTTTTTGGTGGGGTCAAACATGCTTTTTAAGTAGCACTCTGGATTGTCCAGTTGTTTCTTGGCCTCTATCAAGTATTTCTCTTTCGGCCAGATCACTATATTGCCTCCCTTGTCCGAGGGTTTTATCAGGACATCATCCATTTTTTTTATTTCTTTTAATGCTTTTCTCTCATTCCATGTAAGGTTTCCTTTTGGTTTATGGAAGCGTTTTTTTTAGATATACTTGATCCAGATCTTGAGACACCATATTGATGAAAACTTTTACTTCTGGACAGATGTTGTCATTAGGGAAGAATGTGGATTTGTTCTTGCAGATGTGTCTGCCTGCATTAGTGCTCTGTGATGTTCCCTCTTGTGCTAATTCTTCTAGAGCCTCTATGGCTTCCAGTTCTTGACTTGTCAGATCTGATGCTGGGTCAAAGGTCTGAGTTTTGGTAGAGAAAAACTTTTTCAGGAGTAGCTTGCGGCCGAACATCTGTAGATTTGTTTGCCACTGGAATCTATTGAAGTTGGTATTCGGGGAGAAGGTCAGGCCTTTAGTTAGAACTTCCTTTTGTATGTAAGAAAGGGTGTGTTGATAGAGGTTGATTACTTTGAGGGCAGTTGTTTCTTTCTCTATGTTCTGTTCCCTCGTACTGGATAGCGGTCCCGAAGTGGGGATCCCCATCTTTCTTTTCCCCTTCTTCTTCTTTGCCCTCCTTGTTTTCCTCTTCCTCTCTGGTTGTAATTGCCACTGCCTTGATCTAAAAAATGACCTTGTGCTTGGATGTCTTCCCTCTGGTAGTTTCTACCTTTCGTTGCTTGGGTTTGGTCCAGAAGTTCTTCACTGCTTGATAATTCAGCCTCTGAGGAGCTTAGGGTTGCGTATTGACCCTCTCTTTTCCCCTCTCTTCTGTTGGTATGTGTCCAGCGAAAGATATTTCCAGTGCTGTAGTCCTTTTTGTCCCTTGAGAATTTATTCTTTTTTCTCGTAATTATTTCTTGTTCATAGGCATCTGTAATTTATCAAAATTTCTGTAATTTATCAAAATTGTTCTGGAAAGTGGTGTTTTGTTCCCAGGGTTCTAGATTTTTTGTAACTTGTTCAATTTTTTGTGTGCACTGTTCCAGGATCAGATTATTGTGCTTGATCAGAATTTCAATCAGATCTTGGGAGCACTTCAGTAGGCACTTTTCCCAGTCCTGTTTGAGACTCTCTGTACATAGATCAAAAGATGGGAACAATTTGGGGCGCAGGCCTCTTGGAGTGATTTTCTGTTTGCTGTATGTTTCTAGACTGGTGAGATCCCAATTGGTTCTTAACTGTCTTCGCAGGGTGTATTTTAGAGTGGTCAGATCTTCTTCCCAATTTGTAGGTTGATCTGTGATCGTTAGATTTGTTGGAAAAATGCTCTCTAGATCATCAACTCGCCGTTTGGTAAGAGCCTCTTTCAAGCTAAAGTTAGACATACCTTGGGAGTGATTCCTTTTAGAAAGATTGTTCATATAACAATAGATTTTGTTTATAATTTTGTTAGTGCAGGATTCTGAGCTGAGAAAGACCTCAGTTTTTTTGTCTCTAGAGAAAGTTTTTTTTTAATCCGCACATAATCTACTATCTGTATCCAATAGAATAAACCAACATTATTATCATCGAACGTAATCCGTGAAATGACCTGTTGGTGGTGCTCCAAGAACAAGTTTCAGAGAACTTAACTAGGAAAATGTGGTCTTGCAGTAGAGTGCAAGAAAAGACTGATTTAGCCTTACCTGGGGCACACTTTAGTATAGTATATGTTAAATTATTTTTATTAAAACGTAACTTTTAATTTCTGTTTCTTAAAAGGAAGGGGTGATTTTTATCACCTTGGTCTGCACCTTATGTTTGTGAGATGCAGGTCTTTGATAAAAATTTACAAACTTTTACACACAGATATCTGTCTTATTCAAATGTGATTATATATATTCATATTCAGATATTTTAATCATTCACTAGACACAGAAGACATTTTTCTCCATTAGCGAGATTTCTTTTAAATAAACATGTTATCGATGTCCTCAGGAAATTTGCCCATAGGGGTTTGTATCAATATGCTCTAATAATTTACAGTTACTATTGCGCATTATTAATTCACAAATAAATAGGGGCAGTGGAGAAAATACATATATTTATATATTCTAGAAAATAAGGAAAACCAGCTCCGTAAAATAAGAACTCTATATATCTTAAAATCATCAAAGATAAAAATAGTCATCTAAACAAGAGAACACCTCCAACAATAGAAGATTGGCACATCATAGCAATTATCCAATTACAAGGAATAGTTAAAAGTCAGGACAGATCAAGGGAGCCGCACACAGAATCGAGTGTGACCAAGCTCTCCCTGAGCGAAACGCGCGTCACTTCCGGGTATCGGCTACAACACATGCAGTGAGAAGCCGTCTCCCACAGATGCTCCTTGCGAACCCACCGCTCTCCTGCCGGCTACAGCAAACACCGCTGGAAGCGGTCAGTAAGTAACGAGCGGCTATTTGCCGCTACGGCAAACCCCGCAATCTCTCACCCAGTGTACCTGCAGAAAATTTTGTCTATACCTCCCATTAAATACTGCTGCATGGTGTATGTATATTACTGTTAGTCCTCCAGCGGACAGAGATTAATAAGAGGCAGTAACCCATCTGTACCTCCCGCTAAATACTGATGTGTATTACACATATATTAGTGCATATCTCCCAGGGGACAGAGAATAATAAGGGGCAAAACTCTTATTTGCACCTCCCGCTAAAAAACTGATGTGTATTGGATGTGTATTAGAGTTTGTCTCCCACGCTAAACACTGATGTGTTGTGCATGTATATTATTGCTTATCTCCTAGCGGACAGTGAATAAAGAGGCAATTAACGCCACACTAATAGCCCACATTAGCATATATCAAAATTGTATCAATTTGTGTACCTCCCGACAAATGAGCTTAAACCAGGGGTGACCAGTGTGATTTGGTGCAGACAGGCACGTAACCACATAGTAAAACCTTGTGTATATTTATGCATAGACATCTCCCAGCACTATTTATGAATTAAAAGGTGTGCAAATATTTCTTTCCTGCAAGAAAGGTTAAATGTTAAAGAAAATATGACACACAAGTGCACAACTCAGTGGTGGGCGTACACACAGGGCAATAGATTGATACGGGTTGAACCAATTAAAATCTCTATTGTGCCTGGTACAGTTCAAAGCTTAAATTGTACAAAAAGATGTCTTTCTATCATCTCTATGCAAAGTTACAATTGTGATACATTGTGTATGTGTATGGAGAGCAACGAATGATACAGTTGCAACTAGAAACAGTCTTACAGTTATGCAGGTACAATATTCAGTATAGAAATCTTACTATACAGCCTAGCAAGAGGAATACCTTGACAAAATCCTATCTACTACCAACTCTGAATGTATATATTTTTTCATTATTTTTTCCATGTAAAGAGAAACTCTTTCTAACAAAAGCATACACACTAAGAGATATTGGATACAATCGCCAAAATTTGACATTGATGTTTTTTTCTCTCTTGAAAAAATCACTACAAAAACTCCATTTTTTCTGGCAGTTCTCTCATTCTGTCTAAACCTGAAACTGGTCTCTGCAAGACATTGGGTAACAGAGACAGCTAAGGTGATTTTCCGAACAGCAGAAACAGCCATCTCTATCTATCATTTCTTTCTGAGATTGTCAAAAGAGACTGTCTCTCATCAGATATTTGAAGCAATACAGGCTGATATCTGACAGCAGAACAGTCACGCTTGACAGTTATCCCAAAAATTCTTCTGAACAGACAGGGATATAGGCAATCCCTGCCTTCTTCATCTCCACAGCAAGGCACTCTCAGTCTGATAGCCGAACGAATCCCTGCACTGCTGGATAAGCAACAGGGTCGCTCTGAGCAATCATTTTAGACAAGCAGAAGCCAACCCTGTGCTATTACTCCTATATAGTGTATGAAAACACCACCCTGTCTCTCTCTCATCCAGCATTTGATACTTGTTTAAGATGCTGGAAAGCAGAAGAGGAGGGCGGTGAAACAAAAACACATGATTTCAGCTCTAAATGTATCCTTCTCTAAAAAATCTCATAAATCAGATGTGTATCAGTAAATAGAAGTTCAAGGTCTAACTAAGGTGGGAAGCAAACAGGAATTGCCAATTAGAGATGCTACATAAAAATTAAAATAGTAGCAAGGGGGTTGCTGTGATATTGATACAAACCCCTATGGGCAATTTTCCTGAGGACATCGATAACATGTTTATTTAAAAGAAATCTCGCTAATGGAGAAAAATGTCTTCTGTGTCTAGTGAATGATTAAAATATCTGAATATGAATATATATAATCACATTTGAATAAGACAGATATCTGTGTGTAAAAGTTTATAAATTTTTATCAAAGACCTGCATCTCACAAACATAAGGTGCAGACCAAGGTGATAAAAATCACCCCTTCCTTTTAAGAAACAGAAATTAAAAGTTACGTTTTAATAAAAATAATTTAACATATACTATACTAAAGTGTGCCCCAGGTAAGACTAAATCAGTCTTTTCTTGCACTCTAGTGCAAGACCACATTTTTCTAGTTAAGTTCTCTGAAACTTGTTCTGGGAGCACCACCAACAGGTCATTTCACGGATTACGTTCGATGATAATAATGTTGGTTTATTCTATTGGATACAGATAGTAGATTATGTGCGGATTCAAAAAAACCTTTCTCTAGAGATCAGTATCCACCTCTGATATATATTCTTGCTCCCAACCTCTACTTAAAATCGATAATGGATCAGTGGGTCTACTAAAGTGGTTGGTGGAATTCCCTACAATATCGATGAAATCAATACTAAAAGCATATCAAGCTTTAAATAAACAATTAGTATCCATGTCTTACTTCGAGATGCACCACAAAATATTACATAGTTCCTATTTCACCCCAAAACTCAAATTCCTTATTGGAGAAGCCCCCACTTCGGACTGCTATAAATGTGGTAGAGGTGAGGCGTTTATCTTGCATTGTCTATGGTCCTGCCCACATGTATACAAATTGTGGCTTGATCTTCAGGCTTACATTTCAATCCATTTAAAGATTCGTTTTACAATAGATAAAAAATGGGCATTTTGGGGTCTATACTCCAAAGAAGACATGGCTAAGATATCGCAGGCACATGTACTTTGCCTACGAAGCTTGCGGCAGCCACAAAAAAGACAATACTGTCAAAATGGGTAACCCCAGAACCAATCCCGTTGAACTTAGTACATCCTAGAGTAACCTTCTTATTTTCCATGGACTGAACAGAAGCTTCAATAAACAAAGAAAAGCACACAGGGAAGTTTTTTTGAGACTTGGCTACCATATGTACAAACTCTGTCTACGGTTCTGAAAGAGGAGTTGCAGAAGAGTTTTCACAATACTTCATGGTATGAATTGGAGACGATTGGTAATGATCCTCGTTTCTGAAAAGAGGGAATATTCCTCTAGGTTGATAATGTTGTGTTCATTTAAGGCAGGAAACAACCACCAAATAAGGATGACTAGGGGATCAACTATTGGACTCTAGAGATGTACACATATGTTAAACACATGTCGTTTATTTGTATTTGTCAAAGCTGGCGAATTTGGTTTACCTGATTACTGTGACAAAATATTTGTTTATTTCTGTAAATTTTCCTGTCAATAAATATATATATATATAAAAAAAAAATCAGAGTTCGGACAGCATCCCGCACGGCACCAAACTTGGAGGCTTTTACATTTGACGACTGGTGTTTAATAGGGTGAAATCTGTGATATTTAAAGGGGTGTGCCTTTGCGTATATTCACCAGAGACAGAGGGACAGGGGGATGCCAGCAGCTCACAGAGCGCTGTCCATACCCCCCACAGTGATGGCAAATGGGAGGCATGACTTGTGGGCACATCATCTTGTGATGCCCCACACTTTTGTTGAGGTCATGACCCTTTTTCGATCACGGCCGCGCATGAGTCCCAAATGTTGGTAGGTATGTTTCTGGGATACTTGTGCCTCTGATCCACTGATATGGATGCAGTATACATGCTAGTGTGATAGACACATCATTAAGGGTTTTTCTTACATTCTATCTGACCCATTCCCCCGCAGACTGCACTCTGACAGGAGGCTCTTCCGTCTGAGCCATTTGCTACTTGCAGGTCCATTGTGCTGTGTGGTGACATTGAACCGACATCTTCTTTATGTTGCCTGTCCTTCCTGGCATTGGGAAGCAACAAAGGGGTTTTGTGCACAAATGTGTGACCCACTGTGCATTACAGAGAAACTTGTGGATTTACACAGGAAGGTTTTCTTTCTGTGTGAGTGGTGGCTTTGCAGATGAGCGATCAGTTCTAAATCAGGCCTAATATGTGTTATTGATATGATTGTCTCTCGTACGTTGAAAAATAGATATATTAAAGGAACCCATTTTGGTGCAGTTCTATATTACAAAAGTGGGATTGCTGCACCATCATTACATATAAAAGGCCCCCATACACTATACGATTTGGGCTTGATTTCACCAGATTGCAGTGGATCAGGCCGAGAAATCGGGTGAAAAATCAGGTAAAATCAGGCCAAAACGCATGTGTATGACTTCCGATCCACGTTTCCGTGCCCATCGGACCAGAGACGCAGGTCAGACGGGCTGCACGTAAGATAAGTACTTTCAAGTATTTATTCTCTAAAGCGTTCATCCATGTTATTACATGAGGAATCATACTTTACTTTTTTTTTTTATAGTTATGCACGTAGGCTATAATATGTCCCCTTAAAACCATTTTTGAAGTTTCCCAAAATAAAGTTGGGTCTACCATATGTTCCTTATTATCCTGCTGGTCTTCAGACCATCTATTTTTTAAATATTTCCAAAATCTTCTGATTCATAAAGTTATGCTGGGAATCTACAGGAGCATTTACCTCTTCTTGAATTTGAAATGGTCAAAGTTACATATATTATGGCATGGTCCATTAATACAAACCCCTCAATACCGGAGTCAATTATCTCCATCACTAGCTCTTCCGCTACCAATAGGTAATCGATCCTAGGCAGAGTTCTATGTACCCCCGAGAAGTATGTATGTGACCTTTCTAACGTATTTTTCAGCCGCCAGTAATCCACTAGGGCATGGTTGTTCTTCAATTTGTCCAAAATTCTATTAATGGGATCTAGATTTTTTTTGACCGGGGTTAGATCTATCTATAGTGGGATTATCGACCCAATTAAAATCTCCCCTTATTACCAGATTCAGACATTCCCTTTCCCATAACATACAGGTAGCTGATATTTTAGGAAAAAACTCCCTTTGATCTGAATTCGGGGCATAAATATTCAAAAACTTATATTTTTTTGAGTACATTTCAATTATAAGCAGTATATATCGCCCTTCCGGGTCGGGTCAGCCACACTCTCCAAACTTATATATGGCAACACGCAGTCTTCTATCCAGTGGCCCTTTAGTTTTTGTCCTTTCCCTTGTTCCCAGTGAGTCTCCTAGAGGAACACTACACTTTACATGCTTTATTCCTATTTAAATGTTCTACTACTTTTTTACGCTTAACAGGAGTATTTAGACCCCCCCCCCCACACATACACACATTCCAATATATTAATCTCACATTATCCAACATTTAAATCTAAGAGCAAACTTTACCAGACATGGAAACTCAAAAAAGATAACTACAAGGAGGGTATAGCATAATAAACGTAAGTAAATACTGACCCAAAGGAACCAGAGAGGGCATTTTTCTGTCCCTCTTCATAGTCTTAGAATGCCCCCCACATCTCCGAGCAAAATTCAATACTTTCTCGCCATGTCCTGTGTACATACTGTGTCATAATTGCTTTCTAATAATGCCCATTTCTTTACACGTGTAATAGCATTAATGCTCCCCAGATCATGTATATCATAGGTGCAAAGACCAAGAAAAATATATGTTTTTTTTCTTTTTAAACAACAAAAAAAGTAACTAATAACGAAGGGACCAAAGTACTGACCAGCCAAATTTTTAAATAGATTTAACATCTAAATAGCTCCAGAAGGACAATGGTCCCTTGTATTTTCTTGAAGCCATTAATGCTCTTTTCCATGTTTCTACCGTAGAAGCACTGTGCTGTCTGACCTTACTTTGTATATACCTAATCAAAGGAAACTCTTGCATAATTATATTTTCCCAGATCTATTCTAACATAGTGGGAGGGGGAGATAGCAGTGGACTCAGTTCCTTGTGCATATAAAGATCAAGATTTTGACCTATTAATGTATAGCATACTTAACCCTAAACCTAGTGAAATCTATACAGCTCTGTCCATTAGTGCCCCTCATACTCCAAGTGTGCAACTTCTGTGTTTCACAGATCTGTCAGTGAATCTCAGCAATTATTAATGTACATACATGTAAACTCAAGTGCAAGTACTCTTATCAAAACCAAACTTGTGTACCACTCTTCAAATTTACTTATATACATCTTACATATGTGCAATAAGATATGTATCTTCCACCCATCCTATATATCTTAAATCTCTCTGTGCATCATGTTCCCTACTGGCCTGAACTGTATTTCCCCCACCCCTATTTCCTCTCTCCCTTGGCCCATTCCCTGTTGGGTTTCCTAGGTTGAATTGTTTTTTTGCTGCTTCAGGGAGTCAAATATCACATCATGGACATTTTCTAAGATTTGCAGTTTAGCAGGGTACCATAATGCAAATAGTATCCCTTTTTCTATTAGCAATATGCACACTGGCTATGTTTTTGTTGAAGGGACGCAGAGCAATCTTGGAAGATTAAAACCTTAGCCCCATCTATTTCCAATGGAACCCTTTTCCTGTATGCCTTCAGAATTTTATCCTTAGTGGAGTAATCCTGTAATTTTGCTTTAGTCTTGGCTTATCATCTATATCTTCCGTCCTTGGGCCCAATCTATGTAGTCATTCTATATGCCCCTGTGATTTTCTTAGTTATGTAACTGTTTAGCATCTGTTCTGAAATATTACTTGGAATTCATATAAATCTTAAATTCCTCCTTGATCCCTATTTTCCAAATCATCTATTTTATCTGTCAGCCACTGAACTTGTTTAGAATTAATTTGTTCCAGATTATGTGACTCTGGCGCCTGATCTTCTAGATCGCTCACCCTCTGCTCTAATTCTGTGATTCTAGCTGTATTCTCTGTTATGTTCACTATAGCTCAATCAAGCTTGGCTTTTATCAGGTCCAATTTCTTATTTATAGTTGGTAATAGCATTGTTGTCATATCCAGCAACTGCCTTTGACTGCTTTCCAGTTCTCCCCGTTGGATAGGTCGTGTAGGGGTAGTGACAGGTGTATGGTCTTGAATCTGCAATTTCTTAGGTGATGCTGCCACTACTTTTGTTCCATTCTGTCTTTGTTTACCCATCTCTGTATGTTGTGTTATAGGTGAAGATTTCATTTCTCCAGCTCTAGACATGTATCTCTCCATCACCTAGAGGACTAACCTCAAAGTTTTTCCCCTACACACTTTGGTTCTTTACAATATCAACAGTAAATTTGTAGCTCAGCACAATTACCTTTTTGAAAAAGCTGCCCTGGACCTGCCTGGCCCTGGACTCCCCGTGGTCCCTTTCGGAACTTGAAAAAGCAATCAACGACCTACCCCGCGATAAGGCCCCAGGACTGGATGGATACCCGACTAATTTGTATAAAAGTTATAAAACAGACTTGGCCCCCATACTGGTGAATGTCTTTAATGAGGCTTCTAACTCCAGCGGGTTTCCAAAAGAAATGTTGGAAGCACAGATAGTGGCGATCCCGAAGCCTGGGAAGTTCCCCTCTTCGGTTCAAAACTACCGCCCAATAGCGTTGTTGAATACAGATGTCAAACTTCATGCCAAATTAGTAGCAAACCGTCTATGTCCTCTCCTTCCTTCCCTTATAGCTGCAGACCAGGTTGGCTTTGTCCCGGCAGGCAGGGACAGTTTTCAACGTGATTGAGCATTGTGATTTCCATAGGACTCCACTGTTAGTGCTATCGTTGGATGCAGAAAAAGCATTTGACAGATTGCACTGGGGGTACCTAAAATCTGTACTAGTGTCCTTCGGGTTCCAGGGTAGATTCTTAGACTCTATTCTAGCCCTCTACTCTGCCCCATCAGCAAGGGTCTTTGTCAACGGTAGTCTCTCTTCTGGGTTTGATATTGCTAACGGTACCAGACAGGGGTGCCCCTTGTCACCCCTTATATTTGCTCTGGCAATCGAGCCCCTGGCTGAGACTATTAGAATTGATGAAGCTGTTGAGGGACCTGCTATTGGGGGCATCGCCCATAAAATAAGTCTGTTTGCAGACGATATCCTTTTATGTCTGTTAAACCCTGAAGCTTCCCTACACCAGACTCCATACCATCCTGGATGAGTATGCAAAAATATCATACTATAAATTGAATACTTCAAAAACTGAAGCTCTCCCACTTAATGTTCCCCCGGCAACTTTGGCCTTACTTGAAGATAGCAACAGATATGCATGGCAGCTGCGCTCTATTCGGTATTTAGGTGTACACTTAGCCAGAGATGTTGACCTGGTTGAGTGTAATTTTATGTCCCTGTTCTGCTCATTTGAGAAGTTAATAAAAGAGTGGCTTCTCCACGAAATCTCATGGCTGGGGCGTATAGCTGCTGCTAAGAGCTGAGTCACAACTTAGCGTATTTTGACTTACATTAGTCCTCAGGTTGTGAACTTTAAGGGACAGTGTATCTGCAACCTATCAACCACCCCGTTTTTTTTTTAACAATTTAGGAATGGTCCTAATTATGGAACTTTTGAGATTCCAAACAAGAGAAACTGGTAGCTTCTTTCCCTTTAAAAGTGCAAAAGGATTACAAGAATGCTCAATACATATTTTTAACATGTATCTTTTCTTATTATGTGTGTTTATGTTATTTAATTGTACCATTTTATTATAACCTCCGGGAGGTTGATTCATATGAATTTTGTTGTGTAATTAATATTTTTTATTTCTATATTTTGTGTTTGAGCACCACCAAGACATTTTTATCTCAGCATTCTTACCCTCAGTATATTGCTGTTTAGTTGTACAACCACTGCTCCACAGATATGAAGAGGAAAAAAAGAGAAAAAATAAATAAAATAAAGAACACATGCAAGCCTCTCCTTCTTTCTTTCAGCAGCAGAGGGGCAACAAAAAAAAACAAACACAAAGTCCCGAATGCAATAGGAAATATCTAGTATATGCCTCGGCAGGAAAGTCCCCTGAAGATTTAACCAAAATACCCTGCCTAATGGGCAGCTGGCTCATGCCCCAGCAAGCATATACCCTGATTAGGCCTCTCCTCTAAACCGGAGCTCTATATGTCCAATTCTAATAGGGTCTATAAGTCCCGGAACACTTTGTTGTCGAGTAGAAGTATTGGCTTGGGTCCACTTTAGATCTATCCTTGGCCTCCTGGCTGCAAACTGCAGCCCAGCACAGTCACAATATTCTTAAATCACAGCAGGACACGGGATAGACAACCAGCATTTATGTATGTCAGTAATGTCCGCTGCAATTGGGAACCTTCTTTTATTCTGTGTTAACCAGGAGTCGTGACTGAACTTGAACAATGTATTTCAACTGGATTACCCCCCCCCCCCCCCCCTCTCCTCAGATTGGGATGTTCCCACACCTGGACTCCTATATCTCAGTCTTGAGCTCAGTCTCCCAAAAGCCACCTTCCAGACTCAGTTTAAATCAGGGCAGACCTGTCTTCAGCACACCTTGAGCTTATGAAATCAGATGTTACCACCTGCCTTCTATACTTCACACAGGGTCTGTTGTCCTTAATCACTTTCACGGTCATAGAGTTCCCAATACCAGCTTTCAACAGCAGCTTTTTCTTGTGTGCACAAGTTTTGGGGAACAATTTGTCTAGGCAGTTCTAAGAGGGTTTCTAGGGGCTAGTAGCCACAGCCTGCAACTACATAATTCACGTCTCCTGGCTCCGTGGCTTGTACCCAACCCACTAAAGAGGCAACAAGGGAAATAAGGCAGGGCACATACATATACTGAGAGGGCCAGGCTTCGATCTTCTTTCCATAAGGGCCTACTTGCCTGAGGACAACCTCCTTGCCTGCACGTGTATTAGCTGGGGTATTAGGGGGTATTCTCAAAAATCCCAGAGCAGAGTTTCTCAATTTTAAACTCAGACTCCCTTAGACCATAGTCGCAACTCACTGTAAGGCAGAACACTTTTTTTTTTTTTAACTCTTTATTTTTGCAGTGGCAGACAATACAGTTGAATGAGGCAGATATCTGAAAGATGCAGTTACATACAACTTGGTGTAAACAAACAACATGGTATAATGCATGTAAATAAAATATACTGCTATGAGTACCACTGTTTTTTTTTTTTGTTTTTTTTAGTTAGTTCAGCGAACAAACAGCAAAATAATGGCAATGGGGAAACCCAGAAAAAGAAAGGACAGAGGGAGGAAGGGGGAAAAAAGAGAGGGGGAGTGGGGAACATTTAACCTTGCACATGAAAGGGTATCTACTGTTCAAGAACTAAATTTATCAGAGCAACAAGTAGTAAGAGCCAGTGATCGCTTCTACCCAGGGAGTTGCCTCTGGTAATGTACATACCAGGGAGTCCAAATTGATCTGTATTTCCCCACTGAGTCGTGTAGCAGCGCAGTGATATACTCCATGGAAGCTGCAAACCAGACCTTGTTGATAACGGCCTGAATGGAAGGGGCGGTAGGTTGTTTCCAGTTTGCCGCAATCAGCAACCTGGCGGAGTTGAGTACGTGGCTGCATAACTTGCTTTTAGGGTTTGGGGTCCCTGCAACTGGTCTGCAATATAGAGCCGACAAGGGATTTTTTGGGGTCGGGGAATCAAATATATTTCCTAAAAGAGAAAAAATGTCATCCCAATAGGTGCTAATCTGGGGGCAGTCCCACCATATGTGGATGAACGTACCCTGTGATCCACAGTTCCGCCAGCACTGACTAGAGCTAGAAGGGAAAATACGGTGTATTACTGTGGGAACCATGTACCACCTTGAAGGCATTTTCCTTGAGATTCGAGTTTATTGAAGTTTTTGCTATCAGTGTTTTTATTTCTGACCACTCCTCCTCATCTAGAGTCATGCCCAAATCCCTTTCCCAAGCTACCTCGAAAGGTTCTGTAGCCGGGGGTTTGTCTGCCAGCAGGGAGTATAGATATGAGATTGCTCCTCTGCGGTCAGGGCTGTGTATACAGAAACGTTCAAAGGGATGTGGGGATCTGGGCTTACTTGACTTGTATAGAGACTGTACAAAACTGGAAATCTGCAGGTAGTCAAAGTATCTGAGGCGCTGACTGTCATATATCTCACACAGTGCTTTATAGTTTTGAGGGGCAAATTCCCCTGAGATGTGCGACAGACGTGTGATACCTGCCGAGATCCAGGGTTGTGAGTAAGGAGACATACATCCCAAAGGAAAATCCGGGTGTCGCCAGAGAGGGGTGAGGGGGGAGGGATATGGCGCTAGGTTAAGTTTTTTGTTGAGATAGTCCCACGTTTTTAACACAGAGTGGACACAAGGGGTGTCCAGTACCGAGGCTGGTCTCAATTTCGGCGGTAGCCAGGGGAGGAAACAGACCGAATGGTAGTCTATTAGTTCGCTCTCCAGAGATACCCATTTCCTGACGCCCGCCTGAGTGTGCCAGGCTACAACATGGCTCAATTCCGTAGCCTGAAAGTAACGTTCAAACATGGGAAGGCCTAGTCCACCATTGGAGGAAGA
This sequence comes from Crinia signifera, assembly GCF_055691185.1. Lineage (NCBI taxonomy): Eukaryota > Metazoa > Chordata > Amphibia > Anura > Myobatrachidae > Crinia > Crinia signifera. The sequence continues at coordinate 202,451,052 of NC_139217.1, forward strand.
TTTCGCTAGACACGGTCTGTTTAATCTAGGGGATTTGTTTGACCATATAAATTTGCCACATAAAGATTGAATTGTACGAAGGTAAGAAGTAGGGACCACTATGGGGATTGTTTGAAATAGGTATAATAATCGGGGTAAGATGTTCAATTTAATCGAATTTATTCGGCCTGTCCAGGATATAAATAAAGGGGACCAAGTTGTTAGGTCTTTTTTGATGGAGCAGAGAAGAGGTACGTAATTGGCTTTAAATAATTGGTCGAAGTGTTTTGTTATCTGTACACCCAGGTACTTTATAGATTGGGGGCGCCAGATGTAATTAAAGTTTGACTGTAGTAATTCCTTGGTGGGGTTGGGAAGATGAAATGCTAATGCTTCCGATTTTGAGTTATTTACTTTATGATCTGAGAGGCTACCGTATAGTGATAGTTCAGCCTGAAGGTTTGGGAGTGAGGTCAGTGGGGAGGACAGTGTTAACAGGACATCATCTGCAAATAACGATATTTTATATTGGGAGCCTCGAACAGTAATCCCCTGTATATCCTGGTTCTTCCTGATGTGGGCTGCCAAGGGTTCGATACTAAGGGCATACAGCAAGGGGGACAATGGGCACCCCTGCCTGGTGCCATTCCCCAGTCCGAAGGGCCGGGAAACGACTCCATTGGTGTTAACCACAGCTTTTGGACTGTGGTACAAAGCTTGTATGGCTGACATAAAGCCCCCACAGAAACCGTAAGTCTTCAGTGTCTGAAACATGAAAGGCCAAGAGAGGCGGTCAAAGGCCTTCTCTGCATCCAGTGAGAGCAGGATCGCGGGGGTTTTGGTCTTATTGATGTATGAGATCAGGTTGATGGCCCGTCTCGTGTTGTCCAGGGCCTGTCTCGTGGGAACAAAACCCACCTGATCTGCATCAATCAATGAGGTAAGGTATACACTTAATCTTGTGGCCAACACTTTCGCGAAAAGCTTCAGGTCTGCGTTGATGAGGGATATCAGCCTGTAGCTCGTGCAGCATGTGGGGTCTTTACCTGATTTTGGCAGTACAATGATAGCAGATTTCATTGACTCGGCATGAAACCTCTCCCCTGACATAATTTTGTTAAAAAAATCGGTCAACCTTGGGATCAGTAATCCCGAGAATGTCTTGTAATAAGACATAGGGAACCCGTCTGGCCTTTGAAGGTTTCTGTGACTTCAACGCATTATTTACGTCTTCAGGTGATATAGGGGAATTGAGTAAATTAATGGCTGAGTCCGATAGTGTGGGGAGGTGACATGTGTCGAGATATTCCTGTGCTATAGCTGATGGTAAAGAGGGTCTGGAAACCGGGTCCCTCAGATTGTAGAGCGATTTGTAGTATTTATAGAAAGAGTCGTTTATGTGAACTGGGTCGTAGCTAAGGGCTTGTTGAGTGTTGCGAATTGCGGAAATAGTTTGGGAGGCTCTCTGTGCTCTAAGTTTAGCTGCCAGGAGTGAATCTGATTTATTACTTTTTTCATAAAATCTTTGGTTTAGATGTCGTAGGGATTTTTCAGTGCGTTCTGCTAAAATAGATTGTAGTTCCCCCCTGACCCCTTGAATCTGTGTCAGTACCGAGGGGGAGTGAGATTGTTTGTGTATATGTTCCAACTGGGAGAGTTGAGAGGTAAGAGAGGAGACCCTTTCATTTTGAAGCTTTTTTCTATGTGTGGCGTATTTGATTACAGCTCCTCTAATCACCGCCTTATGGGCCTCCCATATTGTAGGCAGGGGAACATCGTCAGTGACGTTAGTTTGAAAGTAGTCCTGTATCTGGGTGGTAATTTGTTCTTTAAATTGGGGTATACGGAGGAGAGTCTCGTTCAGTCTCCAATTGTGACAACCTTTTTGAGTGCCTAATAAGTCTATAGTGGCTAGGACGCTTGAGTGGTCTGACCAAACGTTAGGAAGAATGTCCACTTTTGTCAGTGACTGCATTATACTACTACATCCCAGAATCATGTCTATGCGCGAGTATGTTCCGTGGGGGTTCGAAAAGAAAGTGTAATCTCTGGAGGTCGGGTAGTAGGCACGCCAGGTATCAAAGAGACCAGCCTCGGACATGTGTTTCCTGAGATTGCCTGGGGGATGGCTGTGTTGGTGAGGGTGCATGGGGCTACTCTTATCTAAGCCTAGTGAGATAACTGAGTTGAAGTCGCCTCCTACCAAGAGTGCACCTTGGCGGACATTTTGAATTTCTAGAAAAAGTTTATGGAAAAAAGCTCCCTGTCCAGAATTAGGTGCATAAAGGTTTACCAGGGTCATCAGTTGAGGGCCCACCCTGCAGACCAGAATAATGTAGCGACCTTCTTTATCTCTTTTAGTGGAAATAATCTGTAATAGGGTTGTGGAACGAAACATTATTGCTACTCCATTCTTTTTAGTAGAGTGGGAGGAGTATATCACTGTGGGAAAACGTCTAGATACTAGCGAGGGGTGTGTATTATGTTTAAAATGTGTTTCTTGTATAAATGCAATGTCCCCCTGCAGTGAGTTGAGCGTGCGAAACAGAAGAGTTCTTTTGTGGGGTTTGTTTAGCCCCTTAACATTTTGAGAAATTACGTGGATGGGCATGATGGAGAGATATAAATCACTGGTCGTCTACTCTGCAAAAGCTGGTAGCTAGGAAATAGGTTAGGTGGTAGAGGCAAAGAAAAGGGGGGGGGGAAGGGGATGGAGTAGAAGATAGAGAAAAGAAAGAAGAAAAAAGGGGGGAGGGAAGAAGAAGAAGAAGATGTGAACCTTGAAGGCCCTCAATTGAGAGACCGCGGTTCACCTTGAGTGGGACCCAGAGGAGGGGGGAGAGAACAGGTGAGCTTGACACAAGAAGCAAACCTAGAGGGCCCACTAAATGGGAGTGCTTAATAACTGTGAACTGTAAACAGAAAATCTGAAAGGGCAGGGATGAGAATCCCTACACTAACGCAAGTCCCTGATAACAAGAGGGGGGTGGCTCGAGCGGAGACAATTCCCAGCCCGTCCACCCGAAACCATTTTTGTAATATAGCCTGTAATTGTCAGCTCTGTGAAAGCTAACATATCATTTAAACAACAAAATCTTAGCAGAATAACCAAAATTTGATCTTAAGAACAATGAGAAACATGAAAACGTTTGGTAAAAGTACCAACAGGGTGTGGTCTATAACCCTCGGAAATATAGGGAATGCTTGGGATACTATATGATCTTCCACCCCAAAGACCACCCTCTGGGTGGGGTGTCCATGTGGGATGAGTTGGGGTCAACCAGACATTCTTATAGGTACCTTTGAGCTGGGTGAACGAGGTTACTAAAGGCTACAACAGCAACAACAACAAAAAAAAGAGAGAAAAAGGGACACAGTCCTGTGATACATTACGGCTGTTACTGGAGGTTCGTGGTGACCCACTTCAAGAACGTGGAGGGCTGCTGGAGATGACAACTTCTGAAAGTTTAAGCTTGTGAAGCAGGTCTTTCCCTTCCTTAGGGTCCCTCACTGAGACTTGGTGGCCATTCACATCGACTATCAGTCGAAATGTAAACCCCCATTTGTATTTGTATCCATTGTCGCGGAGAGTTTTGGTGATGTCCCTCAATTCTCTCCTCTTTATAATGGTGGAGGGGGCTAAATCTTGGAAGATCTGTAGTTGGGAGTCCTCGAATGAAATTTGAGGCAGTGATCTACTTGCAAATGAAATCTGGTCCTTGGTTTTAAAAGAAAGGAATTTCAACACGACATCTCGAGGAGGTTCCCCATCTTTAGGCTTCGGGCGAAGCGCTCTGTGTGCCCGCTCAATGTGTAGGTGTTGTTCTTCCAGAGCGGGGACCAATTTGCAGAATAGTCGGGTCAAATAGGGTTCGAGGTCTCTGGGTGTGACGGACTCCGGAATGTTGCGGATGCGGAGATTGCATCGTCTCTCCCTGTTCTCGAGATCCTCGTTTTTATCGCGTAGTATTTCCACCTCACGGTACAGATAGTTGACGTCTTGGGAGAAAATTTGCAGATCTTTGGTATGGGATTCCACTTTGGACTCCAAGGCGGTTGTGCGAGTGGAGAGTGAAGATAAATCTTTTCTTAGGTCCGCAAACATTTGTTGGAAATTGTTAGTGAGAGTTGTACTTAGCTCCGTCATCATCGCCTGGATGTCATTTTTGGTGGCAAAGGAGGCGCCAGAGGGTGCGAGGATCCCGGTGGGGTTAACCGGTGAGTTTGGAGGGGACTCTGGCGATTGGCCGGAAGCCGTACGGGAAAGGTGTTGCATTATGCCCTGTTGAGCGTTTTTTTTTTATTCTGTTTTGTTGTTTAGACATGGTATTGGGGTTGAAGTACAGGTAGTGAGCTTGTATTGTTCTGTGGAGGCTTCGGGTAAACAAGCATAGGGAGAGATTAAAATAGCATTGAAGTGAGGCTGTTCACACAGGGCATGGGACAGACTTGGGGGACCACTTTGCAATGTCAAAGATGTGGGATCTGAGAATGCTGAATCAAATAGTCATAGCTGTGAGAGGCCTCCAGGTGGCAGTAGCGTATAAGAAGTGAGGAGCAGCTGCAGTGTTTTGGCACTTGTAAAAGGGTTGAAGCTGTAAGTTTGAATAGGCTTGTAAAGGAAGGACAATTCTTTCTGTGTCTACCTACGCAATGCCTCTGAAGGCTGTTGTAGCAGGGATCTTCTCCTGTGGGACACAGTTGTGGATGCTACTATAGTATAGGGGTTGCTATTTTCAAGGGTCTTATATTGGGCAGCTCCACTCAGCTGGGGTATAAGGCAAAGGTGTATGAGCTAAGTGAGACCTCCCAGTGCACAGGTACCCTGGTGGCTTGTGGCAAGGCAGCAGGCACCGGACCAGCCAGGTGTCGCTCCCACAGCTCTGTGACCCTCTGCTGGGCACCCCACTGGCCGGCAGTGTGGCCTGTTCCCTGGTGGGTCTATACAGATCTCGGCAAGGCAGAACACTTTAAGCAGCCAACTGTAGTTTGCACTCTTATGTGTGATCAGCTTCCTCATCTTACCGCATTTAGGAGTGAGAAGGTGCGGTAAGTTGTGGGTATACAGTTTTCCAATCAGATCGGCTGTTTCAAAATACCAGCAGTACTTATAACTTAATTTGGATAGATTGTACCCAAATGTAATGAAGCGGGACAAGGGTGTGGGGTAAGTGCCCAGCAAACTACTCCAGGTAAACTGAGCATCTGCTAATTGGCAGCATACATCTGGTGGCACTCAGTCCACATTCACACAGGCAGTGCACAGTGATATCACAGCGGTATTACAGGCAACAGACCTCTCCCATCCAGGAGCAAAGTCCGAACAACCAGCAATGTGTCATAGGATAATTAGCGGCAGACACTTGACAGGATGTTACGGGCAACAGACCTCCCATCCAAAGTCTAGCAATGCATCTGATAATTGGCGACAGTCACTTAACAGGATCCACTTACAGCAAGACTCACTGGAGGTGGGCGGCTTGTGCTGATGGAGCTCCGGCTTGATGATGTCCGACGATGTGTGCCACATGACTAATAGTCAGTGCAGGCTTCCCGCTGCTGCTCTCGCCAGCGGAGGTCCACTGTCCCCCTGTTTTCGTGTGCACCTGGTCTCCCCCCCCCCCCCCCCGCTTCTTTTGCACAATCACTGCTTGTAAATGCGGTGCAGGAAAAAGGACCCACGAGCTCTCGCGGTCCATACCAGGACCTGACTCCGTGGCTACCTTCTTCTGCCCGCAGCTGATATCTTAGCAGCACGCTACCTTTGTGGAGGTGCCTGGGCTAGCGCGAGCACATCTAAATCGCGCCCGCTCCACCCACCGGAAGTAATCGGAACCTAAAGTCACTCCTCACCTTTTTTAGGTGAAGTACTGCCAGTGGCTACTAGAGGCCACTTGACTGACCAAATTACCCCTTAATAGAAAGGGAAAACAAAATTATATGTTTTAAACTTTGTGGATATGGGCAGAGGGAGCTGTGAAGAGAGAGGTTGGAGCAGATAGCGACTAAGCCATCATTTTAATAGGCGTTTAGTAATATAATAATATGTGTGAAAAAGAAGGATGTATAAAATCATCCTCTTGTGTCCAGGCTACTGTATAGGGCAAATCCAAATTTCATATGTATTATCAAATCCACACACAAAAAAAGAAAAATACATATAGGCCTCTCTGCACATGTTATGTCTGCCCCACCTGCAGTGCCCATGGTTTTGTCCTTTTGAGAAGGAATTTGCCTTTTCGAGTGAACCAGAATAAGGCCCATAGTACATAAAGTAAATTAATGCAAGGAACAGGACACTACCATAACTAGTTTACTACTTATTTACATTGGCCGGGACATCCTAAATTGTGAGCATGACTAAGGTTACTGTAAAGGTCCATACACACTGGGCGATTATGCCAAGTGTGTATGGACAGCGATGACCGCTGTCTTTGCTGGGGGGAAAGTGTCTCAGTGCATAAACATTGAGCGCTGTCTGCCTGTCAGCAGGGGGGGAGGGGTTGCGGACGGCTTTGCATAGTGCAGTGCTATGCAAAGCCGTCCACAAAGCCACTCATCTGCTGGTAATACAAGCAGATTAGCAGCTTTCCCGTCAATGATGCGGGAGCGCACATCTTGGTGTTTTGAGTGGCTTTCAGCTCAAAATCGCCCAGTGTGTATGGGCCTTAAGACTTTTAAGACTGCAGTCATATATTTGCTTAAGATATACACAAATGCACATTCCTTTATGACTACATGCTCTTTGATATACTTTAGGTTTTGTTAAGAAAACATATTGACATGGCTTCAAAATTGTATACAAATAATGTTTTTTTTCAGAAGCATTTATACAACAGTTTAAATTTGTTAATAGACAAGGGTACAGTCTTTTTCATCTCTGTGGGTATTGTTCTTTTTCATCTCTGTGGGTATTGTTCTTTTTCATCTCTGTGGGTATTGTGGGAAAGTATTTTGTGCTATCATATTTTCTGAACATAATTTCCAGGGAACAATCCTTCCTTGCCATGAAGTCTTCCTTTCCACCAGCCAGAGGAATCTAAAATTCAGAGGTCAAAGTTACTGTCAGACAAAGTGGAGATGACTTGTACTAGAATTTGGTGGGGCCCATAGCAAAATCGTGAAAGCCCTCCTCCTGCAGTTTTCATTAAAATGCTCCTAAGTGGGGCCAGAAATAGAGAGGGTAGTGAGAGATGTAGAGGGTGTCAGGGGAGGGAGAGAGAGAGAGCGAAAGAGGGAGGACAGGGAAAAGTGAGAGTTTCATTGAAGAGGAAGGGGTGAGAGTAAGAGAGCTGTGAGAAAGAGAAAGGGTGCATCAGGGAAAAAGAGCAAAAGAGATGAGGGGTAAGAGAAAGGGCATTTGGGAGAGAGAGAGTTTCAGTAAGGGAGAGAAAAAATTGTCTGGGAAAGAGGGTGTCAGGGAGAGAGAAAGAATGAGAAAGAAAGAAAGGGTAGGGAAGTCAGGGACTGAGATACTGTGCCAAAGATGAGAAAGAGAGACTGTGTCAGGAGATAGAGATTGTAGGGAGAGTTAGTGGGAGTGAGACAATGTCATGGAGAGAGGCAGATATAGAGTTCGGAAGAGAGAGGGAGAGAGACACAATGTCAGGGGGAGAGAGAGAAAGAGGGAGAGAGAGTGACAGTAGAGGGCGGGAATGGTGAGGGCTGGAGAGACCTGACTACAAGAGGTGCATGGATAGACAGATAGCATAGATGTACAGACAGATGAGAGTGGCATAGATAGACAAACATATGGTTACAGCACCATATGGGGGATGGGCAGTCATATAGGGGGGCAATAGATGGAAAGGGGGACTGGCATATATAGATTGACATTTAAGAAAGAGACAGACAGTTGGGAGGGAAGGGGGCTCACGGCACATACATATATATATACATATATACAATACTGCCTCATATACACCCCCCCCCCCTGCTGCACTTTGTGGGGTGGGCACTGCCTCCAGTTCCAGGTGCAACTGGCCAGCTTGGTACTGCTGCTTCCTGCCTCCTGTAGCTGCCACCAGTTTCATAGTGCCGCTGGCCAGCTCAGTGCTGCTTCTGGTCGTCTACTGCCTCTTGCTGGCACGCTTGCCCCCCAAGACACCACAGCGGTGAAAAAAAAAGCTGTAGTGTGGTTGCTTGCTAGGCCCCCGGCTCCTGAAATAACATAGCCCCATAGCAATTGCACCCCCTGCAAACTCTATAGTTACTGGCTTTCCAAACCCCCCCCCCCAGATGGCAGCCCTGGTCACCATTAATTTTGGCATCTGCAGGAGATCCATCAGAAACAGGCTTACCTTGCTTCTGTGGAGGACTCAGATAGCACAAAAGTATAGCTACATGCAGAAGAGCTGAGAGCTCTGATGTGCCCCAGTGAAACATAGAATTTGACGGCAGATAAGAACCACTTGGCCCATCTAGTCTGCCCCTTTTTTAAACATGTTACCTCAAACCATATTTGTAAGGATATCAATATTCCTATCCCTTGCATGTTTAAATTGTACTACTGTATTTGCCTCTGACACCTCTGATGGGAGGCTATTCCACTTATCTACTACTCTTTCTGTGAAGTAATTCCTCAAATTTCCCCTAAATCTTCCTCCCTCTAGTTTCAGTGCATGTCCTCTTGTTCTGCTGCTCCTCTTCCTGTGAAGAACCCTTGATATATTTGAAAGTTTCTATCATGTACCCCATTTCCCTTCTCTGCTCTAAAGTATACATATTAAGATCTTTTAGTCTTTCCTGGTACGTTTTGTGATGTAGGCCATAAACCATTTTAGTTGCTCTTCTTTGTACAGTCTCTAATGTATTTATATCCTTCTGGAGATATGGCCTCCAGAACGGAACACAGTACTCTAGATGAGGCCGTACCAATGACCTATACAGTGGCATTATTACTTTCTACTGCTGATACCTCTCCTTATGCAAGCAAGCATCTGACGCCTTTAAGTCCCCTGAAATAGTGACACCTAGATCCCTCTCTTCCTCAGTAGTTTCCATTATAGTGCCATTTATACTATATTTAGTCTTTGGATTTTTGCAAATCACGCATCCGCTCATGTAGAGAGAGGACAGGCTTCACTTGCTAAATGCCCATGACACTCCCACAAGACAGAACTTGGGGGTAATTCAGTTTTGATCAGACGGGGCCCGAATATTTGCACTTATGCAGACCCACAGAGCAAACGACTTCAGCGAGTTTCACACTTGGAGAGCCGTTTGCTCCAGACAGGTAGGGGAGGGGGCGGGCAGGGGGCAGCTGCAGGGGAATACCCAATGTTTTATGGGTGTCCCAATTAAAACATTGGGCATTCCCCTGGGAACACAGCCGGGCTGATGGCTGCTAGGGGCCGGTGGCTGATGTCACATGGCATCAGCGCCCGTCCCCTTTCCGCAAACAGCGGCGGAAATAAAAGTCCGCTTTAACCAACTTTTTTTCCGAAGGGGAGAGAAATCATTTGATGGTCGGTGCCCATTGCTTTATTTCTCTTCCCTTCGGTGGCATGTGAGGGGATGTGTTCTTACCAGTGCCAGGGCACTTTAGACAGGGGGCCCCCTTGCACTTGTCATTACTGGCCGCAAACTGCATGGGAGAATATTACACTGTCAAAACATAAAGTAAAGACAGTATAAACTTGGTCAATGGGTAACTGCAGGGAGATATATATATATATATATATATACATACATACCACAACAAAAGTCTGTGTTTGTCCCTCTCCACCTTACTCTGTAGGACTGTAGAAGACCTCACAGTCTTACTGCTGCCTCTGATTAAAAACCCTCCCATGACTAGGCTGCTGCTGCTGTCCTTCATGGGCCTGAGAAGCATGTAATGAGCGCCACCAATCAGAGCTCAGCACAAACCTCTCAGCCTCTGCCCTCTTGTGCAAAGTGTCATGGGACTTAGTCAACTCCCAATAATGCACTGCACACTTGTGCAGTCAGTGTGCCTTGGCATCCCAAGCACAGCACCATTAATCATTGTCACATTGGCAGATAGGTGAAGCTGCAGCACTACCCCACTCCCATGTACAAAACCTTTAGCTAAAAAAAAAAAAAAGTTTTGTACTTGTGTAATAGCATGGTGCCCACTACGCTATTGCATGCAATTTTGCGTGCATTGCGATTTTGCACAACACCCCCAGTGTACATGTGTATGTGATGCAATGGTATTTAGCTCACCCCCACATGTCACCCCTGAGGCCCCCACTATCCACGTAGGCGTGGACTTGATTTTATAAAGTTTGCCACTACGATTATACAATCCTGGTGGATAGTGGGGGTGTTTTAGGAACACATTCACACCTGTCATATCATACATCTGACACAGTAATGACGAAATGTGTTAACAGCTAACTTGAATTTACTTAATAAATAATAATTAAATATCATATTAAATAATTCAATCACAATAAATAATAACAATAAATCAAGGAAAAGAACATTAATAATAACAATTCATCAAGAACAAAACTTCATAAAAGAGTCACTCTGCCTTAGGAAGCAGCGAAAGTGCGTGAAGACTATGCTGAAATGCGTTATCAGCACCCAGAGTCTTCCGCCACATGAATTCCTGCAGGTAGGACTCTAAATGCTGGCGTGCGGTGCCTCTTTGGTTCTTGTTGCGCCACTTGCAGGAGCCCCAAAGGCGCTCAATGTTCTGGGTGTGAACACCTGTGTCCGGGTCCACAAAGTTGAAACGATGATTAACCCGAGCATGTTGATATCCGGCCTGTTCCAGCTGCTCGGTACTATAGGCCCGCCAGCAATCCAAGTAAATTGTTGTGCCCGGCTTGATAAATATATTGATGGCGGCCATCAGAGTGCTGGCATCCCGTTTCTGCACCTGAGTTACAAAGCACTCACCACTTTCCCTTGAAATGCCTCCAAATATCCACTGCTGAGGCAGCGTACGTCCAACATTGCTCTTTCTTTGGACGAACAGACTCTTATCCACTTCCACGATCTTACCGGAACTGCCAATACGCCGCTGGGGCTGTGCCATAAGGTCCACGGTGCAGACCTCCCACATCCAATGGTTGCAGAGCACCGCAGTTTTATTGGACAAATACAGTTGTCGCTCACAGTAAGCAATAGATGTCAGCTCCTCTGCCCAGGAATAGATGAATCGGATAAGTGTCAGGAAGGATAAACGGCACCCCGGGAACCAATGCGCCGCTCTGAGGCTCACCTTGCGACAGGATTTTATATAGCACCACCACATGCACTCTTTCACAGATAACCGCATAGGGTGCTCGTTATGAAATTCTGCGTGACCGGCAGCAAATTGTGCTGCTGAAAGCAAAGAACAGCCTCCTCCTCTGTCTTCGGCAAGGTGAACATAGTTGTGACAGGTTCTGCAGCCATTTCTGTCACTTCTAATGCAGCTCTCAGTGATGCAGCCATTCCTGTCAGTAATTCACCTCAGACTGAATCTGACAGGGAGCGGGAACACTACTTCTGACTGACTACGCAATTTACGTTGCCTACGCTAATTCTGACAGCACATTTACGCTTACTGCGTAACGGCCACCAAGCTAATATACCACTACCATATCAACTACTGAGATCACATTGCACGGCACTAAAACGGGACATGCAATGCGATGCGATTTCAGTACGCTAGCATATGCATGCTAATTGGGCCCCCTGATAATACACAGGTACCAATTTTTTTTTAAATACATGACATCCACAAGGGGGCCCTATCTAGAGGGTGGCCCAGGGGTACTGACCCCTTTTGCCCCTGCTTTAATCAGGCCCTGGTTCTCGCACACATACCTTTGCATGTTACCAAGGGGATGCTGGAGGCAGGGGTGTTCCACGGGGCAGCGCTTACCTGCTCACTAAGGAGAAAAAGAAATTGCCTCCCTAAAATACCAATTTCATGGATAGGGAGCTTAAATGAAGATCCAGACGTGGCCAGACATTTGCAGAAATGCGTAAACTCCCTTCTGTGCATTTGATAATTGGGTAATTCTCTATTTGCATGCATCTGGCTCACAATGTTAATTAACATTTCATTGCATCTGTAGTAGAGTACTTGCATTGGATCTCTTGAAATAATTTATTTGCAAGGACCATGGGTATTCCATTTCTTACCACCAGGGGTTGCTATTCTTTTTACAGAACAGTGTAGGGATAGTGCAAGCAAGTGATATTGGGAAATGCCTGTAATTGCGTTTCTGTGCTAAGAATTAAGAGATTTAGGGGTGATTCAAGTTGACTCAGTATGCTGCGACGCTTGTGACGGCGCCCCGGCGAATACACCCCCCCACGGCCTCTCATTGCAACCATGCGAAGGGATGTGGCACAAAGACACATCTCCTCGCATGTGGTGCCTGCAGCAGGAGAAATCATTCGATGGATGCTGACCAATCGAATGATTTCTCCTGCCTTCGCAAATATATGTCAGTGAAAACTTCGTCCCGCCTGCATTCCCATTGGAAAGCCCAGCATTTTCATGGGGCTGCTATGTAATGTTGGATGTTCCCATGGCCCTGCACTGCCGCCACCCCCAGACGGCCCATTGTAAATTGCCGAAGCCGCTTGCAGTTGGGGTTTGCTCATGCACAGACCCCAACCTTTGTGGCAGGGGCTGAACTCGGTTCACAGCGAGTGAACCATAATCAGCCCCCTAAGTCCCATACACAGTGCGCACTTTTGTCCAGCGTGTATGGCCAGCGATTATGTGAAAATCGCTGGCTGGAAAATCGCTCAGTGCATACACACAGCTATTTTCGCCCGAGTCATTGATTTTCATTGACTGTGAACCACTTTCGACAAAATTGTGTATGGGCCTTTAAGCTAGGTACACATTAGATGGTATGTTGCCTGATTTGGTGGATCAAAGTGACATGTTAAGTATGTTACTAAACCTCTAGGTCGGTAGCAACTTTCACCTTCGGCATGTGGCAGGACTGATGGGGATATCGCTAACAATGAAGCAGCATGCCACACAGCTCCCCTGGTTACACCCAGCATAAGCAAGTGGGTACAGGATAGGCTTTCCCACTAGGCATCTGCCTAGGGCCGGCACCTGCTTGAGCAGCTTGGCAGCTTTCTTCCCTGCCTGCTAGAACAGGTCAAAGGCAGTGTGGAGTTTCAATTCTCACAAAGTACAAATTTGTTTGGAAAATGGGCAAAACCATGTGCACTGCAGGTGGGGCAGATGTAACATGTGCAGAAAGAGTTAAATTTGGGTAGGGTGTGTTGAAACTGAAATCTAAATTGCAGTGTAAAAATAATGCAGCCAGTATTTACCCTGCACAGAAACAAAATAACTCACACAAATCTAACTCTCTCTGCCCATGTTATATCTGCCCCACCTGCAGTGCACATGGTTTTGCGCATTTTCCAAACAAATTTGTACTGCGATCAAATCTTAATAAAGGCCAAAAGGAGGAAGAGTCTTGTTATATTCTTTACTATGGGGATAGGGAGGCACATTATAATCTATAATATAGAGAAGGGGTGCACATTATAGACTATACTGTAAGAAGGCACATTCTATTGTTTGAGAGAGAATAAAAAAAAAAATATATTATTATATTTTGTAGGGGGGGGGGGGGTAATAATGTTGTAACTAGGGAACTATGAGTGGGTATGAACTTACAGGGAACCTGCCACAAACCTGACTTGGTTCACATTTGTTTTCTACTTTCCCAGTGTTTCCAGGCTTGTTTGTGTCTATGCTGCTGCGTCTGCTCTGCATTCCTGGCTGATAATCACCTTTGAGGATTCCTGGCTTCAGCACAGGTCACATGATCCAGGTATATCCAAGTAATTCCACTTCCTGATTGTGACCTAATTGCTGCTGCTGCCAGTAGCCAATCCTCAGCTACCTAGGGGGATATAAAGACTCACTTTAGAACAGTTCAGGTCTTTGAACAACTGGTCATTCCTCTGAGAGTTTCCCAGAGACTGATTCCAAAGCTCCTGATTACCTGCTTAAGTGAACCTCATCCTGCTGCTGCTACCTTGCCTGGTTAATTCTACCTTCTATAGCTGCTGTTCTATCATCCCCAGCATTCAGCATACTCCGGGACACCAGATACAGAGTCCTGACAGTTTGTTCAAGGCCCATGGACACAGCACTTGAACAGAATGTGGGGCCAGCGACTCTTCAAGACCTGGTTTTCTGCCTGGATGCCCATGAAGCTAACCAGCAACAGGTAGTGACATTCCTACAAGGGATATCCTCTCGTTTGTCCAGTCTCCAGCAATCCCTGGGTTCTCCTACTCCTGTGGTGATGTCTTCCACATTTCCAGCTCCTAGTCAATGTCCAAATTTGGCTCCGGTTGGTTCCCTGCCTCCAGTCGCCCAGCAATTGTTTGCAGACTTCCCATTTTTCTAGCCAAGAGAATTCTGGGTACCTGAGTATTCTGCTTGGACTCCTTAGGACAAGCAGAATAATCTTCTGTCTAGTATTATACTGCTGATACCAAAGATTCTTCAAAGTATTTAGGATACTGCAAGAAATGTTGTGCAAATTCCTGTGACCAAACAATATCTGCACTCCCAAAAGGATCTCTGATCCCGGTAGCCTCAGATGTGGCTCTTGATCCAGTCCAGATTTGACCAGTCCCAGCGAGGGCCGTCTCCTGTTTGTCCTTGTGAGGGACTCCATTCTGTCACGCCAAATGGGGGTTTTGATTCAAAGTTTTCAAAAGACTGTTCAGATATGAGTGATGAGATATTTACTGCAATTCCAGAGGACCTTCCCGTTGTCTCAAGTATCTCACCTCAGTATGTTACTCCAAGTGGTCAGTCATCCTCCACTGGCAATTCCTACCAGTTTACTCCAGAAACAATATATGTTCCTCACTCAGATATTGTTCAAGTAGATACTGTTAAAAGTTCTTCATTGGCCAATCGGAGCTCGCGGTCCAGCAGCCAATCAGAAGTGGTGGTTCCTGATTGGCTGCCTGACCGCGAACGAGCTCCAATTGGCTCACGGAGATGGCAGCAGGACATTTCAAATCACCGGCACCTGCTGAGCAGAGCTCTGAATACAGCCAGGCAGCTCCCCGCTCTCTGCCCGGCTGTCAATGCATTATACCAGGTGGCTCAACAGGTGTCCCGTGCAGTGCTCTGAATTCAGCCGGACAGCAGGCAAAAAAAAACGTACCCAGATGCCCCCCCCCCCCCCTGGATCTGCAACTGTAGGGGGTTATAAAGACTCACTTTAAAACAGCTCAGGTCCTTGAACAAATTGTCATTCTCCTGAGAGTTTTCCAGAGACTGATTCCAAGGCTCTTGATTACCTTACCTGCTAGTGTGAACCTCTTCCTGCTGCTGCTGCTGCTGCTAACTTGCCTGGTTAATTCCAACTTCTATAGCTGCTGTTCTCTCATCCCCAGCATACTCCCAGGTCGACTCTGTCTTCATCGACTCCTAGGTCGACTCGGATCCCCACTTTGTAGTTCGACACTTATTTCCGGCTCCCAGGCCGTCAACAACCGTCACGGGCTCCCAGGCCATCAACAACCGTCACCGTCTCCCTGGCCCATAATACTCACCTCTGGCTCCCAAGCCGTCGGCAACCATGCCCGGCTCCCAGCACCAAGAATACACTAATGGTTCCCTGACCGACGTGACCTCCATTGGCTCCCAGGCCATACTACCCTCCTGGTTTCAAGGCCAGACACTCTCCAGTGGCTCCCAGGCCAACGTACCCTCCTGGCTCCCAGGTCAGACAGACTCTCAAGTGGCTCCCATGCCAATGTACCCTCCTAGCTCCCAGGTCAGCTTTTATCCTCCGGCTCTCAGGCTGTTGACTTTGCATCTCTGGTTCCCAGGCCGTCGACATCCCTCCGGCTCCCAGGCTGTTGACATCTCTTTGGTTCCTAGGCTGATGCAGTCCACAACTCCCAAGCCGACACCATTGACAGTTCCCAAGACCACTCAGTCCACAGCTCCCAGGCCGACACAATCTCAAGTTCACCAGCACTACCCATCACTAACATTTCTCAGTGATTGGCCAGTTAGGTGTGGGAACTCTGGCAGAGGGCCGCGACCTGTCCACCAAACGCAGTGAAGTTTAAACCTCCTTGCGGGGTCCCTGGTGAAAACTGGCGGTGGGGTTAGACTCCGCACCTCTGTTCAGAGTTTCATCGACTCCCCCACCTAGCTGTGTCCACAGTGACTAGTGTTCTATGAACTATCCATACCCAGGGCTGGTGCAAGGGTTCTTGGCACCCTAGGCAAATCTTCACTTCACCACCCCCCCTTCCCCCCCCGGTGGGCGCAATGTGGCAGCTGTGAGGGTGCCAGTGACAGCAAACTATGTGGACCACAGAGTCCCGTAAATGCAGCAGACAATTCAAGAGCACTGGTGCAATGTAAAAAAAAAAAATACTGTTCTCTGTGAATGAGTAGCCCGGACTCCCCCCCCCCCCCCCCAGTATCACTTATGCACCCCCATCACTGCACACCCTTTCATCAGTGTGAACCCCCCCCCCCCCATGATCTTCATTACACCCCCATCAATACACACTGTACAGGACGTGTCAGCGGGGCAAGAGGCGTCGAGACAAGGAGGCACTGAGAAGCACAGGAGATTACTGCTCCCCTGTGCTGCTGTCGCCGTCTCATAATGCTGCTCCTCGTTGCTTCCAGTTACGTAGCTACGTAGCGCAGTGCTGCCGCTCACGCTACGCTAGTGAGGGGCGGGAGTGGGCTGATGATGTGGCACAGGTGGGAGAAAAGTGGCCATCGCTAATGGGACCCGTGGTGTTGCTTCATTTAAAAGTTAAATAAACAAGTGCCGCCCTTCAGCAGCCAGTGCCCTAGGCCTGAAGCTGCCTAGTGGTAGCGCTGGCCCTGTCCATACCTCAAGCCTCCCTTGTTCCAGCTCCTTGACCCTTCCACTGGCTCACTGCTGCCACAGCCGGGGACACCAGATACCCGAGTCCTGACAGAACCATTGGCAGTTATGTCGGGCAGGGTACACATCGTTAGTTGCGTAAAAAAAAGTTGAAACTAGCTTGTTGAGGCAGTATGTGGAGATGTTAGTTACATAATAATTTAAGAGCAGTGGGAACAACAGTATCAATTTGAGAATGTGAGGTTTTAGGGTAATTTCAGCTTTTAAAATGTCACTCACCTTCCAACAGAATATCAATCACATCATTAACATTAAAGCTGAGTTCATCAACGTCTTGTCCTACATACTGGTAAATGGCTCTACAGCGGGGTCCAGCAGGCCGGGTCTGAGGTTTGGGACGCCCCACACCAGGTGGTGGTCTCTGTACTACACTTTTCTTCCTCTGTACCCTGTAATGCAAATCAATGTATCAGTGACTGGAAATCACATATAGCTTGTTTTAAGGGGGTTATTCAGACCTGATCACTGCGGTGCGATTTTGCAACACCCTGCAATTACCCTGCGTTAGATAACTGCTGCCCAGTCTTAGTGAAATCCCTCCACGTGCAAGATATTGCAGGCCTCTGATTATCTGCAAATCCATTCGCAGCTCACTCAAAATCTAAATGATTTTCCCACTGTGTGCAGTCTGTGCATAGCCCAGAACCTACTCAGCCGGCACGATAGAAACATAAGGATCTAGGTGAGAGCTCACGTCACACACCCTCCCTGAAAACGCATGGGCAACTCAAAGTTTTTCCTGACACTCCCAGAAAACATCCATATGACACCCATAAATGCCAGCTTCCTGTCAATCACCTTACGAATGGCCAGTGATTAAAAAAGTAGCAGGATTTTATCACAGGATGCTCTCGTAATGTGCACTACTACCTGTACGCATGCATAGTTATCAATAATTGCTTGCGCTGCGAATTCACAGCCTTGCAATTAGGTCTGAATGAGCCCCTAAGTCATATGACTATCATGACATTTGCTGAGAATAGTATGCAATGTACAACATGTTAGATGGATGTTATAGTGGCATATGGTGAGTGCAGTGTGTGGGCCTACCTGGACCACTCACCTTGCACCTATTATAGATACATAATTGTAATATTGTACAACTACCCCTGTCACCCATTTCATGATGGGGCCTTTCTTACATCCCCCACCCCCCAACCACCACCTGCAACACAATGGGCCTAATTCAGGCTTCATTGCAGGGCAAATTTGTTCACAAAAAAACATGCTGCATGGCAGATGTAACATGTGCAGAGAGAGTTAGAATTGGGTGGGATGTGTTCAAACTGAAATCTAAATTGCAGTGTAAAAATAAAGCCAGTATTTACCCTGCACAGAAACAAAATAACTCCCCCCAAATCTAACTCTTTCTGAACATTTTACATTTGGCCCACATGCAGTGCAGCATGGTCTTGTCCATTTGAAAAAAAAAATAGCCCTGTGAATTGGACCCAATGGAAGGTGGGCAAGTCTGATGTATCACCCATCGTAACACCCCCCCCCACCCTTCACCCCCTTCCCAGCTGCATAAAAATCTGAATTTTGCAGGTCCGTGGAGAGGGGGCTGGGCTAAAATTATGCGAATCATGTAATTTCACATAATTATAGCCCCTCCCCCAATCCGCAGACTCGTGAATTGCCACTGCTGACTCTCACGGGGGCAGGGCTTGGTGACTTCAGCCTCATTGCGCACCCTGACACATAGCCTTGTCCCACCCCCCTTTCACTCTTCTCCAGGCTTCTCCCAGAGAGGAGTGTAGAAAAATAGGCAGGCATGACATATTTAGTCCTAATGATGGTAAATAAGAATTTTAAAAAATCACTGTCCTCCTCTGGCTGTGTTCAGGGCTAATTTTGCTTTAAATATGGGATAAGCCTTCATATATTTAGTGCCAACAGGTAAGGACACTCTTCTTGGGGTTTATTTACTATTGAAGATGGGATGTTGCAATGAATCTGAACCTACTTCTCAGGGACACCATCAGGGGGGTGCTATGGGTACAATTGTCAGGGGGTGCTGTGGGTACAATTGCCCCGGGCCCTGCCACTCTGACAGAGAGGGGAGGGCCGGACCATTCTGTTGCACATTCCACTCCAACCAATAGTCGTCCACCACCCTTATTTAACAGCCACAGGTTGTCTGCTGCCGCATTCTCCTTCATTTAATTGCTGCACTGCACAGCCCGCCAGCATGTCGCCTGGTGCTACAACCGCGCAATGTGACTTAACTATGTCATGCCACGAGGCAGAACAGCCTGCAGAGGAGCTGCCATTCTAAAGAGTAGGGAGCTGAGCAGCCTGTCAGCATAAGAAAAGGTCAGCAGGGAGAGGGGGGCCCAGGGCCCTGCCTATATTGTCAGCCCCGGGCCCCGCAATTTCTGATCGCAGCCCTGCTACTTCTTACTTATTTAGCACCTCTAGAAGATAACTGAGTCTGATTAGTTGCCCATAGCAACATCCCATCTTCAATAGAACTCCCAGCTTAGTAATAACCCCCCCTGTGAGAAATTAACAATCAGAGCAGCTGGACAGGATTCTATAACTGGCTCCCAATATTCTCCAGCGATGCTCGGACAGCCTTGCTGGAAGGCCCCTAGCATTGTGTGGAGCTGAGCCTGGCATACATTATACAGAAGGTGTTGCCGACTCTGAAAAGGAAATCAAGCAACTGATGACTGAAAAACAAGCCCAAACCAATCCTAAAAAAGCCCAAAGACAAGCCCAACTTACATTTGTCCCCCCCCCCAAATATATGATTAAAATAAATATTATTTATACAATCTGCCTTTAATCTCTTTACAATAATATTTTATCAGCACAAAACTGGCTTTTAAATCGTACTGAAATTTTTACAAATATAGTCTGATATGAGATATTTATTTTACTTTCATTTTTCCTCTAAAGAAAAATCTCAAGTGAACATTGTCCACTATATATTTCTGTGCTCCTTTGTATGCACTGGGAAATATTTATTCTAAGTAAAGATAAAACATTCTTACAACAAGCAACTTTGTACTTCTAGTAATAAATGAAGATAATAAATAAAATGAAAATAATAAATAAATGAAGAGGCCAAATGAATGTAACAAAAACAAAAGTACTTTTTATTAAAACATTGCCATTGTAATATGGCTTCCGATGTTGCAGATATAGTGCTCATCGGAAGCCATATCGCATGCCGATTGTGTACTTTTTAGGGCTAACGAGCCCGATGCGCGCTCCCGAGTGAGCGCAAATTGGCAGCGACATAGTGAGGGCAGGAAAGCCTATATAGTGCAGATCTGCACTATATAGTCTTTGTGCCTTTACTCACATAGCTCCGGCGGCCGGTTCTCCTGGGGCTGCAGGGCTGAAGTGCAGTGACCCGGTCCTGGAAATCCACTGTATAGAGGAGGGCAGGGGGTGTGGCCTCTGATATATGCATGGGGGGTGGCGGGGGGAAGCTGTTGCTGTGCCGTGGCCCCGGGTGTCGCAGCACCCTGCCATCTGTGCCCCTGCTCGGCACCTGGTGACAGGTATCGGTACTGTCCTCTCCTCTCCTTCATGCCGTGCGATGCCAGTCCCGGTGTGATCAGATCGCATCGGGACTCGCATCACATAGCATGTCGACCGTGTGTACACACCTTAACTTTTGCAGGGTTAAGACAATTCACAATATGAAATGCAAATATAAATAAAAAAAATAAACTAAATTCAATAACCATTACCATAAGGAATTTGGTAACTATAGAACATTTTGTTGCATGAAAATATTCTCAATTTAACTAACTTGTATGGAAAATAGAGCAACATAGAATGTGAAGTCCAGTGGGTGCATGGCACCCTGTGAATTACAAAGGAGTTTTGTGAAGTGAATTTAAGCAAGGTCGTCTGAGCTGTCTGTATCGTCTGAAGAAGCTTCCATGTTATACATTCCTAGGTCGAAGCGCTGAAGCATATTGGTAGTTGGTTTAAAATCCTTGCAACAAATACCCAAGCGTCTTAAACCATAGCGGACATAGAGAATACCACATAAAGCATTTTGACCCATCCGGTTCCTCAGTTCGGATTTCACAATGTTCATTTGTGAGAATACCAGTTCAACATCAGCATTGCCGAGAGGCATGGCTAAAAGTGAAAGTGCAAATAAAGCCAGCAATTTAAAGCACCTTTTGTTATTGCTGTCTTTAAAATTGTACACCTCGATCCAAAACTTCTCAGCGTTCTTATCATCTGTATTCTTCCATTTCTGAAAATGAATCGCTTGGTACTGAGTGTCCAAATCTCCAATGTCACCTTTGAACATCCTGAGCATTGAAATGCTTGCAAGCTGTGGTTTGACTTGTGAAAGTATTATTGACGGACTGAATGCAGCCATTGATTTCCACAGAGAAATATTGTCTGGAAGCCTAGCCTGTACCTGCTTGGCGGCTTCTAGCAAAAAATTTCTACATCTGTGTCTTAAGTTAACTTCAACATCATTGCTGAGCTGTGCTTCTCCTACAGCAATAGTAAAAGTAACTCCAAAATTGACAACGCACAGGGGCAGGTGGCCTGACGTGTCACTTAAATTTACATCCAGGAGCTTACAATCATTATCAGGAATTCTTTCTTGAAATAGTATCTTTGACAAAAGGGAACGGTAAAAGGAATAAAGACAGTCAAGTGTCTTAAAAGCATTACAAGACTCCAACTGGAAGAGCTTGTTAATGCATTGAAACTCCTGCAGAACAGGTGTCAAAAACTGTAAATACAGTTTGTTTATAGGGTCACAGTACATTTGATAGAGGACTTCTGCATCATAACAACGCTGTTTGTCCTTGCTAAGTTCAAAGTGCAACTTTAGCTCCTCCCATTGGCTCAGTAACCGCTCACAACAAGTGTACATAGAGAGCCAACTTGTGCCTGACACTTGAAGAAGTTTCAACTGTGTTTCCCCCACATTAATCAAACGATATATCTCTGCATATTCGCGTTGCCTCTGGGAACTGTGAGAAAACCAATTATAGGAATGGGAAACCAGGTACTCCAGATTTTGTGGAAGTGTCTCTACAGCTTTACTAGCACATATTTGAATCGAGTGGCATACACATTTAATGAGGTTTAAATCTTCATTCTTCTCAAGAAGATGAGTATACACTGAATTATTTCTTCCAACCATGACACTGCACCCATCTGTGCCAATGCCAATGCAATTTTTGAAATTCAGATGAATACTGTCAATAAAACAGAGCAGTGCTGTAGCAATGGCTTCTGGTGTTTCCCCTTCTAAATTCACCATTCCTAAGAATGTTGAAACAATTTTGTTCAGGATGCAGCTGAAGTATCTCACAACTATGCATAACTGTTTAACTGCGGAGATGTCTATGCTCTCATCAATCACCAGTGAGTAATGGGACTGGCCGATATCATCAATGAGATCTGACAACATGCACGGACCAATTACGTTATTAATCAATGACATGCACTTTGTTCTATGCAGATGTATTTCTTTGTCAAAGGTAGATACTGCAAGCTCCCCAAGGTGATCCACAGAGAGAGTAGCAGAATGGCATGCAATGTAACAGGCCAATCGTAGTTCTGCTGTATGGCTTGATGTGGATGGGTCATCAGTGGTAAAGCCAAGATCTGTAAGCTGCATTCCTAATAGTCCTTTAGCGTTGATCTTGTGTTTGTTAGTTTTTATGTGCTGCAGTAGGTCGGCATGATGGGCACGGATAGTAGCTTTGCAGAACTTGCACGCTGCTTTTGTATCATCACCAACCACTGGCCTTAGCCAATCCTTCAGTCCATTCTCTTTTTCCCAGATGGCACTGTATTTCCTGCCATACTTAGCCCATTTGGTTGATGGCATTCTTAATCTCTAGAATACAGAAAACAAAGGATAATTTAAACAAATACCTCAAAACAAAGTAACAGTCTTAAAGAATCAGTATAATATCTTCCAATTCTATGTAATTACACTTTTGCAGGAAGGAAAACTTGTGTAAAACAAGTGCTCAATAACCTATAGCGCACTAGGAAGCAGTTTCCAGATCAATTCTTGAGGATGTTCCCGCAACCTAAATATATACAAATACCACAAGTAGGACATTATTATCCACTAACCTTTAAAAACTATACATAAAAAAGGTATAGAAAAGAACCGTTTATGAACATGTGTATTGAATTAATGTTTCCAGTACTTCTTCCTTCAGAACAGGGGCGCAACTGCTATGGGGCCCGGCCGTTTGGAGGGCCCGTGAACCCAACAGGCAATCCCCTGCACCCTTTTTTTACTATAATCAGTTAATAAAAGTAGTGATGTTGCCGCTTCACTTCCTGTGCAGAATTGCGGTACTGGGCTACTACCGCCGGGAGTCTGGACCTTCAAAGTGTACTTGGGAGAGTCGGTACCAGGGATGCAGCTGCATATTATAGGGATTCGCAATATGATGATGTCATCATCTCGCGATTCCAGGCAGAGAGGTAGCTCCGCAGTGGCACGGCTAACGAGTGCATCGGGTTGCACTCAGCAGGCACGGTGATCTGCAGCAGGAATGCGGAGTTTCCGATGAGTCACTCACACAGTCCTGGGACGCCTTCTACTACAAGCCACTGCGGGTAGGAATTTGGGGTGTGTGGGGGGGGGGACTCCAAATATGTGACTGGCAGCAGAGGCTGGGCCGTGCGGAAGCAGGCCTTCTCCTCCTCATGTCCTCTAAGCACCTGCAGTTTCTGTCTCCATGCACCCTCTGCCCCCTTGCCCCATCTCCATGCCCCTCTCTGTCTCCCTGCCCTCCTCTGTCTCTGTGTGCTCTCTTCCTCTTTGCCCCCCTCTGCATGCTCCATCTACATGCCCCATCTTTCAACATGCCCCTTCTGCCTTGCTCCTCCCCCTGGGAGTGGAAGGTTCTATAGCCCACAGAGAGAATTAGATTTGGGTAAGTTATTTTGTTTCTGTGCAGGGTAAATACTGGCTGCTTTATTTTTACACTGCAATATAGATCTCACTTTGAAGAAAAACCCCACCCAAATCGAATTCTCTCTGCACTTAACCCCTTTCAGACCGCATAGTTTAAACGGTATATTACCCGTTTAAGTGCGGCCTGAAAGGGGTATTACCGTTTCAATGCCATTTTGTCCCATCACTTTTTAAACGTGTAGGATCCTGCTTTTAACACATTTCAAAATACCGGTATTCTGTAACCGGTAATTTGACAATGGAGCTTTCACATTGCAGCTGTCCCGGTTTTAAAACGGTAAAAAAAGGCAATATACCGTGGTAAAGCTGCAATGTGAAAGGGGTATATGTCCCAGCTGCCTCTCTCTGACTATGTACTCCCTGCCTGTCTGTCTATACATCCCCGTTGCCTCTCTCTGTCTCTGCTTCCTCTGACTCTATATCCCTGCTGCCATTCTCTGTCTAATCACACTTCACTATCCACACCTCATGTGGGTAGAGACTAGTTCCCATGCAGTATAGGTTACAGGATGTGACGTTCAGTGAGGGCGGAAGTTGTTAGATGCCCTCACAACGTTTTTTAATTTATGTGTAATTCAAGTAGGTGTCGGTTATTTTGTTTTATTTTTGCACCATTGTACCCTCGCGGGCTCGCTACGCTCGCACGCTTCGGGCACGGTGGCTCGCTTCGCTCGCCACGGATTTATATTCCCCCTCCAGGTATACGTGGACCCAGGGCATGATGGGAAAATTACCAAAACTGCATGGGATCTAGACACTACCACCTCATGTGACACAAGCTCTACCAGTGAGGTGCAGTAAGCTGAAACGGACTGTTTTGAATTTTTTAAATTATTTTTAGAGTCAAAACTCTGGAGTAAAAAGATGAGACACTGCCTTACCAGTCTAAAGGTGTGTACACACTGTAAGATTTGGCTTCCGATGTTCCCAATATAGGGAACATCAGAAGCCAAATCGCATGCTTTTTTAGGGCATGCGAGCCCGATGCACTGCCGATGCGCGCTCCCGTGTGAGCGCAAATCGGCAGCCAGATAGAGAGGGCAGGCAACACTATATAGTGTAAATTGTGCCCCTCTAGCATGCCGTGAAATGCGTGTCCCGATGCAATCTGATCGCATCGGGACTCGCATATCAAGGCATATCCTGCCGTGTGTACACACCATTACTTTCCTGCACATTTCTGATCAAAACTCACCAGATTTCCAGCAGTATATACTGCTTCACCTGTGTATAGTAGTAGTTTGTTTATTTATAAGGCGCCACAAAGTGTCCGCAGCGCCGTACATAGCAAACAAAAACAAATTACAAGGTAACGTACAGGGTGTGATGATAAAATACAGCATAAATAGGGGTATAGCTGGTGGAACTAAAATCAGCATCAATTC
Source organism: Crinia signifera (assembly GCF_055691185.1). NCBI lineage: Eukaryota > Metazoa > Chordata > Amphibia > Anura > Myobatrachidae > Crinia > Crinia signifera. The sequence goes on from NC_139217.1 coordinate 202,476,254, forward strand.
AATATAATGCCCACATGAACTTTCAGTTCATATATATGTGTTTAAATCTGTCTCTGACCTCACCAAACGTCACTGTTACATACTCCTCTAGTGAAAGCCTGATTTGGGGGCCTTTCAAGAATGTTGCTATGGGGCCCACAAAGTTTTAGTTACGCCCCTGAATCAGAACATGACTTGCTTAAACGATCACTAGAAGTCAGATTAGAAGTAAATTTGTCATTCCAGAGAACCTCTGTTATTGGCACTTATAATAATAATAATATACAGTTTTGAAGCATTTGGACTGTCTGGTACAGGGTTGGGAAAATCTTTTCTCTATTGAATATTTAAACAAGCCATGCTCTAGTCAGCATAAGTCTAGAACTACATATACAGCAGTGACATGCAGTCAGGATAGACAGAGCCATACTCCCAGTGTTGCCAAGTCTAAAATGAAAAACAAGCAACCACAAAGTGAAAAACAAGCCCCCCCCCCCCCCCCCCCCAAAAAAAAAAAAAAAAAGCTACTGTCACGTTTCCCTGGGATGCAGGTGCAAGGACTAGGGGCTATTTTGTATCATAAATTCTACTAAAATATGCCTGCTGCACCTCTGATAACTCAAGTAGAAGGAGAGATTAGTGCAGCTCAGACTCTGCTCATTCCCCTGTCCTCCCCCTCCCTGCTGCTGAGGAATGATGTACAGCACACACAGGTCAAGGCCAGAGCAGCCTCAGCTTCCGTGTGAGCTAAGTAGCTATGAGGAAGCACAGGGAATGTGGAGGGCTGAGTGGCTGCTGATGTGCAGGCATGCTGCAGCACACATACAGTACCTGCTTCTGTTACCTGGGTCCCTGAAGATAAAAGGCAACACACTATTTTACAGGAGCTACAGGGAGCAGTGAGCACTTCCTTGCTGCTTGCAGACCCACCCACCTGATTCCTGAACAGCAAATCATGATCTAGGTCTATTCTGCAGTGTCCAATCCTTGCTGGCCCTGAGAACAGGACAACAAGCCCAAAAAATCTACCCGCAACTAGCAGAAAAAACAAGCTACTTGGAGAAAAAAACAAGCCCAATTGGTAACCCTACATACTCCAGAGTTTTGACAACAAAAGTGATTAGAAAAATACAAAGAAGATACTTACAGAATATTTTTTTTGGGAGGGGGGGGGGGGGGGGGGGCTGTCCCACAAAGCCATGCCTTAAATTTTTCGCAGGCCAGCAATTTATATGATACCACCACCACTGCCCCCCCAAATGTATATTTTGTTATGGCATAATGTATACATTGCTGGCGTAAGTGAATGGATTTCTCCCTACGTGCACAGCTGCAAATTAAATGTTTGCCGTGCACATGGGTGGGATTTTGCCCGGTCAGGTGGCGTGGGGTGTAGTTTACCTGTGCTGGGCTCCAAAAATAAGCAGCCCAGCAATCAGTTCTGAATCAGGCACCAAGAACAGGAATAAAATGACCCCTGCTCCCACCCTTGGAATTCAAACCTAGACCATTATGTAAATAGCCTTATAATGAAAGATTTTCTGAAAAGTCTTTCTCCTCCTGAAAATCTTTTGCTTTTTGAGGAAAATAGCTCAGTGTGTACGCACTACTTTGGTGAAATATATATCGGTACTTGTTTCCTAGCACGGCGCCCATCGCATACCATACTTAGTGGTGTGCGATGCGATATTCATCTTAAATTAACAGGAGTGCTTGTACAATGAAATATCGCATAGCATTGCATGCCAGCAAATGGCATGCGATGCGATGTGATTTTTAATTGTACAAGCACCCTGATGGGTGCTTTCAATGTTAAATGCACCCCCATTGTCAACGCCAATCCCACTATCAATGGCAACCCAAAGTGTGGCGAGCGCCGGCGGTACGCGTCCTCTGACCTTTTCATACCCCCACTATCGAAATCGGCGTGGAGTTGATTTTAAATAGTGTGGCGAGCGCAGCAAACGCCCGAAGCGCGGCGAGCCCCATGAGGGGACGTGGAATATGAGCCCAAAGCCTGGCGAGCGGACGCGGAATACATGTAAAGTAATCCGTGTCCGCTCGCCACACTATCTAAGATCAACTCCACGCTCGCTGCGTTTGCCACACTTTGAGTTGGCGTTGATAGTGGGGGTGGCGTTGCCAATGGGGGTGCATTTAACATTGAAAGCACCCATTAGGGTGCTTGTACAATTAAAAATTGCATTGCATGCTGCTATATTACATGCGATGCGATTGTATAAGATGTACTACGATCAAAATCGTGGGCGCCGTGCTAGGAAACAGGTACCGATATATCTATCAAAGATTTTGGCAAAGTCTTTTTAAATGAAAATCTCCAAGTGTGTATGGGCCTTTATTCTTTGCATAATCATAGTTGTATTATTCTAATCATTTTAATGTGTGTAAATATGAATGATACTAGCCAGTGCCTTCCCAACCATTTAAGTCATGCATCTTACTGCTGTACACAGATACTGATAGATAGATATACAGAGACAGATATAAATCAATGTGTGAAGTAAAACATTTGTGTACATATTAACTAATGTACTGTATATAAAATATACCATGTAATAACAGCTCATACACAGTTATGTAAATCTAATGTGCTTACCTTAAAAAGTCACACTCAGTCAGGTCAGGTGCTTCTGCTGCTGGATGGATTGATTGAAGACAACTTGTTCTTCTGGACTGGAACTTGAAGTAAAGTAGCTTTCAGATTCTTGAGTTTTTTCATCTGGCATCCGTGGTTCTCTCCAGTCAGGTAGACATGACATAAAGTACAACCCTTTGTGACCTTGTGAACCAATCACAGTTCACAAAATTCCGTCCTGAGTCTCGCTGATTCACTGTTTGTTGTTTTTGTTGTCATCATTGTTAAAATCAAATTAGCTCTACTGAATACACACACCAGCAGACAGCAACAATAGAGACAATGAAGTCATTATCATTTCTTTCAGCCTCTACTTATACCCCTTTTACACTGCCGAAAAATCCAGGTCAGCGGCGGGTCAGACCCAGGTCATCGGTGGTGTAAATGGGGTGTATCCGTGTCCATTTACACGGGTCCTCTACCCAGGTCCTGACCTGGTTAGAACCCGGATAGGACCCGTGTAAAGGCCGGTGTAAATGGTCCAGCTGCGGGTCCAGGCACCCGCAGCGGGTCCACACACCCGCAGCGGGTCCACAGCGTGCAGCGCTGGGGAAGCTGTCCACAGGTGCTGCAGGAGGAGGGGGTCCCTGTGGCTGCTGAGGGGAGGGGGTGGTACCTGTCAGCCTGAGGTCGGAGCCGGAGGGGATAATGTGCGCCGCCACCGCTGCTGCTGTACCTCCCCCCGCAGCCTCTATATTGCTTCAAGGGAAATGTGTGACAATTATACTTTAATAAACTCTAGTCCTGGGCCCCGGAATGGAGTCCATGCAGTGTACCCCCCTGATGACTGCCCTCTACTTGATTATACATTGCAATGCCCCTAGTACAGTAAATAATTATATTCATACTTTTTTTTCTGAATATCCATAGAAAACTACTGTTTAGGCAAAAACAGTGTCGTAACTCCCGGAGGCAATGGAGACTTTTGCCGCCGGGCGTTAGCCGAGGGGGGGGGGGGGGGTGGATTTGCAGAGACCAGGCACTTGCAAGGAACTTCAGCCACAGAAAGAATTCCTGGCCGCCGCCGCAGCTCTCATAGGGTCTCCTGCAGCTGCCACACTGTGGATCGGATCTCCTTAATGATCTGACCTGCGCCACTGCGTCAGGTGCCTGTGCGGCATGCAGACATGCAGAGCTAGTATGGACAGCTGAGCGATGGCTCAACTGTTCAATAATATTTGAAACTGCAGCCTGCGGTACCCTGATTGGCTGGTGCATACGGAGCCGGTATTTTTCCTGAAGCACGGATCCCCATTCCCAGTGTGACTGTGGGCCTTATTCTAGTTCACTCTTAGAGGCAAATTCCTTCTTAGTTGGACAAAACCATGTGCAATGCAGGTGAAGCAGATGTAACATGTGCAGAGAGAATTAGATTTCGGTGGGGTTTCTTCAAAGTGAGATCTATATTGCAGTGTAAAAATAAAGCAGTCAGTATTTTCCCTGCACAGAAACAAAATAACTCATCCAATGCTAAATCTCTCTGCACATTTTACATCTGCCCCCTGCAGTGCACATGGTTTTGTCCAGCTAAGAAGGAATTTGCCTCTAAGAGTGAACTAGAATAAGGCCCAAGTCAGTGTTGGTTAAACCTTTTTTTTTAGGTTATGCAGTAACTATAATGTATATGTGTGTATTATGTATGTATATATATATATATATATATATATATATATATATATATATATATATCTGAATATATAGTGTGTGTATATATATATATATATATATACACACACGCATGTATATATATATATATATATATACATGCGTGTATACACACCTATATACGAATATATATATATATATTTTTTTATGCTGTGTATGCGTGTGGGGTAGGGAGGGGCCACCTCCGGGCACCTCGTAGGAACTTACACCACTGGCCAAAAAACAATCATAAGTTTCAGTATAGTGTATGCATCGCCATTAAAATGTTTGCTAATGCAAGAAAGCAGAAGGAAATGTGCGCTAATACATTCACAGCTGCAAATTTGTATGCAGCCAGTGAGTGAACATATGGTAATGCTGTAGCCTTCTAGAAATGTACTGAGACGCCCCCTGGTGGTTTTGCAGATCCCAGCAACTGTATTGTAGCAGAGGTCACAGATCATTTGATAAATGACCATCTGAGTAACTGTATGGTCACGCAGAATGGCAGTGTATTTGAGAAGCTGGCATCATGTTTTATGTATATAAGATCGCAGTTGTAGGCTGAGACATGCCCCCAAAACACCTCTGCCCATAACCGCCCCTAAATGGTCCCCGCGGCCACCGATAACATATCGGAGGGTTGCCAGCATTGGCAAGTGCATACACACATGCAGATGCGGAGGATGAACAACGGCACGGGGGAAGCAGGGGCCATGCTGGTAAACAGCCCACAGGAGCAGGCTTTGGGTGCAGCATAGTAGTACGTTTATTTATAAGGCGCCACAAAGTGTCCGCAGCGCCGTACATAGCAAACAAAAACAAATTACAAGGTAACGTACAGGGTGTGTTGATAAAATACAGCATAAATAGGGGTATACACAATGGGGGTTATTTTGGTTCACTCTTTCTGACAAAATCCTTCTTAGATGGACAAACCCATGTGCACTGCAGGGGGGCAGATGTAAAATGTGCAGAAAGAATTAGATTTAGGAGAGTTATTTTGTTTCTGTGCAGGGTAAATACGGACTGCTTTATTTTTACACTGCAATATACTGTAGATCTCACTTTGAAGTAAAACCCCACCCAAATCTAACTCTCTCTGCACAAGTAACATCTGCCCCACCTGCACTGCACATGGTTTTGTCCATCTAAGAAGGATTTTGTCAGAAAGAGTGAACTAGAATAAGGCCCATTGTGCCATTAAATGAGCGATATCGCTTATAAGGGCTAAATTGAGCAATATCACTCATTTTTCCACATTGGTGATCAGGGCAACTCTGACATGTGCACAGTAGGCTGACTATAAATATCGGTATTGCGCACATTTCTGAATCAGGCCCTATGTTGCTTGACCTGTAACATATGTTAATAATTGTTAATTCATTGTTTCATATTAGATTAAAGCTGTATTAATTAGCCTGATTCAGTTTCGATACCGTAAAATCGATGCCTATGGAGCGGGTAAGCACTGTCTGCCACCCCAATTAAAGTCCGCCACCCTCCGTTGCCAGCACTGCCCACATCCTCTTGGTAACATGCAAAGTGATGCATCTGCATGAGGCCAAAGGGAAGAGAAATCATTCAATGGTCGTCAAACAATGAAAATAATAGTCTGTTAAAACTGACTTATTTCAGCTGGAGATGGCTGAAAAGGGGGCGGGGGTTGATGTCATGTGATGTCAGCCGCCCACTCTGAGCAGGCATTGGCCCGCCTGCATCCTCAGGGGAACGCCCAGAGTTTTCGTGGGGACGTCCATAAAATGCTGGGCACCCCCTCTGGAGTC